>NC_088996.1:9527905-9830468 GCF_963932015.1 Anas acuta | reverse complement strand
TAAACCAAATGTTTAATTTTTACTTACAAGTTAATTTAATGTTGTAATTAGGTTGATGCTAAGTTCATAAATTTGCACTGTATTTGAGGTACAGCTGAAAGGAGGAGCTACAGAAGTAACCTCCAAGGCTCTGCTCTATGAGTGAGTGATTAGGAAATTTGGGCACTGGTGGGTGCCTACTGTCAAGCTATACATGCTTTGGGGGACTGGGTGCTTCTAGCTGCTGGCTTTTAGAAAGAATTCCTTTGCTAGTTTCAGACTGGAACCTTTTTCACTTGGAGGACGGAGAAAAGATGCCTTGCTGCTCTCAACAAACCCTTACGTGCCAATTACTGCATTTGCAAATACATATCTTTTACAAATGTGCGAAATATTTCTGCTATTTTTAGAAGTGTGGACAAGAATGAACTCTCAGGAGACTCATTTCTTTCTGAGGCTGTCCAGCTAGATTAGAAATAATTAACTAGAAAGCAAATCCGTCTCTATTGCAAACTAAATGAAAAGGGATTGCACAGAACTAAGTTTCAGAACCTACGTCTATTGTTACTGTTACTTTATATTGTTAATAATTATTATTGTTAATAGCAATTGTCTATTGTTAGACAATAAGCAGCACATATCCATGTGACCTCTTCAAGGGACAGTTGAGATTCTGAACAAAGAGAGGAAGGAGAACAGAGAAAGGGAAAATACAAACAGAATTTAAGACGATGCAGTTTGAGTGTTTGCTTTGGATAACTTTAAATAGTTTTGCTGCCTGATCTAAACAGTTCCAGTGTTGTTAGCAGTATTTCAATTCTGGGGCTGAAATTTAAAAACAGCTGGATGATTTTATCCTATTAAGGTTATGCATAATCCCTGACAACTATTAGTTTCAGAATTGTGAATATATAAAACAAGATGGAGACTAAAGATGGCATGTTTTACTCCCTGCAGGAAGAGTTCTTTCAACCTGTCTATGGTTCAAATTGAGTTAAGTATAGGACATAAATTCAGAATATTTATGAAAAACAGTTATGGAACAGAAAACAGGAGACAATGATTCCTTTGATGATATATCAAAGTGACATTAATTCTTCTACAGCAAATGACTGAGGCAAATATAATCATTTTGACTGCTATGTGTCACGGCCCCAGAGTGATAGTTGCTAAATGCTCCATTATTGACCTGCTGATTTCTGATTACTTTTGAGAACAGGCATGTTATGTGCTTCACTTAGCTGCCAGTTTATCCATGAAGTAAATTATCTGGAAGGAATGTTTTTGTAATTGTTATTCTTATAATCAAATGACTTGGGGGAAAGAAAAAAAAAAAGCCTCAGATAAACACTGCAAGGAATTTGAAGGGTTGGTTGGTTGGTCTTTTTTTTTTTTTTTTTTTTCCTGTGTTCTCTTTATCTGATTACCACTGCTTGAAATTTGGATGCAGCACATCAGGCTTGTCTCCAGTGCAGAAACTTTTCTCCAGCTGAGTGTATGAAGGATCTGCATCAAAAATGCAGCAGGGTCTGGATTACAGGATTGGAGCCTAATGCAAAGCTATTACCACAATTCCTCCTCCTTTCTCCCTTCCCTAACCCACAATCCCCTCAAAAACTGAGACTGCAGGCTAACTGGTGACATTCTAGTAAAACACAGATTTGATTGCTTGAGAGATTCTAGCAAAGGGAAGGAACTCTGCAGTATTACAATAATTAAATAATATATTTTTAGAAAGCAACGATCTTTTATTCTTATTTAATAGTTTAAGCCCATTAAATCATCCATTTCTTCATAGAATAAATCAAACTGCCTGGAACAATTCCTTTTTTCCACCACTGGCTTATTATAAAGCAATCCAACCCCCTCTCTGGTTCATGGGACTGCCGTTTCCACTTGCACACGCCGTTTCTCACTTCCATTCTTCCTCAGGAAGCAGGATACTGTGCCCATGTATGAAGGAGATGCTAGAGGCATCGGCAATCTCCATGTGACACCGCTGCTCCCCTTCCATCCATCCTTCTCATTTATAAATATCTCCTGTTCCTTTGAGGTTGTTGTGTGCATGACTGCCTGCATTCCTGCCTTGGGCCTTGTGGCAGCGCTGGGTATTCCTGCAGGGCACCCTCCACTCCCCGTTAGTCCCCACGTCCCCTCCAGCTGTTAAGCAGAAGGGACTCTGTTCATTTTTTATTTTTTTTCCAGTTTTTCATCTTCAGTGAAGAAATGCTGTTACCAACTGACTTCTAAAACAGCACCCAAAAGTTTTGAATTCAAAGGATGTGGTATCTAAAAGATCTCATGTTTAAAAAATTTGAATTACTTCTGCTTGGCCAGTCCCACCTCATTGTGTTCTGTAGCTCCTCACTTACTGTGTGCTTCAGATTGCTCCAAGGAGATGGCACCGTAAGGCACTGTTGTGTGTTCCTACCTAATGTAAATGTGACCGTAAAAAAAAAAAAAAAAATCAGCCTGAAAAGTGGTGGGAGATCAGAGAGAACCATTAACATTGCAATGTCTGCTTCCCCAAGCTTTTATGTTAAGATTTAGAGGGATATACTTCTGCTGCTTAAAAAAAAAAAAAAAAAAAAAAAAAAAAAAAAAAAAGCTTTAATTTTTTACTGCATAAAAATATCTTCCAAGGATGGTGGGTTAATATTCACCAGAAGCAGGAGGAGGAATGAAGTGCAGTGCTGAGGTGCCTTGCAGTTCAGTTCTAGGAACATCCGGCAGAAAGAAACTGAATGGAAAATGAAACCCACAAAAATGGTGAAATAGTGAAATAGCTCTCACACGAACCAGGTTAGAGAGGACAAAGAAACCTTTCTCAGTTCCCTTCTGTCCAGTGTATTTACTGGCAACCACAGGAATTCCTTCAGCCACCTCGGATGTAGTTACTATGCGAGGGTTATTTTTACAGTCTTCTGCCTGAACTGCTTGCAAAACACCATATGTGTTTGACTGTCTCTTTAAGGCTTTGGCAAGTGTTTTGGCACACTTAGGTTGTACCCTGTTCTTGTAAGTGTTTCTTATTGCTATGGCAACGCTAATCAATCACCACCTAAAAATAGGCCTTTCATTTTTCAAGAGGCTATCTGTAGTGAATTGAAAATCCAATTGCAGGATGTGTTTGCCGTATGCTGCTTGCATTTGACTTTATTTTAATCTGGAAATACCCCTGCTTCTGTGTGGTAATTACAAGTACAGACTCACGGTTGTTTCACTGCTTACTCTCCTGAGCTTTAATCCTCTCCTGGTGCTTCCAACAAGGATGCCAAACACAGAAAGTTTAAAACAAACAGACACAAACACCCACACACACAAAGAGGAAGAAAGCACCCAAGATATTTTTCTTATTTGTTTTCTGAGTGTCACAGGTGTACTGGATTGTAATAATTTTTTAAGGAGTTTATAACACATCTAAAAACATCTGGAGGTGACAATACAAGACGCCTCCTTTGAAAGTGTTACTCAAAGCAACCTTATTGAAGACCCTGGGACTTTGAAGGCACTAGGACTACTCTATAATTCAAGCCTAATTTTAAATTAAAGATTCAATTTGCTGCTGTTTCTTTATTCTAAAGAGGCACCTTGCAAGCTGTAGAGATAATGAAATGGAAAATTGGAAATGGTGTCCCGTGCGTTCCAGTGCGTGCTCAGCGTATTGATCCCTGCCAGGTTTGTGCTGGAAGAACACACGCCCTGGGGAGGCACAGCAAAAAGGGAGTGGTGCTCTGAAAAAAAACCTACCAACAGGTTTATTACCTACCACTCGCTCCCAAGTTTGATTCTGACTGTTGCATAACACTTTTAATCCCTGGCTAAGTAAATATGCAGCCACTCAAGTAGAAAAAAAAGTACTTTTTGCATGAGTAATAAAGTCTTTTGAATGATGCATAAACAGTTTTCTGGTTCTGCCAGAGCCCTCTGCCAATTAGTCAGAGTGCAGCTGATGAATCATGAGACACATTCTGTGAAACGCTCAAAAATTTGGACCCTGCTAAGTGTTCTTGAAAGCCAATGAGACCCCCCACAGCTGCTGAAACAGTGGTTGCCAGTCCGTTCAGTATTTGAGAGCTATATTTGCAATCCAGTACTTTTTGTTGAATTTTGGATTTCATTTGGAGGTAAATTCAAGTTACCATCTACAATCTCAAATTAGATTGTTATAGTCCTCTCCTTTTTACTAGTAAACAGGAAGGTTGACCTTTGATATCTTTGTACAAAAAAAATGGCTTTCTACTTTCTAATGAGGTGGTTTGAGGTGAAAGACACGTAATTTTTCTGTAGTACTCTGAGTCTTTTCTTCATGTTCTTTTTTTGTTTTTTGAAATACCAGACTAGAAGATCTTTTTCTGCAGTTTAGATTCAGGGTTACAGGAAACACCTAGATTCAAGCAGTGGCTTGCTGAACTGCTACAGGCAGCCTAATACAGCCTAAAGTTCAATATATAAAATGGCTGCATTTCAAAGTATTGTGATCTGACTCAGTGCTGGTAAGTGGTAGACAGTGGTTGAAAATAGTAGGGTTCGTTTTGTTTGGTTGGTTTGGTTTTTAGATTGCAAGGTAAAAGGGAAATCTGTCACTTGGCTTTACTCAGAATTTCCCATGCTTTGGATCAACAGCACAAAGGTTTTTCATGTTTTGCGTTTCATCCATCACTGTGTGACTTAAAAGCAAAAGCAACTATTTCTATAAAGAACGATGCGCGTGAAAATTGAAAAATGTACTCTGTTCAACAACTGAATTTCTACAGTTAGATCATAAGCAAAGATGCTTCAGTCAGGACCAGGGATGAGGAATTCCCTCAGCAAGGATGTTAGCTTTGATGAGCTGTAAGTGTGAAAGATGCTGTAGAGTTTTCAAATCTGACAATGGGGCCATAAATGCAGCACCAAGTCTTGTGGTGGACCCTGCTGCTTCTTGAATGAGAGCTGAGAAAACTCTGCAACCCACAGCCATTAAGGTCAGCATAGTCAGAACAATTTCCATAGCCTCTGAGGTTTTGGACAAACTCCTAGACTCGGACTGTATTACATAAAAGTTTGCACACTCCCAAAGCTCCAACCTAGATACGCAATCTGCTTAAGCGTTACAGTCTTGATGGCCCTTACGCTGGTGCATCCACTGCTTCCATTGTATCAAAGACTAGATTTTGGTTCGGGGGTGTTGATTTTGTTTAAGCGTTTCACAAAGAAAATTAAATTTTAGTCCTCAAATCAAGAGGGTAGATACTTAACTGACACTGACGTGTAAGTAAAACTTTGAGATATGCAGATGCTATGCTAGTAAACTGTTAGACTTTATAATATTATGGCATACATCTCTACTACTTCTGGTGAAAATGTTCTTAAAAGCTGTTATTCTGACCTAGGTATTGAGTCTGTAGTAGTGCAGTACCAGGTATTGCACTCAGTAACAGTACTGGTAACTGCAGATAAAAACAAACTGTATTCATTGGCAGGCTCCTCTCATTTCCTCAAGGATGCTTTCCCACGGGATGCCCATATGCAGAGCTCCAGGTTATTGTCAGCAGGAGCTCTGTATGCCTGGACTGTGATCCCAGTAGTTAGAGATCTTTGTAAAATACAAGGTTGACGTATGCAGAGTTTTTGAAATTCATAACCCGTGTTTTTACCATCCAAGCACTGATGGAGTTATTTTCCAAATTCTCTAAAAGCTGTGCAGTAGATGTCTGTGGTTAGGTTATATATATATCTTTTTTCTTTTTTTTTTTTTTTTTTTTAAGATCCGCGTTTTATAATCCACCTCCAGTAGTAATTTACCTTTTCAACCTTCTGTGTTCTCCTGCAAACACAGAAAACAACTAGAATGTTGTTTTATACTTTTTGAATATGAACCCTCAGAGTGACAATGAACAGTGGTTTAGATGATGCTGGGTCATTCCATATCCTTTAGTTGATCTCTGTGTATGCTGGGTCATTCCATATCTCCTGTAGCAATACATTTATAACTTTTTATTAATTTAAGAGCATTTGATTATACAATTCTTAAAATCAATCCCTTTTTTTCATCTTTCCTTCCAACCAGCATTAATATAATTCAAGGATCTTCATCCCCCCCTCCTTATGACAAACCTCAATGTTTATTATTATTATTGTTGTTGTTGTTGTTATTGTTATAAACTTCTTTCCATGTGCTTCCTGCTGTTTGCTGAGGCATTTAGCTGTCTGCCAGAACAGGAGCAAAATACTGAGTTACATGGTGAAACTTCAATTTGGAGAATATCTGGAGTCTTTTTGTCCAAATGCTTATAAATATTGTATATTTTCAACTGGCACTTTGAGATGTATATACAGGAAAGGTTTAATTGCCCACAAAATATGAGTAATAAGGAACTAGTAGATCTGTCATTGAACTTGCCCCATCTTGTACTTGCTAATTTTTTTTATATTTTATTTTTGGCACCCCATGTATTTACTCAATGAACAAGTTGCATAGCTGAGAGCTAGTCACAGTTCAGATGGGATTGATTTTCGGATTTATATGATCTGAAGAGAAGCCTGTGTGGTCTGTGCATCTGCAGCAGCAACATGTTACATGGGAATATTTCATTATGTTAATGGGGAGACAGTTTGACCAGGAGCCTTCCTTCCTCCCCCAAAGGAATCTGTTATCCGTGTAGTCCATGGCACCAGAACCCTGTTCTGGTAAAACTCTCATTCTTTTTTGCACCAACGACTGGCTGTAGATGTGCTCATGAATACTGGATATCCTGTGATCAAATGAGATTGAACGATGGCTTTTTAGATGAGATCCACGGAACTGGGAACATATTTTCTCTAGTCTCAAAGGAGGTGGCTTCTCATTTCAATTTGGTTGCACTGTAAATTGCCGTCTAAATCACCTCCTTTCTTAGTCATCCGTCCATCCTTTAAAAGAATTCTGCAAATTTTATCAAGTCCTAACTTGGAGTAAGAGCAGTGTGAACACTGAGGCATCATAATGTCCTCGTTGTATAATCTGTATGTACAAGGCGTGAAGTAGGCAGAGTCTTTGCAAAGACGCTTTGCCATAGGGTATTAGTGATGCATCATACAAGGAAGTGGCACTTGGGTTTCACGGGCAGTTAATGCAAGAAAAGACTTGACTAACAGTAAAGACGCTGTTCAACCAACATCCTCTGGATATTTTTTAGATACCAGCTCTATCTGCCTATCTGAAATATTGAATTGAAAGAACTGTGAAATGCTAAAGATATTTGAAATATTTCCTCCACTGGAATTATGTTGCCTAGTATTATAAACTCTAGTCTTGATAACCCAACTAAATTAAGTAATCCACAGAAAAAAAAATAATATATATATATATGTATATATATATTATTCTGATATAAAATACAGAAATACTATTTTGATAGAAAACAAACAAACAAAAAACCACAACATTTGTGCATTCCTAATTTTCTTGCATTATTATCCAAAGAGGAATTTGGGTCTAGTATAAAAGACTTGCCATGGCAACTCATAATCCATCTTCATTTAATTAATAGGAAATTATACTAAAATTCCTTTCCCACTGAAAAAAAAAAAAAAAAAAGAAAAAGAAAGAAAGAAACCTTGCATGTTAAAATATTATAACTGTTTGGTTAGAACCTGCAGCTAGTGAAAAGTCCTTGGATTATTTTTTTATGGAGGATAGACTAATCTGTGATGGTGAGTATCTAGATGCTCTTGAGATGGTCAGGTATTGCACTTACAGCAAGACATTCAGGACATTTGTACTCCTGTGTATAGTGTGCATGAAAGTTGTTGTATCTAGTTATTCCAGAGTACTCATAGTAATTTATTTATACCTTCATTTTAGTATTCAACTTTCAGATATAACCTCTGTAGCCTTCTAGAATCATAAATCCCTTTACTTTTATGTTGTATAAAATTTGACACTTTTTCTTGAAGTAATCTGAAAAAAAATAAAAATAAGAAAGCCAATACCAAACAGGATGTACTGATGTCAGCTGATGATGCAGGCATATTTTTTATCGCATCAAACATATTTTTCTTTTATTGCAGTGTTCATTTTTGCCTAAATTCTCCATTCATATAGAGACAAAATATGAGGACAACAAAGGAAGCAATGACAGCGTAAGTATGATGACTTTTGCAAAAGTTAATTTAATTATTTTAATTAATCACGATCTATCTCTGAATCCTTCAGTCTGAGAAAAACGCCTTATCAGGTTGGTATTTCTGCACCTACCTGGATGCAAGCAGCTTGTCAGCTTGGAAAGTAGTTACCTAAAGTATGAGGAGATGAAAGTTTCGTGTACCCAACTTCCTTTCTGCATCTCAGTTTCTACCTCTTCCTTCTCTAAACACAACATGGTTTATGTATGTGAGTTTAGTATTGATGAGCATTTATGGAGAATGAAGCAAAGATTATTTTTTTTAAATTGGATTCTACTTTATCTGTTTCACATTATTCTCTCTGAGTAAAGGGGGTTGAAATCAAAGGAGCTGTTTGCTAGAGCAAGCAGGAAACTAAACAATGGTCAGAGATGAGATCTCTGTAAACAACTTCAAGGGAGCAACAGCTGGGCTATTGAGGTGATGCCGTTGGCAATCACTTACCAAAAATTACAAAGTTCCCAGAGTGAGAGCTTAGAGATGAAACGGGTAATTAACTATGTGAAATTCTCCATGGAGGAAGGATGGGAGTGAGTAGCCAGCAGCTGCTGGGCGGAAATGTTGATTAGGAAGAGAAGGTAGGAGGTCACTCACATCTTGTTGCCCTGACAGGGAGCAAAGCAAGAAAGGAATTATGTTAGATAAAGCCAGGCACATGAAGATACCTCCCTTGGATGAGTACACAAATCTGTTTCTGTATGTTTGATGGTGGCATGCTTTAAATCACTGTTGCAGACTTGTGGGAAGAAGTTTCTTACAGGCGTGAAATGCAGGTTAAAACATCTGGAAAATTGATCTGTAATACAGAGACCTAATGAAGCAGTGTTTAAACTCTTCCATGAGAAAGAATAAGGCAGTAAAGCAGATTTTAAAGGGATCTGAGACACAGTCTTTTAGTTCCCAGAGATGTCCCTGTAGCAAGCTTATTAAGGTTAAGATGGGAGATTCGTGTCCCTCACTGCCTTGGGCCTGTGTTGATGAGGCTGATGGCTGTTGCACTGCTTATGGCAGAATAATTACATGTAAAAGAACAAGGTATAATTTTAGAATAGACTAGAATAGTTCAGTTGGCAGGGACCTACAAAGACCATCGAGTCCAACTGCCTGACTGCTCCAGAACTAACCCAAAGTTCCAACATTATCGAGGGAATCTCTAAATGCCTCTTGCCCACTGACAGGCGTGGGGCATCAGCCACCTTGCTGGGAAACCTGGTCTGGTGTTTGACCACCCTCATGATAAAGATATTTTTTTTTTCTAACATCTAGTCTGAAGCCAGTTTGACTTCTAATTGAATAATATTTTTGGCATTCAGACACTTTCCCAATGGTAACGTGACAGAGATCGACTACTAGCCACCAGACACCAACAACTTTCAGCCACTGCAAGACTAAAACAGATTTAGATCAGTGAGAGGGGAAAAAAAGTGTATTATATTACCAACTATCTGAGCTCTGCATTATGTAATTTATGCACTTTTTAATGTTCACTTCTACTTTTTGGCAGCACTTTAATTCAAAGCAAGCCCACACCTTTGGTTTCAGAAGGGTGTAGATTAGTCTTCTGGTACATTATAATATCAGCAGTAAGAAGACATGTTCTGTACTGATGCCTGACAGGAAGAACTGAAGCTATTTAACCAGTAAATTTTATTTTATTTTTTTCTGTGTGTCAGCTTTGTAGCTAAAATACTATGAATCAAGCCCTGAATAGTCCCAGCCAGAGAATTTGAGATGAAAGTAACACAGGTAGGAGACTCAGATTATGTAAATCAGAACATCAACGCTTCTTGAATCCAGGTCTTCAAAATGTAATTTTAACAGGAGTACCAGTGGAGTTATGTTTTATCAGCTTCATATAAAGAACATGAGTCATAGTCCAGGCAAATATTTGCCAAGATTAACATCTTTAATTGACCCTGATTTGAAGTGAGGGGGAGAAAAAGAAGCTGAATTAGAAGAACTGTAATTCTGAGAGTTACGTGCTAGTGCAAACAGGGTAAACCAATGAAGATCTACGTATTTTTGTGTTGATCCAGTGACATTTACCTGGTGACACAGATGTGGTACAGCACTGAGATGCAGGAAGGTTAATAAATGTGGAGAGACCTGAGAGCCCATTGGAGCCCATGGGGAGACTTGTATTAAACTGAACACATCAGGACTGGGACTCACTTAAGAAAATGCAAAGTGTATTTTTCCTTCTTAACAGACAAGTTTAGATTAAGTGTCACTGTGTTTTCAAAGGCAGAAAACAACAGGGATCCATTTACAGCATCCATTTCTAGAAATCTCCGTAGATAGTTGTATTTTTCTTCATTGCAGCTATTGTCTTTGGCTGAAAAAGAACTTATCCAAAAAATACTCAGGTAAAATTTGCAGTTGTAATGCAAAATATAGTGAATGAACTTTAATATTACAATAATGAGGGTAATAATGCATGGCAGATTTTCACTAAACTATTTCTAGATTTTGAGATCGTAAAGTTTTTGAACTCTGATCTATTTGTCATTTCCATGCTATGTAATAAGCTACATATTGATTGTAGAAAGCAATAATTAGATATGAGGATACTAAAGCTAATTACATTGATTAGTAGAATAAAGCAATATAAATGTTCTCAGTTTCCTGTTGTCATTTAGGAGACTAGTGTATTATTATTTTATTTAATATGTTGCATTGTCTGGTAAGATTCTACCTAATTACCGCAATATATCTTGATGCAAACATCCTTCTGATTTTTCTTCCCAACTATCTTGATAGAAGTAACTAGTGAAAGAGAATGATTCCTGCTTTGGAACTTAATTTTTCTGTCTTAGACTTTGCCATAATTTTAAGCTATTTTAAATGTGCTTAAAGCATTGTTATTATGATCTGCTAAAAATTGCACTTAGTTTGCACAAATATGAACGTTGCCAAAAAGAGCAATGGACAATAAAACCTTGTATTTATATAAAATACTAATGAACTTTGTGTTGATGGCAGTAGTGCAGTACCATAAATCCATCCACTTGTGATTTTTAGTGCCAGAGCACATCTGATTTTGCTGTATTGCATTTATGTTTGCATGGCAACTCCCTCTTTAAAAAAACAGAACCAGTGTTTTATGAACACATCAGTACGTTACTGCCACCTCGCTTTACAGGTAGCAGGATAGCAGTGTGGTGTAACAGTACTTCATTAGCAGTGTTAGAAACTAGACCAATGAGTTAGGCTATTCAGTGTTTCCTCTCACGAGGAAAAAAAGAGAGAGCTTATTTTTATTCTACTATTATTTTAGATTAAATAATGGAATTTCTTAAAAATTATAATTTTTTGTAAAATATAAGTGACATTGTAGGTGGCATCTGTGGAGTATGTGAGAACATTGCTTCCCTGTTGCATCTTCCCCTTAAATGCAACACAGGCTGCTTCAGCTGCTTACCTAAAGCAAGGTGGCAGTGGGGAGTGCTGGGGAGAGGGGAGTGCAGGTGCCTACAAGACACAGCCGCGGTGAACAGGGACGAGCTGTACCAGTGCGCGTTAATCACTCTGTGCACACTTTTCTGCCCACAGGAGAAGTTAGGGAATTTGAATACGGATATGTGAAGTCTCCACGTTGAATATTAAAACCGTAAATTCAACAGTAGAGAATTGTTACGGTTATCTAATTAATGAAATGGTCAGAAATCACAGGCAGGAGTGGTATGAGTTACTGCTCATTAGTGACTAAATGATTAGTCTGTGGTTTTCATGGATTGCAAAGTGAAGGCAGATACTGTTCAAGCAAGTCACTGAATCAGAGACATTTCAGTTTTCCTGTTTGTTGCAGAAGGTTCATTATGCTTGATTGTTTGTTTGTGTTTTTTTTAGTAATGCAATTATTTCTTCTGATATTTGGGCAATGAATTTTACCATCTGATAGTGTCTGGGGAAAGTGAAAAAGTACAGCTTGTAAAAATGATCAGATAGTTATAAATGATGGTAAAAACTTACACTGCCTTGCATTTTGTAGCAGGACATTTTGCTCTGAAAAACTCAATGGCTGGCTCATTATTAAAAAATAACATGCAAGACCTTAAAATAGCATAGTTCTCTTTTTGTTAAAAAGGGACATGATATGTGTTAGCAAGAATTACATTCCTAAGAGTAATGAACTTGTGGAGTAAAGATTTTGAGGCAGTTATATTTCAAGATGACAAAGTATGGGTATTAATGGGCCAAGTTTTTGTAAGTATATTTCTCAGTAATGCTTATAAAGTCATCAGAGCTGCAGCGATAATTCTGTGTTGATGAAAAGAAAAATAAATTATCAATTTGTTTCTTGCCTTTCAAAAATAAGCGTTGAAAACGCATGTCTCGAAATGACCATTTGTCAAATGAAAACAAGAGGCAGTTCTGTATCCCAGATAGTCATAAATTAACATCAGTATCGTTTGACACATTAATAGCTTGAACATGCTACAACCAGCTAGCTAATAGCTGGCGTATGATATGCAGCCCCTTTAAATTGCAGCGCCCTCACTGACATCAGTGAGTTCGAACTCTGCAGTCCTGGAAGTGACCCAGTGTACGGTACTGGGCATTCATCGTGCTTCATCTTCAGTGTGTATTTCTGAAGCGCTGGTTGTAAAACGTTTGGCTAAAGTAAAAAATATGCATATTTTTAAAATTTTAACTACAGTTCTTTAAGAAGAAAAGCTGCATCTAGTTTTGCTCTTTTTAGGGTATTTTTTTCCATTTTTGTTTCCTGTTTTATCGTCGTGGAACTAGGTGATAACAAACTTCAATACAGCACATACATTAAAAGTAAATTCACTATTTAAGGAATCTGCCATGAAACACTGACTTCCACTGAACTACAAGTCATCACTCTGCAGATATCCTCAGGGACCTTTTAGGCATCACTGCAAAACAAATCAAAATCGAAGCCAGGCTCATTTGGGGGGATAATTTTATTTGTTCCTGAACTTTTTCTGTGTGATGGTATTGAGTATGTGTTTATCTCCTCTATAATTTGCAATGAAAATGAAACACAACCTAAGGCCCCTACTGTCAGAGAATGTGCACGGGTGCCTCTGCTTCCTGATTTTGGTGAACTACTGAAGTTATTGAGTAAATCCAGTACTTGAAATAGATGTGACTTTAAAAAGCTAATGCCAGTAAATATTATTGACAGTGTTTTATGGTCTTCGGGTATAGCTACTTCGGTGTAATTATGTAAAACTACATTTCTCTGTTCAGAAAATACAGACCTAAATGAGATATTTTATAAGAGATGGATATTTTATGAGAAATGGCATCATAGAGGAGTTGTGACGTGGAGACAAATAGGAGCAGGGAGCACGGTTGCTTATAAATATGTAACTGCCTTTGTGATTTCCTCGCTGGGGCAGACAGTGACGTTGTCATTCAGTGAGCTAAATTTACTGCTGTCAGGAAGGGATTCAATCTTTTTCCATAGAAGAATTGCTCCCAATTATGTGTGCCCACATCAATAGTTTTAGCCGGTGATGAGGTTGAAATCGGTCAGTTCCTGTAATCCTTGCCAAAGTAAATCTCAAAAGCAAATTATTGGATTTTAGGGGTACTGGGCTTCAAACATGACTTACAGAAAAGTTACACATTGAATAAAACTCCATAGAACAAGTTCAGAATAGGTGTTTTTTTTTTTAGTTTGGACCAAATTTTGCTTAAGAAAAATGAGAGTTAAAGTGGACCAGGCGACAATACTTGCTAAAGGATGCTGTTGTAATAAATTGGAGACTAGCCGGCAGTTCTGATGATGGCAATTTAAGGAGATTAGAATTTCAAGTTGGAGAGTAGGCTTCGTGCCAGATTTTCCTGTTTTTAAGAGAAAAAAATAGCTTATTCTTGCAGTCCTTACTGCAGTTATACTTCTGCCTATTCATTAACTATGAAAACTAGATTTAAACCATCCAATTAATGATGTATATATATGTTTTCTAGGCACAGAAAGCACTTGTCATCTTACAAATTTCTCAATAACTGCAAGTTGCATAGTTTGACTACATTTCAGGGATGAGCAAAGATACAAAGAAAACTTGAAAGTTCCAGTGAAATATCAATATTTGCATGAAAAAATGAGCATATGTTGTTGCATATATGCATCTAAGCTTGGGGATTCTCCTAGACACATACTGATTTTTTTCCTTTTTTTTTAGAGCTAGATGACATTGAATGAATCAATGTAGTAGTCAGAAAATCAGATATAAATCTAATACAATTTCAAATTCTAATGTATAAAGATATTTTTGTCATGCTATTCGTGTCATAGCCTGCCTATCCCACTAGGCTGTTACCTTTTAATGTCCAAATATTGGCAAGAGATTTAAGGTTATTGGGCTGGCTGTTGGCATTGCTGGCAGGGCAGCGGAGATGGGGAGGCGGAGAGGGAAGAGTAATGCTCTCAGGCAGAGATATTGATTCAAATAAGGATTTAACAGAAGAGGAAATTTGATTTATAATAGAAATTGTCATTTCAATAAATTACATTCACGTGCTGTATATTGAACGGTGTCATCTTTCTGCCTTAAGTTTGGGTGTTGACAGGTATGGGTGTCTGATGACTTAGCACACAGGCTGATAATCGTGTTTGCTCCCATATTACCTGCCTGTAATTCATTTAGAAGTGTTCTGCTGTTTTAGAAGAAAATCTTTCAGCTATTACCCATTTCATTTCCCTGCTGATGAGTGGCTGACTATCCGGATCTAACATAACAAGTAAGAATAACACAGAGATCTCTCACCCATAGCCTAAGAGGGGATGGAAAATTTGCTTCCAGTGAAAGCCACAGCCATTTTCAAGCTTACTGGCTTAGAATACTGAATTTTCTATCCAGGCTGCTTCAGCACTTTCACCTCTGACACTTTGTCTTTACTTCAGAGTCGATCTGTTATTTAACTGTTTCCACAGGAAATTTCCTGTCTTGTTTGTGCTGGTGTTTAAAATGCAAATTACCGGCGTTATTACCATCTGCTGACCACAAACTCCTTGTATAGTAAAGTAATCCTACGTAGTAATCCTTGCTATTTAAAAGAAAAAAAAATGCAGTTCCCTTTTCTCCTCTCAGTGACAGTAAACAAACCATCACAAGAGAGAATCATATATTATGGAACAAAGCCAAGGCAAACAAGCGCACAGTTGACCCTGGAGTCGTAGCAGGAGCTGTCCAGAGTGAATTTAATCAATGAATTCGGCTGTGTCTGGCTTTTTACTATTTATAGCCAAACCAGGTTAGCTCTGGGGATTGTCCATAAGAGTTAACTTCAGGATTAGCTACATCTGAATGAGAATGAAGTTAGCAATTTAGCCTGAAGAAAAAGGGAAAAGAAGAAAAATGGGAAAGGAGCTTGTATTGGGAGGGTTGGATTATTTGTTTTTTCTTACCATCAACTCATACCCAATCTTAATGTTCTGGCTTCGGCTACAGGGAAAAGAGAAGTCACCAGCAAAGTATGTGCTAGGACATGTCATTGCAGGCCATGAAGGAAACAAAGGAGAGAAATTTAAATGTACCAGCACTTGTTTTGTTGCAGTGTCCTGAGTGATCTCTCTTAGGATCATCTGCCAGGGCCTTTTTTTTTTTTTTTTTTTTTTTGACATTTTTCCACAAAAGGAACAACTTGACAGTTGTAAAAATGACCCAATTAAAGCCTCTCTTCCACTTTTTGTCATTCTGTAGGTGAATTAATCTAAATAATGTTCTTCATGAGTTTTTATTCCTCTGAGAAATTGGAAGTGTGTAAATGTTAGTCTGTTTTAAAGAAGCTGTCACCGAAAAAAAAAAAAAAAAAAGAAAACCAGCCATAAAAGACACTTCAGCCTGAACGTTGCCCTGTTTTTCATTTGATTGTGTATTTCAATCTCCGTTAATTATCTGGCTTCCAAATGCAAAGCATGTCCAATTCTTTCCAATATAATATTTAATATTCTGCCTTTCTTCATCATCTTAAGGACACAGATTGTTCTCACCATTCATTTTCTGCACATTTGCAAATACAGTTGCACAGATTGGGAGCCTTATGCTTCTTTCCGTGGCCTTTAATCTCTTCCCTTAAAACTTCTAAATTTCTCTAGTCTCTTTGATCACAAACACAATAAACCCATCCTCCCTACAGGTTTTAAGAGAATCCCAGATTATGTGGCTAGGAGAGGCAATAAGAGAATTAGAGCTAAGAAAGAAATCAGTCTTGTTCTCTAATGACTTCTTATTTTCTAGTGCTGATAGCATGAGAAGATTAAATCTCTGTCTGCAAATCTTACGAGGACAATCTAAGAAGGGGAGAAGTGTAAATGATTAGACAAAAACTTCTGCTAGCACAGAGAAGTGAGAATGTCATTCAGCAAACTTTTGGAATGGAGGAAGTGGTCAGAGAGTGCCTAAGTAGCAAATAAGGCATAGCTGAAACAGCTAAAAATTCATCCTGATTTCGACAGATTGGCAATGGCATCTGCCATCTGCACTTCTAGCAAAGCATTTTAAAGAGAGAGAAAGACTGCAAAATTACATTAGTTAGAGGTGCAGTATGTAGATCAAGCCTGTGATAGAGCAGGGTGCATCTTCAGGTGAGTTATTGGGAAAGAGTCCACATTTAGATCCTTGCAAACATGCAAAGTTATGTATCTGCTTAACGGTATTAGGCTTATATTTAAACCAGGTGCTGATTCAGGGCTTAAGTTGACCTGGTGATGCCCATTTAAGAGAAATTTCCGTTATTTTACTTAAAGCTCAGAGTATATAGTGAAATGCATTTTGTTCCAGAAATAGTTCAACTGATTTTGTCAAGGTGCTGCACTGTATACCTGGATTTTCTTGAAGGGGTGAGAAGGGGGAAGAGAAAGCAAAGAAGCTTATCAAAACCCAACTTATATTATATACATAAGATGTTAAAGTTATCAAAAAAAAATTCCAATACTAAGAAAGAACGTTACAGGGAGAGGACCTTTGAGTTCAATTGTTTTTCAAATAATCAACATAATTTTTTTTGCAAAACAAGGATTGGGGAACAAAGTAAGTATACACATAGAAACAGTCCAGAGTTTCCCTTCATTCTGTTCTTCTTCAGTTTCAGATGTTAACATTTTATATCCAGTCCAGTAAGCATTCAGTGTTGCCTTTTATATTCCAGTAGAGAAAGGTGAAGTCAATTTCACTCCAAGATAAATTCAAGTTGTAGTCAAACTAGCTTTTCATTTATTTGAATTATGTTTTCCTGAGCAATGTTCTTCTTACCAGCTGGTACACTAGTTCACTGCACTCCATTGCTCACTTTGAATGCTTTATATGGGAGGCTACGTTTCTTTCAGAAATACTGAAGTAGCATTCTGGTTATTGAATAGCTGTTGGCATTTTGTATACTTAACTGTTTCTGTAAGGTGAAATGAAATGAACAGTGTTCACTACATGTATTTAAAAAACAAACAAACAATATTTATGCTTCCTGGAAATGTTAGCTGTAGAACATTGTGCCTCAAAGGGAAAAAAACAACAACAACAACAAAAAAACATTATTAGCTTGTTACTGATCCTGACAGTGCATGCACAACTTCCCTGAATTTTATGGCACCAATTCATGATAGCCTTTTACTTCCAAGTTCCAAAATCACAAGTGAACATTTATTGCAGACAAAGCCTAAGTCCCATGGGTCACTAAGATACCTAAATGATTAAATTATGGATAGAGTCACAGAAATATACTGTGCTGCAAAGTGAGTATTTTCCATATATGCCCATCATTTGCCTTGCATAGAACAAGGGACTTGGTGTTCAAGGCCAGATCCTAAAGAAATAACAAGAACACATTACTTACATATGATCTTGATAGCATCCATTTTCTTTCCTTTGCCTGCTTGCATACACTGGCACCAGCCCTAGGCTAGAGAATGTGACTGTGTCCCACAGGCAGGTTAGTGTTTCATTGCACGAGTTATCAAAAATGCCTTTTAACCCTCATTCCAGGTGTGTTTTATAAGTACGTTGTTCTGTTAGTATCATGTTTCTTTAACTCTTGCAGATTTTTGACAATGAAGCTAAAGATCTGGAACGAGAAGTCTGCTTTATTGATATTGCCAGTGATGAAATTCCTGAGCGCTATTACAAAGAATCAGAGGTAAGAGACAACTTGATTGTGAAATGATGAAGGGAATATAAGAGGCTGCAGTAAAACCTTGATAGGAATCAAAACAATTTTACTTTGATATGAAATTATGGTGGTCACTAGAATTTTAAAAGCTTTTGATTAAATGGGAAGCTGATAGCAACCTCTCTATCTAGATTGCTTGGCACTTTCTTTTACAGATTACTCCAACTTTTTGAATTGCTTTTATATCCTTATCAGTTTGTGTCCTTTTCATTAAAAATACAAAACATTTTTCTTTGAATTGGGAAGCTCATTTAATTGTTTACAGATCTGAGCAGTTTTAAACATTACTGGTTTCTTTATCCACATCCCACCCCAAGAAAGAAGATGTGAAGTGTCTAAGCCTGAGGCAAAGGACAAATATGCTGCAGTGAGAATAGGGCTGATGCACAGTTGCTCAGGGGCAACCATGACGTGAGACCAAGAGGGACTGAAGCATGCTACCTAATGTAATAAATCTGCTAAAAAGTATCAATGGCAAGCAGACGCATTCGCTGTTCTAAAATTCCCTTGAAAATTGCTCCCATGTATATTTGATTGTTTGTCTGTTTCTTTTGGGTCAATGCAATTAACTATTCTGAAATCAGTAACAACCATGCAAACTAAGATGTGGTCTTAATGTTTTGACATCAGACGTAAAAAACGATGGTTCAGAATAAGTAACTAGAGAGAAGTGATCAGATCTATGCTTGCATTTCATTTTGGAGATATGATTTGCCTCTGGAGCCAAGTATATATTCATAGCTGGCAATGAGTATGGCAGCTGTTTGACTATACAAAGTGAGACTACACAGTCATTTTTAGGATAGAAAATTAAGACTTGCCAATGAATATATTTTTATACCATAGGAGACATGCTTTTCAGACTTAAGAAGTCAGGTACTTGTTGTCTTCTATTTATAGATCCTATTTGAAATTTTATGTCCTGGTCATAAAATAAAATTGGGTCTACGGTAGAATGAAAAGTAATTTTATTAGTTTCCTTGGGTAATAAAACCAGTCTGTTACATACCAAAAATTATGTAACACCTCATGAAGCAGCTTATTGGTCCCATCACCTTATCTGAACTTCATGATTGTCCGGTTCCATTTAGGAATGATTGCTGTTATTGAACGTATCAGTATTTGACCATGTTTTAAAGAAATAATGGAAGATGTTTCATTTTAGTGTGTGCACTTCCACAAATTGTAAACATGATGGTAACATCTAGTTTTTCAGCTTTCCCATTTTTTGGAGCCAACTATTAAACATAATTTTCATATGATTAATCTCATGATATACAAAACCAGCTTCATCTTAGGTGAGAAAAGAGTTTGAATCCGTGTTGTATTTCAAAGACAAATCTAGAGACCTTATTCCAAGCAAAATGGAATCTTTTTTATGGTTTTAGACAACAAAAATAGACCAGCATCTGTTGTTTTTTCTGTACCGATGGATGACTTACATGTTGGCTTCCAAATTCTGTTTCAGAATTCCTACAAAATGAGAACACCTTAGCATTTAACTGTGCACATACTGTAATTGATAATTGAATTAATAATAGCTGAATTCAGTGAATTCCAAAGCTTACAAACTCTGTATTTTATGCTAACATATGATGAACATGAAGCCAAGTTCCCATTCCTGCTGAGGTCTCTTACATAATTTAGGAACTATAAAAATATTTTTAATGTTTGTAAATGTAATTTCTGTCTGTTTTCAATCAGAACAGTATTAAAAAAGTAACCATATATAAACAAGAAATGGTCTGTGTTTTCTAAATAACAGTTTCAGAGATAATTAAAAGGTATTTTAATTGCACTAATAACAATAATTTGGCTGGTTTTACATCACTTAATCTGAATTGATACTAAGGTTAAAGATTAAAAGTGGAGTACAATCCTCAGGATTAAGAAATAGATCCGACTGGATAAGTGTTCTGACTCTGATCCAGAAAGAGCAATGAGAATGATTTAAATTCAGGCATGTCAGTAATCTCTTCATTTCAATGGCTCTTTCACATGCTTAAAATTAAACAAGTTCTGTATCAGGGTCAGCATACTTATAGAAATAATCCTTACATTTCTTTTATATCCAGATTAAAATGCATCCCTCTTCAATTGAAAATATACTTGCTTTTAATGGCAATTTTCATTGTCTAACTGTATTACTCGTATATTAGAGAAGTAGCTTAAATAATTTAAACCTTTCGTACACTACTTAACCTGCTTGGGATTTGTTAATAAGCCTACACATAGAGGTGGTTTTATGATATGATCAAGCAGTACTAATTACACAGTTGCAATTAAGCTAGTATTTGTGATTTCAGTTATTTTTAGCTTTAGAGTGTTCACTTGTCCTTGGTAAGCTGTTTGTGTCAATATCTTAAATTTTTCATTCCTTTCTACATTTTGACTGCAACCTTTCTTTGCACTTGTGCATCAAATTATTCACTGATTAACTTCACAACCAACTTCAGCAGTTTTAGTGTTTTATTTATATAATCAAATGATATGGGTGTGTATATATTGCACAGATATCATTAATAGAAGCAATAATATTGGAGTTACCACTGAAGGCTTCATGAGATATCCAAGGGACCCAAAGCATCAGACATTGAAAAGTCAAAATATAGTTAGCTGGAGGCTTAAGAAGGGTTGTCATTGCATTAAGGAACATTTTGAAGGAACCTCTGCCAATAATACTGAGTGATCTCGACCAGAATCACTTAAGTGATTTGAACACCCTTAAGAGTGGAGGGCTTATCTGTCAGTGCATGCACAAAGGACTTAAATCACAATGTGGATAATGATTCAGAAGACAGTTTTGTAAGCTATTACAGACATGTACAGAGTCCAGCTCTGTCCTCTATGGAAGCATTTTTAGAAGACTGCAGGAGGTGTAACTGCAGGAATTCTGGATATCCCAAAGCAGATAATGCTTGTTAATTTTAACTTAATGACCATCTATGAACCTCATTGGTAAGTGACCCCCAGAGTCCTTACCACTGCTCCTACACCATAAATGTAGCTTTTTTATAAACATGGACCTAAAACCCCTTAATGTTTTAAGATGTTTAAAAGTAGGGTTCTAAAGTGAGAAAGCTTAAATCTAGATCTAAGCTAATAGGTGTGCCTGTTTTTCTATAAAAAGTCATACATTTCCAAATCTGAATGTACATGTTACATTGAAAATAGAATTATATCTTTATAAAGAAAGTACAATCCTACAGGTAAGAGGATCTGTCTTATTTCCTTGTGACTTTACCATCAATGAATAAGTATCGCCAGCCATCACATATTCCCCATATAGGCATGTATATTTATCTAAATTATAGAAAAGAACAAAACTGAGCTGTGCTGAAGGGTGAGGGCCTCAAGTGAATCATTCACTGAAATGAAACATTTACTGTAGATATGAGATACTGAGCAAAATGTTCTTTGCCACTATATTCAAGTTCTCAGAATTAGCAGTGCTTCATTTCCTGTTTATAACAAAGCAGTTGAGTTGGACACATGGAATAAACTTTTTAAGCTACCTCCAAATAGAAAGATTTTGTGCAGCTGCTGCAGTTTCCTTCTTCAATTGCTGCCTTTTTTTGACTTTGTCACAGCTGCACTGTAGTAGGTCCGGCTTTCTACTGTCCAGGTTGAATCTGTCACATTCTGAATCCATCACATGCCTTATCCAGAAAACTATGATGGTTGAAATAATGCAGCTGCCTCAGCTCCCACAGTGAGTGCGTGTAGCTTTCAGTACCATAGTTCAGTACAGGACATAAAAACAAATGAAAATACCCTTTTACTTACTAAAGTCAGCTGTGAGCTCACATAAAGGCTGACTGGATTATCATAATTTAACACCTCAGAACTGTCCCTGTATTTATAATTCTTTAAGTATTTAGCTGGCTCTTCCAGAAAACACATTTTTTATGGAAATTCAAAAAGAGAAAAAAAAATGTGTTTTAAAAATTACTCCAAATAAATCTCTATAGTAGCGTCTTAACATCAACAAAGCTTTCCAGAGCACTAGGCTAAGTAAGCTAAAATCCAAAACCTAGCAACTAGAGTTGACGGTGAAATGCAGATCCCATGTATTAAAACCATGAAGGATTGGTTCTGAAATTCAAGATCAAACAAATTGGTTTTCAGCTTAACCAGGGAAGGGAAAAAAAAAAAAAAAAAAAAGACAACTTCAAAAGCATACTGGTGGAATATAGTGCAGTAGGAGTCTGAAAAAAATGAATCCATGCATGAGAAGGAAGGCAGGAAGAATCTTTTTCTGGGGGCATTTGGATACCATCCAGTAAGAGAATAGGATGTATGGCGTAAGCACAATGCACTTTCACCTGTGGAGACCATATGCAGCTTGAGGATCTTTTCAGTGCTAAAATGACCATACAAACAGCAAGTCATTTTTGAGACAGACCAGTCATGAGATGAGCAAGGTGTCTCATACAAGCTTCCACCTTACAAAGGGAGGGCGGTCCTATTAGCAGCAGAATAGTATGGGATCTTCAAATCATGCCTGATACCATGGCATAGTTAAGGGAAAGTATACATATTAAGATTTGGAAGTTACATTCCTATAAGCAACAAAAGTGTTTAATTATTTCACTTCAAGTGAAAAATAACATTTCAGAATCAAATCTGAAAAGGCCTTACAACAAGCCAGTGCTGTATTTTCACATCAGTGCTTGCCTCCTGGAGCAGGGGTTACAGTTCCACATCTGATGACAATGATGTCTGCAGTCCATGAGGTACACTAAGTAAATAAATGCTAAATACAAAATAATGGGATCTCCGACTGTAAGTGTGCTGACTTGGGATCTGACAGATGTGACCTAAGTAAGAAACATGGGGAGAGTGCCATGTTTGGAACCATACCCATCCCACTGCGGCTTTTACTTAATTTTGCTGTAGTTTTATATTTTATTCTCAAATAAGCCCAGCTCACAGGTAATGATGTTTCTGCTATGTTAGCAGAAGTGCTATTTTTAAATCACTCTGCACCTGGCAATAATGTATTACAAATACAGAGTAGGTTTTACTCCTCTTTAGCAAAAGGATTTGCCAGATGGGCTTTCCTAATAAATTGGGTCTGATAAAAGCACAGGAAGGTTATTTAAACAAAAAAGATTTTTGCTATGCCATTACATTTAAAACAGATTGAGGATTTTGCCAGTAGACAAATTAAGAGGAAAATAGTGAACAGAGGCAGTGTTCTTTGGATGATGGGTTCTATAGAAAGGAAGGCATGGGTGGCAAAAATAAGGTACACACAAAATAGATGACCTAAATAATAACATGAATACGGTTTCAGATGTAGGATCAGCTTGCCTGGTTTCCAGTCACTGATAGAAGTTTTTCAGGCTTCTGTTTGTCATGATTCATGGCCTAGAGAGTATGCTTCTTCATTTCAGCCTGGTGCCTCTGGCATGTGTTAGGCAAATTGCTGTACCTTTCACAGGCAAAAAAAAAGGAAAATCCTTGATCTGGTATGGGGACTGCTCAGCGCTTGCTCCAGGACCTGGAGAGATGTGGGCATGATGCAGGAATCTAATTTGTCCTACCTGACTAATCTAATCAGCTGCAACATGAAGGTCAGGAGGAGGAGCAGTGCTGTGTACTGGTACTTTTTTCTACTTGCATTTAATAAAAAAATATCATCACTGCTTCATTTTTTTTTAGAAGAACCTGATGTGCCTAATTGCAGAAAGGGTTCCGTGCTGTGAATCTTAATCTGAGGTTTCAAAGCAGTGAGTTAGGCATTTAAAATCCTTCTGGGTTGTGGCATTCACATCAATGTTCTCATTGATTTCAATGGGATCAGACGCTGAAGAGTGTAACATTAGCAGTCCTGGTCACACCAAAGGTCTTTCTGGCTTGGGATGCTCCCTGTGGCTGTGACGAACAGCAGAGGCCAAATAAAGGTTTAAATATAAGGAAACACATGGAAATTCTTCCTCTAAATACTTTCTCACATAAACCATAGCACAAGCAACTCCTGAGCAAGAATTAGCATCTTTCTAAAATAATCTGAGACTGTAAGTACCTAATTTTTTTTAGCGTCTGGGTAAAACAGCCAGTGATATTAATTTTACTTAGGGCAACTCACCGCTGTAAAACATTTATGCCCTTTGAATTGATGACGAAGAGATTAAACTCTCATGTTCACTTTGCTTAATGTGGCTGTGTGTCTCACGTTGCACTTCTCAGCTTATACACAGCCTTCACATACTGCTCCCAGTGAACCAGGTTTTAACTCACCCAGGCAAGCACACAGTAACGTCTTTAACACACTGAACTTTCATACAGCAGTCTGGAAATCTGTTTCTCTGATTCTTTTCTTTCTCCTGGCTTCCATTCATCAGTCTACAATTTTGTAGTACCGATATGTTAACGTTTTCAGAAAGGCAGGCAGTCCCATTAAAGCTATTAGATACAAGTTGCCTATACTGTCCATCATTGCCTGGCTCTTTGCTTGAAGCTGTCCAGCCAATTTGTGACTACACAGCATGTCCTTCAAGAAAAATGGACGTGATTAAGGGAAGTAAAAGTGCCATCTCTGGGAACTCTTAAAAGCGTTTGGAACTAGGAGTGATGTCATGGGTGAACTGCATTGCAGTAAATGGATTGTTTGGGGGCCACCACTTTAAAAAGGATTTCCATTATGAATCCACTTGTCTTCTGGGTTTACCTTATTAAATTAATTAATAAATAAGCAAACAAACTAAAACCAAGGGTTGTTGCGGTTTGAACAAGACACAAGTCTTATCTATGACTGAGCAGTCCTGCAGCGTAGCTGTTCATTATTTAATTTTTATTTAAGGATTTTGAAAGTTTGGTAGCAACTCAAATTCATTACATTAATCTCTTTGGACTGTATTGAAGTTACTCCATTATGGATCTGATTATCACTGAACTGACATAAAAGTATCCCCGCATAACACTCAGTATTATTAAAGGGTGATCCAGAGTGCTTAATCAAGACAATGGCTTCATCCCACCAGTGTATGTGTATGTAAGAAACAGCAGACCATCCTTACATAAAATTACTATTTTCTTTTGATTTTCCTTTTTAGAAATACTTATTTTACACTGCAGTATTTTGCGGGAATATTTAAAATGATACTTTCTTCAATCTATTTCTTTACTTATGGAACCATCTATTAGAATTTTACATCTTAGTTCTTTTTACTTTATTATTATTATAGTGCTTGCTTCAGGCAGTAATCAGCTATAAAACAGCTCTTTCAACCAGAAAATATCTAGATCAATCTGAGGTCAAGCTTTATTGAGTGCGAAGAATGGCAACAGCATGTGACTATGAGTTGTGATATACAGTGGTATGTTGCTATGATATATGATGATGCTGAATTGTTTTTTATGGTGATTTAACTTTGAAACTTTATTATACTGCAAGTTTAAAGTTTCTATTTAGAAAAAGAACATGTCAGCAATAAAAGCAATGACTTTCACAGAGAAGGAAGCCTGTCACCTCATTAGAACTTTGTAAATAAGCTTTAATGACAGCGCTTCAGTTTATGGAAAAGAAACAGAAGCCAAGTCAGGAGATAACTACACACACTAGAAAAAAGGAATGGTGCTGAATGGTATGTATGGTATGGAAGATCACAATGGAAAGAAGAAATTAAAATCCCAGTAGCCTTATTGATTTGTTAGGGTTTTTTTCTGATCATCTTCCATTGAGCACATAATTAAAGCATACTTAGATAAATGTTTAACAGCTTTTCTAATAAAGGATGAATTTAAAAGAGCTTCCCAGATCTCAGCTTTAGGCAAGGCAACACAGGTGAACACTGGTAGATTTTACAGTTGGTTAAAGACAGCCAGTGTTGAAATCAGTGCTTCATAGTTTTGCCCAAAAGCATCATAACTCAGTTGTAAATAGAAATAGCCAAATTGGAGTTTCATACTTAGCCAGCGATCTAGATATACAAGTTCACTTAAAATTGCAAAATATCAGCCAGGGTCGCATCAGTGTTGATGCGTCAAAGCTTAAACTGGACATGATCTCATGAAGACAAGCATGGATAAAAAGCACCTGTAAGTCACACTGGGGGAGCAGTGTAAAAACAAGTCCTAAAGAAACAACATTGCTTCATTGCTTCCAAAGGCCGTAAGTGACACTTGGAGTGCATTGCATTGGAATGACTTGCAATAACATTTTTTCCTATAGTAGAAAATGTCCTAGATCAAATGAGCTCCAAAGTAGCTTCCAAGAATGCCATCAATTCACTGGCATAAAAGACAGGCATAAAAGACAGGATTGGACGTTATTATAGCCTGGCGCTCATTTAAGCCCATTTCATTTTACTTTTTCATGATGTTTATTAGTGTTTTCATATTTTATATCTTACCAAAACATTTACTTTAGCAGACAGACAAAGAAGACTTCTCCAGGATTTCTGAGTATATTTGCTTTGTTTTGCAGGATCCTAAATATTTCAAGTCACAGAAGACTGGAAGAGGCCAATTAAAAGAAGGCTGGAGAGAGACCCATCAGCCAATTATGTGTTCCTACAAACTTGTGACTGTGAAATTTGAAGTCTGGGGACTTCAAACCAGAGTAGAACAATTTGTACATAAGGTCAGTGAAACAAGAGCTGTTTCTTATCCTTCACGTAAGCAGAACTTGAGTACTATCCTGCACAGGAATATAACTGTGACTATGTTGGAGGTAGGAGGCTTAGCTGAACCTCTCTCAAGGTCTGAGAGGTCTGGAGCAAATCCAAAGAGTTCATCTCTGGGTGTAAACTTGACAAAGCCTGGAGTTACTTGGGTCTAAGGCTGAGAAAAAATATCAGTAATATTTTCAGTGCTGTGATAAATATATGACCTAAAGGATTTGTGAGTATAAATGAGTAATGTACAAGTTGCAATGATGTACAGTGTTTCTTACAGATAGTGGGAGAGCTTTCCAATCAGTCTAGTAAAAAATGAATTACTGAATGGCACAACAGGCAAATGATAATACTTTTCAGAGTTGACTTTCTACTCATCCAAAGAATTAATAAGGAAAAGGAAGAGTTCCAGTCTGTTTTCCCAAAGATTATGAGATTCAGTACATATTCCCAAATGGCTTCCCATGCTAGTCAAAGCCACGCTGATGTGATCCAGCGTTGGCAGTAGTTCCGTTGTGAGTGGGAGGTTGGACTACAAGACCTTCAGAGCCAGGATGTCTGATTCTCTAGGGTATCTCTTCTTAGAGATAAAACTGACAGAATATTTTTCACATTAAATCTTGTTGAAAGTCAACACTGTCACTTTTCTAAAATGTTTTGTTGCTGCAAAGGTATTTAACCTTTTCCTTGTTTCACAGGTGGTCAGAGATATACTATTGATCGGTCACCGGCAGGCATTTGCCTGGGTTGATGAGTGGTATGGTAAGTGTTCTCCAAATTGAGCTCTTTGAGATAAAAAGCGTATCACGATTAACAATTTTCCATTTGCTTTCATAGACCATCAGGTCCTAGCATAAGTTGTTCATGAAAGAGACAGAAATACGTTCAGTTTCTCTGGAACATACGGAGTTCATTTATGGCAGGTTCTTTGCTAGCAAGGATAGATTGTATTTTTGGCAGCTGGTAGGCATCATACAGGGATGCCTCTATATCCCATGCATCTCAGAGTATACATCAGTCCAGTCATCCTGCACTGTAGGCAGATAGAAGCTCTTGTCTCTGCCAAGAGTCATCTATATGGAGAGCTGCATGCAGGTTTTATTAAAGCTTCTTATTAATAATTTCCATACTGCAAACTCCTAGGGCCTCTGATCTAACACATTTTCAGCTTTTTATGAAGGTTTTAAAGTGATAATATGGATTGCAATAACGGAAAGATAGAACTCTAATGTCCTTTCTGAAAAATGAATATAAATATAAAACCCTCTGGGTCTGATTGAACAGCAGCTGCATGCAAAAACTGTTCTGAATCCATGCACCAGCTGTAGTATTGGGCATAAGTTCACAGGGTTTGTCCTTTGTACGTGTATTTTCAGTAAGATAAAACCATAATCATAGATACTTGTAGAAGAGAAAATATCCATCTAACATATAATAGTTATTTGGGAATATAAATATCTTTGAGAATATCTTATAAATTGAATAGTGCATGAAAAAGCTTGTGCCGTAATGATTATAAAAATAGTGAAATCTACTAATATATATATTACTTCTGTTGTGTAGCCATAAACTAATGCAGTAATTTTATACCCAGTAAGGAAGACTTCCAAGAGCTTTTTTTAAGTTTATATATATATATATATGTATATATACATATATATACATATATAAATTTCTTACCTGAAATGTAGTGATCTACTATTTTCCTGTACAAAATGAAGTCTCCTGTGTGTGTGCATTCATAAGGATAAAGACTTTTGAGAACAGTAGTTACCTGACTAGACTATACTTCTGCTGTTTATTCCCCAAAACAGAAAAAAAAATAGAGATTAAATTTTTTCCCTGGGTAGATCACTTAAGATGTTTTCTAAATTGACTTTTTGACAGCTGATTTAAATTGATTCAGTTATTTTTCAGAACAGATGCAGTTGTGTTGACTTTTCTTACAAAATGTAATAGTTTCTATAACATTAGAACCATGACTGATTTTAATATGTACTGTTCTGACTTTATGTATAAAATAATCAAAGAAAACAAAGAAACTTTAACTGATGACTTTAAATAAAGAAGCCTGACTTCACACAATAATTGAGCCCAGAAATTTGCCCCCAAAATACCTCTTAAAGACAAGACAAAGTAACAGTACTGAGAAGCCAAGAGTGATCTGCACTTTAGCAGAGCTTTTGATAAAAATGACAACAGAGTAATCATGAAATTAAACACATGGAATAGTTTTGGCACAAAAATATTTAGCCACAGATTCTTAACTCTTAATATACCCTGTCAAAAATACTGCTTCTACAAACAAAATACCTCAGTACACAATTATCTGTGGATTTTTACTGTCATGATGTGTCTTATTAAATAATATATTGTAATTTTAGTATGTACTTGTCAGGTGAAGTACAAAACCTAAAAAATCTTGGCTTTCTAAAATAGATATGAATAAAGATTAAATATATAGCAAGGCTTACAAAAGAAGAAGAAAAGAAAGTGCAGAATGTTAATTTAGGTAACTCTCTGTGCTGTCTGCAGCCTTTATAGCTCTGCAGTGTTCTGAGAATAGCAGGTGGTAAGACTTGCTGACTAGAACCGAGTATTTCATTATCTTTTTAAAGAGTCTGCTTGCCGTAAATTATTACCTTTTCAATTTAAAGTTTGAGAAAGACTGAGATGGTGCAAGTCAGCTAAACTGAATCAAGTAACCAGTATATTAAAATCAGTTATCAAGCATACTGTTACTGATATTACTGATTGATTACTCTTACTGCTACTGTAAGTATGAATGTGTCTTGTTTACTAAACTGGATTTAGCTTTATTAAGAAAAGTCTACTTTCAGAATGTTAGTTACTAATAAAGAGCATGTTCTTTGCTTGGCAAAATGCATCTTAGCATGTTATCTACATGGCTTATGAGCTCGTCTTTCATTCCAGACAACAGGAAAAAAAAAAAAAAGTTGAAAGAGTATGTTAGTGGAATTCCTTGTTTTATATTGGTCAAAATTTTAGATTGCACTTCATTTTCACTGATGAAGTATTACAGCATGCTACTAATATAACAGCTGAAGTTATATCTTTCCTTAAGAGCTGTCTCATAAAATGCATCACGACCCACATATTGCATAACAAGAAGTGCTGTGATATAAAGTGCACAAATCCAAATGGCACATAATCAACTTGAGAAAAACAATAGCCTCAAGAACAGAACCATGGCGTACATTACCAAAAATGGTACACATTTCCAAGTGTACTGTGCTAGTAAAGTGGTATTTAAATTGTATGTATAAAAGGTTGATGTCTATTTTCATGAAGCTCCGTAATTATGAAATAATTGCAAAGAATGGACCAAAATTGTGACAGCCATTGTGTTCACTTATACCTTACTCACAAGTAAAATACTCAGAAGAGTAAGGTCACAAGTCAGCTAATTGGATTCTGAATGTTTTTACTAGAAGTATGATTTACGACAAAAACGTCTTTAAATCTTTAACGATTGCTTTGAGTTGCATAGCAAGCGTTTAACATACTACTTGCAAGTTGGACAACATCAGGCATGCCTAGACAATGATAAATGATCCTACCAGTAGAATTACCCTTATTTGTAAAGTATGTGTAATTTTTATAATGCATTAAATGGCTTGAGGCTACAAAGCTATTAACATATTCACTATTAATCCACTTTCTGGTGTAATTAAGTGTTAGCTTCTGGAATCTGAGGTGATGTGTGTTTTAACAGTAAAACTGTTTGCTGGTTTTGAGACACTCTATGCAAAGATAATATAAAATCTTTTAGAAAGTTCCTGCAAAGGTAAGTAAATCTTTACAATATTTCTGTATCTGTCCTTTATTCTAAGGGATCTTCTAAAATCTTTTTAGAAGATCTTGGCTTTTGCCAAGGCCTGCACTTCAATACTTTTTTGCCTACCTTATGCTACACAGATTCTCCCAAACAATTTCCACTCCTTCCTGTTCTCTGACTCCCTTTGACTTAACCTTCTTACACCTTCCTTGGCTGATATAACTACCTTTATGAGTCAAATTTCATAAAGCTAGTTGCTCCATGCTTTTTTTAAATCCTTTTTGGCTTCTGCTGAAAGACTATGTACTCCTAGAACCTTCTTAAGAAATTAAGTTTGCATTGAATCAATGGAAAATGCCAACAATTTTGAACTTTTTACAGATATGACTATGGATGATGTTCGAGAATACGAGAAAAATATGCATGAAAAAACCAACATTAAAGTTTGCAACCAACATTCATCTACTGTGGATGAAATAGAGAGCCATGCCAAAGCAAGAGTATGTCAATTTTTAAAACATATTGCCCATCTTTAAGTAATATACCTGCACAGATCAGAGAAGAACAGCCAACTGATCTTGCTGATCAGTCAGTGGAATTTTTGGGCAATTTTGCCTCAACAGGAACAGAATCTTTCTCCATGAAGTGCAATCCTTTCTTTTGCACTGTAAACTGCCACTGATGTAAGAAAGGGTGGGGTTGGGCTCGCATACAAGTCCCTGTCTTCGGGGAAAACAAAATTCTCTAATTTGAGTTGGATGCATAAAGCAGTAGTTAAATGTCAGTTCTACGTTCTATATTTGAATAGTTAAAAAAAAAATAAAAATGCAAGAGTTCAGACTTCTTCAGTCAAAAAGCCAGGAACATGGAGAGTGGAAAATTTCTGTGGGAATAATAAAACTCTTTGCTTCACCAGGAAAGAAAGCTAATGACTTATTCACTAATTTTAATGTCATCATTGATTAGCTACCAACAAGGTGAGAAGAAATACTTTCAGAAGTATATACCAGCAATCTGTGAAAAAGGGCACATTGATGTGTAGGTGCTCTGATTCAGATTTTGGAAACCGTAAGAATGCAGGTTCCTAATTTAGGCACCTCAAGTGGATGCCTAACATTGGAAATTATTAGTATCTGCAAATAGAAAAGATGCAGTGATATTTGCTTCTAAAAATGTTATTGTTTCTTTGTTTCTGTGAACAGAGCAGAGATGGTTTTACTCAAGTAACAATTGTGGGGCACGGCCTGAAGTCCTAAATCCTTTGTTCTTAGTAAAAATTCTCACCAGTATGAGATGTTATCTACAGGGTAAACAGGAGGACAATTCTTGTGTTTGTTTTGCTGCAGTTTCTTGGCATCAAGGTTACTCCTTACCTGTTCAGTGAATAGACTTTGGCTCTACACTTCAGGATTTGGCTTTGTATGAAATTTGCCATCCTGAGTTCCCATGTGGCAAAATTACCATTGAGGTCAGGACAGAATTTGTCATTTATGAAAAAAAGAAAGAGCAGGGATATATTTCACAGTCTGAGCCTTCTAAGCTCAGGGCAAGGACTTGTTTTACTTGAGAGTATATCAGAACAGAGGTGAATTTAAGGTGAGTATAAGTTAAAAAGCAAAATTCAGCTGAAGGGATAATGAGTATTTCATGTCTGAATTTAAAATATACAGTCTTGGAGGATACCTTGTAGTAAGACTTCAATCAATTTTCACTTAAATGGCCAGTAAGCTGAGAAATCATCCTGTCTGGTTTCACTCTGATTCATTTAAGACAAGCTTTGTTTTATTTTATATAGGAGTCCTCAATCAAAAATAGCTGAGATAAATTCATGGTCTCCCTTTGCTGTTGGGGTGTTTTCAAACAGTTTGAGTTCAGAAAGACTACACACTGTTACAGAGCAAAATAGAGTGTAAATCAGCAAATCAGGTTCAAATCTATCTCCAACACAAGTAGGTGTTGGAGACACAGTTCCTCCTGTTTATTTAACAGACCACCTGTTTATTTCCACCACTTATCTCAGATTTGAAAAGAACTTGGTCCTCCCTCCTAATAACCGGCACTGGCACAGCTCTGTAGGCTGAAAAGGCCCCTGGAATGTAATCTGCAGTGAGGAGAGAAGGCAGCTGGCAACTTGTTTGGTTTTGTTTATTTAACATCATGTTGTAATACAACATAAAGCTTCTTCTACCTAACATCTGCAGCCAAGGCTACAGATGAATGCAGCTGGCTAATATTAAAAAGTATCGATGTACGGAAAATACATCATTTTGCCTTTTGTATGGTAAGCTCTATGGCCAGTCCCATGGCTCAGACACTCAGATATGCCAGAATTTTGTGTTGATTAAAATGCTAGTGTTTGTATTTCTGGGTTGGTTTTTTTGTTTGTTTGCTTGGGTTCCTTTTTGAGCTTTGAGGACTCGGAGAATCTATTAAATGCCTTAATGAAACTTGAATGAAACTGCTAAATTGTAGTCTTGAAAAGGAATGCCATATACCACAAGATTTACAAAGATGTCACACAAACTGACAACAATGGATGAGAAAGAGTAGAGAATGATAGCAGTAATGTCTTTATCATTTGCAGAACTTAGTTCTTTATTATTTGATTGTGAAGCATAAATTATCCATATCCTACCACACTCCCACGGGGTTTTAATCACATCTCCCAAAGATTTATTATGTTTTATAAAATAATTACCCAGAAAGAACTCAGAAGAAATATTACAGGGCAGATTCTCATGCGTTGGGAAGAAGGGGTTGTTGGTTTCTGTTTTGTCTTTGGTAGGAGTCAGCTCTTTCAATCAGTATTTTTCAGATACTGGATTTTGCTCTGTTCTACTTGGGGTAGTTTGAATATTTTGAGTTTAATTGTGTGATTCTTTCAAACACACAGATTTACTGTGGTGTTCAGTGAAAACCATACAACTTATTTTAGTTGGTTTAGTGGACATCTTGCAGGCAATATAGGCATGAAGCAGCAGGTTTCAGAATGTCATACATATTATGTTTTTTTTCTCATGTTACCCATTTGCAGCAGATGTCATTCATTTAGGATTTTATCAAAAAAAGTTTTGGACAGCTCAGTTTAGAAAACCTTATGCTGGGATTGCTCTGCCCTCTTGTGGGTTTCTACAGCACTGTGACACATTGATCACCTGCATGAGAAGACTTTCACTACTTCTGAAACATCATGTGGACCTGATTTTCCATAGCAAAGTGGCTTTGACGTTTCATCTCATTTTGCCTGTTTTCCAGGGATGTTGGAAAATGTGTTGTGACTATCAGGTCTGAGGGAATTGTTTAGGCATTCTTAGTAGAAAAGCATAATGCCCCAGTTCTGTGCAAGCAATGGTAACTGGAAGTCACTGGAAGCTCTGTATGGGGAGAGAGAAGTTTTGATAATTGATAATTGCAGCAGGGAAACAAACCAGTGCCAGGCATTTGTCAGTTTGTGTTCATAATGTAGACAAACAAAAAAAAAGTCAGTTTTGTTTTGTTTGAAGTTCTGAAAAATTCTACTTGCTGACTGTGTATCTAAATATATTCTTTAATTGCCTGTGAAATGGCTTGACTTTTCCATCAGTTCCTGATATAGCACTCATTATTCAGTTCAGACACAGACCCAGATAGAAGAACCATTAGCACGTGCTTAATGTACTTCGTTTTCTTTACATTGGCCTTTTATTGTACTCCAGTCAATGCATTAAAATAAGATGGAATTCATATGGAGAATCATTGAATGATACGCATGATAAGAAATCACTTTCTGATTTGAAATTTGGTTAGAAGTAGTTTAACTGAGTTAATGAAATCATTTGAAATTATTCTAACATGTCATTTGTCTTTCTTTTCTTCTTATTGAAGACATGACAATGGATGAAGTCCGAGAGTTTGAACGAGCAACTCAGGAAGCTACCAACAAGAAAATTGGGATTTTTCCACCTGCAATAGCTATCTCTAACATTTCCATGCCTTCTTCAACCCGCAGTGCTCCATCTAGTGCTCCATCAACTCCTCTCTCCACAGATGCTCCCGAATTCCTAACAGTTCCCAAAGACCGGCCTCGAAAAAAGTCTGCTCCAGAAACACTCACTCTTCCAGATCCAGAGAAAAAAAAACTTTAAATTAACTCAGCATGATTCCTCCTGATAAGCCATGTCTACCACAGCAAGAGTAACATAATACAGTTTCTAGAAAGGTCATGGTGGTTGGTTGGTGTTTGTTGGATTTTTTTTTTGTTCTTGTTTTTTGTTTTGTTTTGTTTTGTTTTGCTTCAGATAATCTCACTGTTGTGGAAAGATTGCTTCTTTCCTCAGGCTTGATCCTTAAAACCTTCAGAGAAGTGCATGCAAGAGAATGTAATTTATATATTCCTAAAGCAGTGTTCCAAGCCATATGGTGCATCTTACTGACCTACAATGAAATAGTCTGAGGAGAACCCTATAAAAGAAAATAAATCTTTCTGTAGCAGTATTTCTACGTACAAATCCACATCTAGGTCATAGAATTTATAATTAGGAATAGATGCTCAGTAAAGCTGCCAAGGACTTCTGAGGCAAATTTGTGCCAAGCAGAATGCAGGGTTAACTGGATAAAAAAGCTCCAATTTTCTTCTTTTATAACTGATTTTAAAATCCATCCTACGCTCAGGCTTTTCATGTATGTTCATAAACCTTTGACCTGCAATGTACGTGAACACCAACAGCAATCACTCAGATTCATATTTTGCTTAATATGACTCAGGATTTGGGGCCTAGCTAACAAACATTAAACTTTTCAAACCTAAAATATCACTGTATTGAAGCCCCAATTGTAATTAATTATACTGACTTTGAGGCCATTGAACTATTTCTATCTTGCACAGAATTTGTAAAAGAAACCACCTATTTCTTGTAGATAATGTATTTTAATAGCTTTCCTTTTGTGATCTCTTAAGTTCATATTGGTGTTCCAATGATGTTCCATGTACAAATTAAAAAAAAAAAAAAAAAGAAAGAAAGAAAAAGCAGCTAAATTGAGCCAGTTGAGAGGGAAAACCAATGAATTTTGTCTTGTTCTCACTGAAAGAAGAGTGGTAGTTACCCTCTAAGACCTTGAATGTAAAGGAAAGAAAATACGAGATATCCTTTTTCTTTCCTGGCTCTCACCATTCCTAAACAGCACAATCTCTACTAACAAAAAGCTAGTTCCAGGCTTTACCACCGCCTTTAGGGAAGGAGTGAATAAAATAAGTCACTTGGAAAAGCAAATGAATCGTGGGGCTGTTCAGTCCATGTAGGGTGACAATAAGGAAACAGAAGACCTCCTGGTCTGCATGTGAAATCACTCTTCAATCTCAGGAATTAAAACTTAGAATGGATGCTTCCCAGAAGGGAAGTGTAGATTGAGGGGGGAAGAGAAAAATGAATTGCAAAAGTGTTCTCTTCCTTCCTTCTTTACTTTTCAAAATGTAAACTCAGTGAGAAACTTTCCCTCTGACCCCCATTTGGGGTACTTTGTTCTCTTTCATACAAATTGCTATTTAATTAATATCTATCTTGATGGGTAGCTGTAGTAGACATTAAATAAGCTGCTGTTCAATTCCCAGTGAATGATAGCTGTTACATGAATGATACGATCAAAGTGGGTGGTATTTTGTACCACTGGTGACGTGGTACATGGATAAAGAGAAGAGAGTCCTCCAGAGCTGAACTATCATTGAATATTGAACAATCAGTTTGGGGATGGCCTTTTACCTGTACAGGACGTTTGTGCCATCTTCTCAGCACAATGTAATGATTTGACTGGCTTAAATGCACTGAACTTCTCAATGGCTGTAGATCCAGTAGAAGTTATGTTGAATGTGTGGTATTTATAGGGTAGTTTTAGTAGCAGGAGAGGTAATTCCACTGTCAACCTGCACTGAGAACAAGTGTATATTTGATTAATAGTTAAAACCCTGTAGCTAGCAAAATCCAGAAGCTCTTTGTAGGTTAGCTATGGTCTGACTTCATGCTTCCTCCCACTTACTGTCCATGTTTTGCTTTGCATTTCTTCCCAGAGTTTGTAATTCTGTGTAGTTAGTAAGCTGACAGGTGATGATTTTTTGTTTGAAAAAAAAAAAAAGCCGCTGTGATGCTGCAAACAAAACTTTATTGCATTAGTTTATGATTTCAGCTTTAAGAGTGTGCAAATTAAGTAATAATGAGTATAACTGGTCTAATCTTTATTATTTATTTAGTAGCAAGATTGAGACATTGGCAGAGAAGGGAAACCTTTTAAAAGATAAACTGTTGTTGGTTGTTTTTTATTTCCTGAATTTAACTATGTAGAAATAGTTTAGGTCTGCTCCACCTGATGCAAGTCTATTTTTCAATTAATTTGTTGTTTGTCAAAGAAAAAATTGCCCAGCTCTAGTTAGTCGTAATTTCCTTGTGCTTACGTGTTACTGTTTCTATAGAGGTTTTGGCATCTGGGTTTGTTACAGATTACTAGACCAAAGCAGTTATACCTTTACTGATGTTTAATTGATTCATTTCAAATCTCATGTGGATAGGATGATTATCACACCATGTAGGTTTGGGAGGTAAGGCATGTATGAAAATTATTAACATGCCTGAACAGGACACATCTTGTAGCTGTGTAACAGACATGTAGGAGAAAGACACTGATTGTGTCACAGAAAAAATGCCAGACCCATTAATGCTGTGTCCATCGGCATGTGCTGCTGCCGTAGTACTTCCACCAGGCAGTGCTGGTCTTGAGGAGTACCAGATTTATTGACCAAACAGCCTGAATTCATTGCTGGCCAAAATAAGGTTCATGATCATCCACGTTGCTTACTAATGAAGGTAAAAAAAAAAAAAAAAAAAAAATCTAGATATCTTCATTGCTTTGGATAAGAAATATGCCAGGCTTTTCATCATCGATGTTAGTAACCTCTGCCATGTTCTACTTTGTTTTCCCCACCAGACAGTAATTAACCAGTTTGTCCATAAGAAGTTTAAATATCATCTCTGTTCCTGTGTTTTTTTTATTTTGGTTTTGAAGCAGGATAGCTTCTGGAATATTCCACAAAATCACACAACGTGAAATGGAAAGGAAGGTCAGAATGCTTGGGTAACATCTTGAGGCAGAGGGGTTGCTTTCATTACTGATTTTGTCAGAATGCTTTCTACTGCATTTTCAAGCATCTTTATTAGGAGAAAAATATCATTTTGCAGGTATTCAATACTTCTTTTGCAAAAATAAATGATGTAATTCGTGAATACATCTGTAGAGGGTATGGTGGCACCCAGCAAAGTTGAATGGGCACAGCAGCTGTGTATTCCTATTCACTGCGATAGTGAAAGAAGAATGACATGCTATAATTCTGCTAGGACTTCATAAGGATTTTTTCACCAAGAATACAGTTCAGAGTAAATAATGTGATTACTTTGGGCTTCTATTAAAACCTTCTCCCAGCTTTGCTCATATTTTTATATATTTCTTGTAGAACAATTGTAACAAAATAACTGGCAATTGCAATCTTCAGAAGGGCAGACCTCCTCATAGATTAAAAAAGGAGGAACCTAGGAAAGGAAAGACTATGAGAAGCAGCACATTCCTGAAACACACACTTAATGGGATTTCTTATGAATGTAATTGCTGATTTTGTAAATGACTGGATAAATCCTGTGGAAAGAAAGTATTTGACCTTAATCTTTGACTTTTTATTATTATTATTATTATTATGGAAGGTGATTGTGTGACATCTAGTAGCCATTTTGCATTAACTGCTGCTGTAGAGATTTTGAAATGGAGATATTTGTTCCTTGACTTATTTTGTAACAAGACCGCTACGATTTGTTAAAACTGCTTTGAAGCTTGCTGCACTATAACTTCCAAACAATGTGTTATCATTTGAAGCAAGCCAAACGTGTATGCTTTTTATGAGTTAGTGCAGTAAGAGAGAATTCATGATCTTGTCAATAGGAGCTTTTTTTGTTTCCATTGTTTGGACTTGGTTTTATATGTGTAAGTTAAAATTGCTAACTACGTCTAACAATGTTTTGCTTTAAATGAGCAGCATGGTCATTGAATTACAATCTCCTGTAGTTTTGTGGTGTCACTTAAACAGATTTCATTGGTTTATTTCATTTCTGTGATAATTCCACATGACTCTGAATGTCCAGTAATTAATTTCTTTTATTTAGAGCTCTGATAGCTACATTAGGCAATCCATTACTACCATCAAAGAAGGACCAAGTTTTGAACTGCTCTGCATTTTAAACAATGCAAGGCTAAGCAGGAGAATTTGATTGTCATATTTTTCATCCATTTCAGTTAGTTTTTGATTTTTCCTAGTTATTTATTATTTTTAATATTGTATTTTTCCTCGCATTTTGTTGTAAATAAACTACCAACAAGTATTCTTTACAAGTGTGGCTGTTTTCTTCTACTCGGTCTTCTCTGGCAAGGAACATGGCCATTAACATTTCTACCACCAGCTCTGCAAGTCACTTCCTCAAAATTAAGTAGCACAAAGAATTGGCATTGTAAGGGAAATTTAAACCGCTTAACATCTGCTAGGTCTTGTTGCTCCTCAGCTTTTAAAGACTTTATCAGGGTAGCTGCCCCCTCGGGCTCAGGTTAGCCCATTCATTTGTAAATGACCATTTGGTTGATAAGGAATTTTTTCAGTAGGGAGCCATTTCTAGTTCTCCATGCAGAGTTTTGCAGCGCAGTGTTGTAGTAAATACTGGAAAAGAGAACACTGGGAACCTCTCCAAAGACAAGAATCCTTCGTACCTCAAGTCATTTCATTTCAGTCAATGGAAATGTCATGTGTACAGTGTGTACAATGATTCTTTAACTTCTTAAGCAAGGGCTTACTCCATACGCATAAAGCTTTCTGTGCCCCAGAAAATTTCTAGGTGCTTACTCGGTATAGAAGTGCTTCACAAAAGCGTAGGACTGGAAATAAGGAACAAACAAATATATGTATCGAAAACACTTCAGGTAGAAATGACAGGGTTTACCCTGTAAACTATCGGGTTGCTACAGCTGCTTTGCAAGATGAATCACAGCCAGCCAAAAGCACGCAGCAGCGGGTGATGCGACGTTGCCAGATGCAGGGCGTTTTGCAGCTCTGGTTGCAGAGGTGATCAGTGCCACGTCCCAAACGGGCTGAAGGAGTCACTGGAGTAGATTCCCATGACCAGCTGAAGAAATGCTGACACAGGATTGCGATAACGACATCAGAGGACAGTGCAAAATGTAAAGTCATGCCTAAAGGCAATCAACGCAATGCACCTGGCACAGGGAAGAAGCTGTGAAGTACAGGGTGCAGCAGTGCCTATGTGTTGGATGGGACGGGGACATCCAGGTACAATCCAACAGCTAATGGCATTGGTAACCACACAAATGAGCCAGAAACCACACAGTGCTGCGGCAATGACTTCTTGGTGGCTTTGCATTAAGATCATGTTGGGATGAGTGTGCTGGGGCCTCACCTTGCAGACAGCCAAGGCTCTGGCTGAGCCTTTGCCACCCAATTGCACTTGTGACTGTTCTTTGTGCTTTTGGTGTTTTTTGTTAGCTTTGTTTTTATGTTTGGAGCTTGTATTACGAGACTTCTTCAAAATTTACACAGATAAAAAATACTAATGCATGCACACACATTACAAAGTGGATAAAAAACTGGACCCAATCCTTTTGCTATTAAAATCAGTGGAGCTGGTTTGTGCTCTTGCAGAAAGAACAGATTCCACTGCTAAATCTTTACAGAGTTCCTATCTAATGAGACATTGAATTAATTTAATCTTAAAGCCAGCAGCACTTTGTGTAGATGCAGAGTACCGATGCCTGTTACCTGATGTCCTTTACTAACCTGCGCTACTGATGCATGTTTCTGCACAATGAGGCTCTGCACGATGAGGCGCTCACACAACGCTACAAAGATCTGGGGAAATAACGGGAAATAATCCGAGTAATGAGTAATCTGAGCATGAAACACAACTAAAACGTGCAGGACGCGCTGCGCTTTTCTGCTCTTTGGCAATATCCCTTGGCAGAGCCTCCCCACACCTTGCAGCAACAGAGAACAGGACCCTCAACCCCACATTTTTGCGGATTTCGGCTAAAAAAAAAAACAATAAACTCGAGCTGTCCCCACCGCTCCGCTCCCCTCCCGGCCCCTGCCGAGCGCCCTCGGCCATTTCCGCCGCCCCCCGGGGCCGAGCGGCACCGCGCATGCGCCGCGTGCCCCCCAGCCCTCCCCTCAGCCGCGGGGAGTCTCGCGAGAGGTGGCGGCAGCGCTAAGATGGCGGCGCTGTGCGAGGCCTTCACGCTCTGCGGCCTGGGGCCCAGCGGCGGCGTCGGGCAGGGCGGGGGGGTCCTGGCCCTGGAGCCGGGCCCCGGCCCCGACCACGTCCTGCTCACCGACCGCGGCAGGACGGCCACGCTCTTTAAGGTAACGCCCGGCACGGCGCAGCCCCGCGGAGGCAGCCGCCACCTGCTCAGGCCTGGGCCGGGGGCTCCGCGCAGCGCCTCAGGGGTGCCCCTGGGGAGCCCTCACCCGGCCCGGCCCGGCCCAGCCGCCCGCTGCCCTCCCGTGCCTGGATCCGGGGAGTGTGGGGGCCCCGTGGGCTCGGCGTGAGGCGGCCTCGCCTCATTCCAGGCCTGCCCGTGCCGCCTCCCCGCACCGGCTCTGCGCTCGCCCTGGGCGGTTGTTTGCTGGGCTCTTTTGCTCGTTTTCTCTCTTCGTTCCCAACGCTCGCATCCCGAGGTTGCAGGGGATGTCGCGCCTCCTGGTGTGCAGGGTGACATGTGTTGTGTGCGGCTGTCAGCTGCCGCCCTGCTGTGGGGAGAGCCAAAGGTTTAGTGCTTGCAGCACACAAAATGAAAAAGTGCTGTTATGCTGGCTTTTTTTTTGTAGTGCATGTATATATTTCATTGCATGAAACTTCATCAAACATTTGTTTTTATCTTCTTGTTTGGCTGTCGTGGTCATGGCACTAAGGATTGTATCCTAGCAAATTTACAATATAGTCTCTTCAGATATTCAGTGCCACTGCCTAGAACATGCAAAAATATAAGTGTATTGGTAAATATGTCCAACATAGCCCTAGTCTGAGGAGAGGGAGATAAGCACCCTCAGAGCAGCAAAATCTAACTCATACATAACATGATTTTAGACAGTAAAAGTCATCATTCTTGATCTCAGCATATTGAAGTGGGAATAGAAGAGGTGCTTTCCTGTGCATAATTATATTGGTGAGTAAAAGCAACTTATATTTGTGGCTAAAAGTAATATTCGTGCCATGTATCCTGCCTATGCTTCATGGCATAAGCCCGTCTAACTGTTACAGGTCAAAGATATTTCTCATGTGAAAAGAAGTTTTTGATTAATCCAGAGCTCTTGGATATTACCTTGAAATTTCTAATATTAAAGTTAGCATTGCCCAGGCAGAAGTCCTGAGTCCTGTTAGCATACCAGTTTCCATATTTTAATGTTCTCATTCGTATCCAGCGTGGCTAGGTTGTGTTTTCTTTCTGCCATGAGAGAAATCCCCAATGTGTACCGTGTTCTACTTTAATTGCCTGTCTTTGTCTTGATTTTTTTTTTCTAGGTTTCAGATCAGAAGCCACTAGGCTGTTGGTCAGTTAAACATGGGCAGATTATCACGAGTCCAGTCGTATGCAACTTTGAAACTCATGAATATATAGCTGTTCACGATGACAAGGTGAGATTCTTTTCTTAAAGCGAAAAAAAATGTAGTGAGACTTCTTCCCTACCTTCATTCACTCAGAAGTTGGTGTTTAGCTAACTGGAAATGCGTGGAACTCTGCGTAGTCTGCTTGGTGACATGACTGAGCACCAGTTATGCAGTGGCCCTTTAGATACTGAAGCATTCCCAGTGAAGAATGCCTCATACGTATGTTCTCAAAGAAGAAGTTACGTGTTGCATGAACAGTTTAGAGCTGCACAATCATTGTGTTGAAAAAGTTCAGACCTGCATCCTTGTCTTACAGTTAAACATTTCCTGTTTGTGTACCTCTGGTAGTGTTTACTCAGCACATGCTGAACATTCGTTTGTTGTTGTTCATGAAATGCTCTTCCTGACCTTTCATTGTTCTTCTTAAAACATTCTCTTCCAGATCAGGTCATCTGTACCTCAATCTGTCTCCAACACTTTAATCTACTTTCATTTAGAATTCTGCTGTATCTTTTTCGTAGCCTCATTCTTTCCTATCCTTTGTTTCAAGTTCAAGATCTCGAGCTGTATTTGTATTCCTGTTGTTTCTGTGTCAGCATCTTCCCCTGCAAACTTTCCAAGTCTGTTTTTACTAAGGCTACTGTGAATACTTAACTGTATACTTTCCTCCTGTGTTTCACTAACGTGCAATTGCTGTTACTTTGTATGATGAAAAGTCTATGTGACTGTTTTATTGTACTTAAAAGGCGATGCTTCTCTTTAAGGTTTTAAGGATCTGGAAGGATGAAGATGTTAACTTGGACAAAGTATTTAAAGCAACGGTAAGTTTCTTACGTATGTTCACTTCTATGTTAACATCCTGAATCTTGCTAACTTTCATAGTGCTGGTAAAATCAGTGTGATTAAAGTGTAATCACATTGTGATTAGAGGTGTATAAATGGTTGCTTGAACTCCTTAACCTTAATTATGCTTTTTCTGATACCATTCAGAAATGTGCCATTCATTAGGATATTTTCATGGCTCTTTGTTAGTGCTCTTGATTATTAAGAGCATTTCACAAAATTGGCATTATTGGGATCTTGCAGGTTCACAATCCTTATATTACCCTTTATTGAAGGAACTCTTAAAAAATCCCATGCTAAACACTTGGTTTTCAAGGTACTGTACTGACGAACATAGAACTCAAATTACTTTTTTTTTCTGTATAGCTTTCAGCTGATGTGTACAGAATACATTCACTGCCCCATGGGGATCCATTGGTATTGTTCAAAGGAGGTGGTGTTCGAACTTTAGATGTTCTTCTGGAAGCCCCACAACAAGAAATTGAAAACATTATCTCAGATGAAGTTATCAAGTAAGTGATACAACCTTAGGAATCTTCTTGATCAGAAGAATCGATGATGTTGAAAGTTGTACCCTTTTTATGTGAAGGGAAGAGACATAACCTGAAGGTCAGGATACTGGGGTTGGTTTGTTGATTTTCTTTTTTAATGCATTTATTTTACAGCCTATAATTTTTTTTATATACAGATATAAAAAACACGAGACTGCCTAAGTAATATGATATGACTTAGGTATAGTCCCAGAATTTAGAAGAGGTTCATACAGCTTTCATTTCTTAGGTGGAGTGAAGCTTTCCTGGAAGGTCAGCAACCTGTCCTAATTTTCATTACTGAGAAGGTGAGTTGTTTTTATTCTGTTAAACTTTTGTAGCAGCAAATCTATGTTCCCTTTCTAAAAAAGATTACTTGTTTCACTGGATTTTAAGAGCTATAATGGAAAGCATTATCCAATCCTAGTGTATCATCTCTGATACAACGGTTGAAGTTGTGTTTCCAGGGCCAGGGAACCTGGCTCTTAGAACTTCAGAGATCGATTAAGTTTAAAAACTATATACAATCATGTGACTTCTTACTTCCCTGTTTGTTCCTGTGAATTCATTTGTTGCATCAAATCAGAATTTGCTGTATGTACTTGAGTCAGCAAACACTTCTAAATTAGGGTGTGTGTACCGTAGCAAACATGAATTGCTAATTGTATATGAGATTCAAAGTATAATCAGTACTAATATCCGAACTTGTGTTTTTCTTCCTTCTATAAATTGAAACTTTCTTGTTGTTTTAGGATGGGGATTTTTTTGTCTATGTACAGAAACTTAAGACGAACAGTCTACACAAATACAAGCTTGAACAACAGGAATCATCTAATCCACTGAGTTTCACGGCATATATAAAAAAGCAAATTATCACACTTCTGTGTTTGTGTAAGTTATATTTTATAACGGGATGTGATGATAAAACAAGAAATTATGTGGAAAGACAAAGTTCTGATATCTGTGGATTACCGTTTCATATTCTTGCTCTTCTCTGTTAAATGTTCTAAACTGGCAAGGTAGAATAAGTAATTAAACTCTCATAATGGTTGAATAGGCTTCCTGTTCTTAAATGTTATGGCTTGTACCTTAAAAATTTCCTGATAGCTGTGCTGTTTTTTTTTTTTGCTTTGCATCATAACATGTCCTTTAAATATCATGTATTTCTTCTCGTGCTTGTTGGATTTTATTCCCTTTGGGGGTCTTCTAGCCATACCATATCAAATCACTTTTCCATAGTGACAGACATAAAAATGCCATTTTGCCATTTCTTTTCTCTGACAGGTTCCAATGACTCTGTATATAAGGTTCTGATACCTCTGCAGCAAAATGGTGAAGGGGAAGAGCAAATTCTGTCCAAGTCGCTACTACTAAACCTTTCAATATCTGGAAGTGTTCTAAAAGGAACTTCTTTGGTTGTTGTTGATAAAGACCATGTTGCAGTATTAGGAAGTCTAGCAGCTTCTGGTGAAGAATCCAAAGGTAACTAGAAAAAACATATGAATGTGTCTTAAGTTCTAAGACATTCTTAAAACAAAGCAACAGGTGTTTGTTTGTTTTTTTTGTTTTGTTTTTGTTTTTAAACCAGGCAGAGCAGGAAATGATGGTCTTGATTCTTCAGTGATTGCTATAACTATTGCATTTTAAATGAAATAGTTTGCTCTTAAAACTAATGTATAGTTGAGCTTCGCAATTGAGAGCACTAGCCGAAAGATAACGTTTACCTTCAGTAAATGCCATGGTGGTTTGTGAGATTAAACTTGCTGTTTCAGTATTTGCTTTCACAAAAGTATTTTGCCGTTAGCAAAACAACTGAGAATAAGCAGCAAGGGGAAGAGAAAGAAGGCTTTCTTTCTCTTTTCAAGGGGAAGGGAAAGAAGACATATGCAGGGGGAAATAAACCTGATATCCCATAAGAAATCGGTATGTAAAATAAGTGAAACAATACTCCAGTCTCATGGCTAAACTTTTGAAGTGTGGGATCACTAAAAGTTAGGCCACTGAACATAGCATTTTGTGACTGGAAACTGCACTGACTGGTATCGTTCTCATTACAGCTTCTTATTTGAAGTTCTTCAGTGGAAAACTAAGTAGTCCTCAAATCTTTTTGTTAAGAGAGCTAACTGGAATGACACATTTCTGAAGATTTAATGCTTATTAAGCTGAGCTATTTTTGAAACAGTTATTTCTATTTTCTGACGTGTAGATAACAGAAAGCAGCAAAAGCAAATGTAGCATTTGTGTTGCTTTTGGATTTCTAAGTTCTCTCATTTTTCTTAGAATGCCTAACAATATGGAATACAAAATTTCAGACGTTACAAACTTCAAAGGAACTGCCCCTGGGAACCAGTGGACAAGTGAGTACAATCTTCTATTTGTTGTCCTTAAGCTTTCATCTGATGCATTTAGCATAATAGTAACTAAGACAAGTGGGCTTCAGAGTTGCAGTTCTGTCTGGAAGAGCAGTAAATGGCAACCTCTGAAACAAAATTAGTATTGCCCAGCTGATTAGCTATTTTTGTCCGAATCTCTAAACAGGAGAGTGGTGGCCTTTTGGCAATATCTCTGGTAATTCAGTACCTTCTCACTTCTGTTGGCCTTGATTGTTTGGTGAGAACAGAATACCTAGTCAGTATCTATTGCGTTCAGACAATTTGAAAATGAGTGTCTGAATAATCCTAGGGCCTTCCTAAACAGTGTTTCAGAATGTTCAGGTGTCAATTGGTAATAAGTAAACTGACACCTGATTAGTAAATGTACTAGTGAAATAGAACAGCTGACTGTTGTTGTCATTTTGTCAAAATTGCACAAAAGAGAGCATTTAAAAAATATATATCAAGTGGACTCAGTGCCTTGGAGCAGTCACTGTAAGGCATCCCTGGAAAATACTCAATGAAAGTGAGTATAAACTCACTTCTGTGTTTAGAAGCAGTTGTTAATGAACGTGCTAAAAAATGTTAAAATTACCAAAAATAACTGGTAAAATCATCTGATCACTAACTTCTTACTGCAAAATTCAACTGAAAAGTCAAACATCAGCTTGTGCAGAAATGTGCCTCTTTACTCCTCTCCTCATTAACTATGTGTTTAATATTTTGTAGTTGTGGTGTTATGGGGAAAAATTTTTTTTTACTCATGGAAAAGTGCTAACAGTAGTTATATACAAGTGTGAAACTTCATCCTTGGCAGCTGCTGTGGGAAAGCTCAAGGACAGTCAAGCTTCTGGTAAGAATTTTTTTAATTACAGTGAGAAGATCTTTTAATAGGAAAACTTAAGAACCTGTCTGAAAATTATTTTAACAGATTTTATAGAAGTATATTAAATCTTAACAGCGTATCCTGTTACCACCTGTTTAAATTCTGCCATTGAGAACATTTGTATTCTTCAATATTTGAATTTATTGTGGCTTCACTTTAAGTGTGATTCAAATATTGGCACTATTGAAAATACTGAAGTGCCAGCTACAAGCACCGAAAACAGAATAAAGAGTGTCTCTTCAATAAATTATGTTTTCAAAGCACTTGTGACTAAATAGGGCAATGACAAACATAAACTTGTAAACTTTAAGAAACTATGGAATCACATTTAACTTAATATTGCACTGAAAATGATGCAAGTAATGTTTACAATAAATTGTGTAATAACATTTCTTCTACCAGAAGCTAAACAGTATGTAACAAGTCTCATAGAATTACTCACTGCTGAGATAAAACAGGACATTTTCTTGGCAGAAAATTACTACACTTAAAAAAAAAAAAAAAAAACCAACAACAACAACAAAAAAAAAACTGTTAATATCAGAAGTTAATACATATATATTTTTAATAAATGTGTTTTAAGTGTTAACTTCATGTAGTTTCATTTTTGTGTTCACAGATATTTCTTCATTTGTAAACTGGAATACCCTTGGAGATGAAGAGCCTGTGGTTTCCTTTCAGCCACAACAGTCTACAGCTCTAAAATCTGAATCCAAAATGACTGTAAGTTAATACAAGGAGTACATGAGGCTTTTTGGCTTGTATTAGTTTCTTCCCAACATCACTAGTCTTACTCTTTGGTAATATTGCGCAAGGGAATTTAACGCTGTATTTGTCGCTCATTGTTTCTAACACTTTCTGGAACTGAACTGGCTGGATGCTAAATTTAATCTCTGCAGCAAACTGATGCATGATGTTTCTGGTTATCTTGATTGAAATCCTCGAATATGTACTGTCTTTTTGGAGCTGAATAAAAACTTGTTTTTCTTTATTATAGTTAAGATCAAGAAGGAACAGTGTTACTAAAGTACAGTCAGATACCTCTAAAGTTGGGCAGATCTTAAAAAATATAAAAGTAAGTATACCAAATATCCTGAATTAGTTTTCGGGCACACTGAGAATATTCCAGGTCTCTCTTACTCTATTTTTTTTCCATATCAAGCTGAAGAAGATGCCTTCAACAGTTGTGTTGGATGATTGCATTATTATTGTGTAAGAATAGCATTTGGGCATGTTGAAATTTAAATCTTGTCTTGGGAATATGTTATAGAACAGTGCAGTACAAGGCTCATACTAGCTGTCTGAGTTGTGAAACTTGAATGAATATGCTCTCTTGCAGTAAATACAGTGAGAGGATATTTTTACCTGAACTCCACTTAACCTTTTTTTTAGATTAATTTTTGTATTTGTAACTTTCCAGATATTTGTGATCTAGAAAGTCACAATGCTAGGAATTCCGCTATAAATATAGCAATAATCTGTCTATGAAATCGTAGAGTATTTGTCTCTAGGACTATCGCATAAAATAATGAAACATTTTAACATGTTCAGAAGACAACATCCTAACTTGTTTCCATAACAAGTAGGGGAACATACTTTAATACAGGTTGTCAAACTTGGTTTAACATACCGTTTGATGTGTTAGTATTGAAGTTGAGTCCCAGGGTGCTGCTGAGCTTTAAATCATAATATCCTTTGAGCTGAAAGGGACCTCTAAAGATCATCTAGTTCCAACCACCATGCCAACTGGTTAACATACAAGGTATGGTAGTTGCATATTCTGGTTTTACTTCCCTTTTAAATCTCACTGCAATCTACGTCCCTTCCTGTGTGAACATACCTAAAGCTCAACCTTGACTGGGGCATCTTGGTAATATTACTGAAATAATAGGAGACAAAAAAGCTCTTATTGAAAGATACTACTTACCTAACTTCAGAATGAGTAATCACTTTTGGTGCACATGATTGGAACAGACTACCAAAATAAAGAGTGGGGAGGCTTGAATTCCAAAGTCTTTCTACTTGGTCTAATTAGTAACAGTTCTCAAACATGTGCATTGTACACTGGAATTACATACTATTTCTTATTTTCAGGATACTTCTGCAACTGTAATTGAAGATGAATTAAGACAATTGCTGTTGAAAGCACAGATGCCAGATTTCCAAGCCACCATTGGATGTGTAATAACTGCTCTTATAAACAGGTGTAAAACAGATCCAGCGTTCTACCCTCGAAACTTCCTGTTACAGATGGTCCAAAAACGAGAGCTATCTTACAGGTGACAATCCTGATTATTTTTTTAATTCAATTGTAAGGGAAAAAAAAAAAAAACAACTAGGAATTTGGTTCTTTATAAAGCACTCCTTGAATTATTAAGAGCTTATACACGGTTTATTTGCAAGTCTATTGCTTGTTTTCTGAAGAGGCTGACTCTTCCCAGATGTTTTTTTTGTTTAAAACAAGATTAATAGTTCTACCTTAGTTTTTATCATAGCTTTCAGTGGGTGTGAACTGTGCAGCCTATTCTTTTCATATTCTTACAGTTTGTGTCCAGACTTGATGACTGTTGCTTTGGAGAAAAAAGATGTACATCTTTTACAAATCTGCTTGCAAAGGTTCCCAGATATTCCTGAAGAAATTACTTATGCTTGCTTGAAAGTATTCTTAAGGTAAGTTGAAATCACTCATTCGATCCTTTTTTTTATTTTTTTAATTCTTCACCAAACCAAGACCTTTACTTGGGGGAGGGGAGGGAAAGCTTTAATTTATTGATGAGCAGTACTATGCATAAAATTAGTGATTCTCTGTACAGTGTATGAAGTCTTGCAGACTGACAAGCTTTTTACAAGATGCCTGTTGCATGCATTAATTCTAAAAACTATGTAAGTGGTAATTAAATGAATGTGCCTTTTGGTAACATTGCTGGCTTAAATGGCACATCCGTTTACACACATTGTTACAGATGTGTTTTTGTTGCTTATCATACTTAATTGTCAGCTCTGGTTAAGAAGTCCATAAAAAGTTAACTCTTTCATGTTCACCATAGTGTCCACAAAAAAAAGGTTCTCCAGTCACAAGGATGAATTGATCGACAACAAAGATAAAGATTAATTTATCTTTAGACACTGTAACCAAAAGAAAAGACAGTCTAAACTGTTTCTCCGGGCTTTCACAGCAAAAAGATTTTTTTTCATATTCAGAATATCAGATCTTGTTCATCACATGTCTTAAAATGTCAAATATTTTTTAGTAACTTATATTGTTGGAATACATAAACAGAACATGTATTGTTAAAGGTTAATAATAACAAAATACTAGCTATTATCTTACGGCCTTTATCCATTCTGCAAGACTTTATATTTTGGTATTTGTTCTTACTTTTCTAGAAAACTTCAGAGTTAATGCATTATTGTGGGGCGGATGACATTGCTGTTTTTAAAGCTAATAATAAAAGTATTAAATCTGTGTGGAATTTCTCTTCTACAGCATTAGTGAGGACTATCTTGAAAGAACCGATGTGAATCTGGAATCTGTAATCTGTTACATTGATATTGACCCCAAGCATAAAGAAGTTAAGACTGAAGTTGTAGAAAATGGTTTCAATACTGAGCTGGAAGAAGACAGTTGTGATAATACAGTCTCAAAGGAAACGCATACGACAGATGATGTTGAATTCTGCCCTGTTGGACCACGAAAGGCAGCATTATTGTATCCTCTGCATTTAAATGATAGAAAGTCAGTGCAGTATGCATGTAAACGTCTGTTTAATGTTGCTTAAAGTAATTATCTTCTGTTATTGCCAAGAATTTCTAAGCAACTCTTGTAAGGAAAGTTTATGTGGTTAAAAAAAAACAAACTTAGAATATTAATATAAAATTCTAGAAAGTATACCAATTTAAATTTGTATTAATATAAAAATATAGCCAAAAACTTTTAAGACAATGGTTTGATGTTTCCCTGTTGAAACATTAGTCGCTTACTTGCAGTAAGCAGAACTGCATTCATAGTAACTGTATTTTGATGTTTTATTTGTTATATTTATTTCATGATGGAAACACAGGAGGTATAAACAGCTATAACAGGATCTCATAATGCACAAATACTTTAACTAGAGTTGATTTCAGTTTGCAGAAAACAGTATATTTTTTTCTGTGATTATATTTTCTCAATAATACTGCACAGAAATGCTGTTCTCCATTCAGCATACAGTGAAACATTTCTCTTGCCTCATCTGAAAGACCTTTCAGCTCAGCAAGCTGTTGTAAGTATATTAAAACAAAGAAGTTTAAATACCCTTATTGTTTGGAGGGAATGAAAGGGAAGAGTTCTTTTTCTTTTTTTTTTAAATTATGTATCGGAAACTTGCAGCTCTTACTGGCATCTGAATCATATAAACTAGTACATGAAGATGAAAACAAGGAGACTAAGATTATTTTTTTTCCACATGTATATGGAAAAAAATAAACTTCTACTATTTTTATAGTCTAACTTTAAAAATGTAAGAAAGAAACCCCATTTCTGACCAAGCCTACTTGAAAAATATTTTGATTAGTATCAGGAAAATATAGTACCTTTTCTTAATCTGGATGCTATTAAAATAATGAGGAGTTAGAACCGACTAAACTATCAGAGATATAAGTTTATAGAAAATAAAAAAAAAAAATCTTCTGCCTTGTGCTCTGCAAAAGGTAATGTTGACCTGATTCTAACCATTAGCAACTTATTGGCTGCTGAAAGTGAAACTGGGACTAAAATTGTTACTGTTGGTTCTTCTTAGCAAAACTCATAGAAAATTCTGCACCTGAATTCAATTTCACTTGCACAAATGCTGGAACAGAGATTACTACTGAATGTCACTTTACACTGCATATTACTGAGTTTTCGAACTCCCAAGCCTATAGATGGTGGAAAAAATCCATAGAATTGATTTTTAATGCTTGGCTTAGAGGCATTTTGGAGGGGCATGGGGGATGTTAAAAGAACAGCCTTAAAAGAATATTGCTGTGTGCAGGATAAAACTCTTAGGTCTTGTAAGTTTGCTTTTGAAAATCATTTTGACTTTTCTTCTTTCAGCTGTTTCTCAGGTACTTACACTACCTGTATGTGAAATGCAGTGAAAAAATTAATACCACTCTTCCTGGAGTGCTCTGCCCAACTATAAATCAGGTAAGAAACTAGTTGTAAGATTTCCTCCTTCAGTTTCTGTAGTGTGTAACTGACTGAGTAGCTGCGACTGTCTAAAATCAGCTGAGACCTACATTCATTGCATAAGTAATTGTCTGTTAATACAACCTGGATGGAGTCAGATATAAGATGCATTTCTCCATCTGAAAATAAATACATTGCCTTCAAGTCTGAAAAGGTGCCTTTTGTATAAGAAGTTAACAATTTGGAGTTCGGTTTGTAAAGCAAAACCTGTCTCACTCTGCTTGTTTGTCTTCAGGTTATGGATTGGATGTGCCTGTTACTTGATGCTCACTTCACAGTTATGGTAATGCTACCAGAAGCGAAAGGATTGCTTTCAAACCTGCATAAGTTTGTGAGAGCCCAAGTAAGTTGCATCTCCTAGGATAATGATTTCATTTTAATGTAGTTTCAAAATATGACTGTTAAGATTATGCAGGGCAGGGTGGGAGTGGAACAACAAATATATAATAAATCAAAAACAAAAGTTTATTCTCTACTGTATGCTTATTCCTGAGCATGAAATGGCGTCTTCCTCATTTTGATATCCAAAGCTGCTATATTTACTTGGGTTGAATATCTGAAACTATGTAAAACAGAAGATAAATGCACAGTATAACTACGCATGAGAAGAATTAAAACCGATTTTATTGTAAATGTCTGTTTTTTCTTTTTAGGTACGATTCTACTCTGAACTTAATAAAATTGAAGGAACTTTGCGAGAACTACAGAGAATTAAACGCCAGAAAGACTCTCAGGCATATTCTATTGAAGTGCTGGAACTTATTTGAATATGAAATGAATTCTCAACGCTTATTTTATATTGATTCCTTTTATGACAAGGATGTATTAGCACTCCATATTGGGGATGTGAAAAGTTAAGTTTTCTATGTAGGGAAAACACGGTTACTCTGGCTACGTGGGGAGTTGTGTATTAAAAGCTCTTTTTTGACTGGATGAGACTTTGTTTTCATATGTAATTATGATGTATGACTACCCGAACATCCTTTCTACCATCTGATTCTTGGCAAAGACATTGGAGGATACTTAGATGGAGCTTTGAGGGAAAGGAAGAGAAGCATAAAAAAATCACTTTTTTTTTTATGAATCTCATGTTTGGGGAGAGTATTACAGATATAGACTGCTACTGAATTGTTCTTCTGAATCACCACTCACTTAAAACTGATTTGTTATAAGCTACTTGTGGGACTAAATGTTTATCTGAACAAAGTGGAGCAGATAAGCATAATGCTAGATTTCTTGAGGTTTAATATAAAATACATGAGAAAAGACAGGTACATAAACAAATACATGTCCAGAATAGCAGGTAAATATCAGTGTAACACTCAGCGTATCGATACACTTCATATTTCCATTATCCTAAACAAAATGGTAGTTGGTTATATATTAACATCAGCAAAATGCCCCTGCTTCCTGATCCTGATTTTACTTAGTCTACAGCTGAACTTTAGTCCTACCATTAGTGTCTTACAAATGCACATGTAACTGGCTCTAGAAAAGAATACTTCAGTACCAATTACAAGTTATGAGATAACTTATAGGGAGAGACTGGACAGAAGCAGCTCAATAATTTAAACAAGAGCCTATGCTGACTTGGTTATTAATATCATCCAGCTGAAAGTTCTTTAGTTCTTTCCTTTACCGTTGGAGAAAGGAACCCATCCAGATAACAGCTTGGAACACAACTCGGCTATTATCTTCTCCAAAATGCTTTTTGGAATAAGCCTTTCCATCTGTCTCAAGTACAGAGGCAGTGTAGAACCTCTTACCTAAACTTGCTCTTCCTGCTGTATTCAATTCACTTGTAAATATGCTCACTGAACTATGCCAACAGACTCAAAAAAGGGAACTTTTTTGCAGATGCTTTGTCTTAAGACACAGGTAGGCAAGTAAGTTAAGGGGTTAGGGTTGATTTCTCAGTAAGCTGTGCACTAGAACGGGCTACTTTATAGCCCTAACTCTGGAAGTTAACATACCTCTCCATGTATCCATTTTTCCAGCTATAGAATCACAATTCTTTGCGTTAGTAAAGCACTTCCAGATCACAGCTGATTACATGTAAGGCATTTAAGAGAGGGTATTCTGGCTTACAGTATTTGAAAGCAAATGATTCTTAACACCTTGTATCTATTACAGATATGCAAAACCCTCAGTATTTTACAGATGTTAGGACTCATGATGCTACAGGCCGTTTGAGTATTATTGTAGTAGATACACAACATAGTCTTGCTTGATTTGTAGTGTACAAGTGGCAGAGCTCACAGGTGGGGTTTTTTCAAGATCACAGACATAGTGAAATATACACAACCTGTATCTCTGTATTCATAGATTTGAAGAGTTACCACAATATTTTGCAACCTTGTAAGAGCTTAAAATTAGCTTATCAGAAGCAATCAAAGTGTAAATTTGAAAGATTCAGAATACAAATGGGGTATAAAGGTGTAAATGGGGTTAGGCAATGTTGTCTACTGCTTTTGCTGCATCTGGAGGGTGTGTAAGACATGGCTCTAAGCCTGTGCAACTGCAGTACTGAATACAAGAGTGTAACTGAATATAAAAGAGATGAAGATAGAAACCTGGATAGAAAAGTGCAAATTGGGTTAAACCCTGCTGCCTGGTGCCATTGTGACATTGTTACATGCTTGATGCTGCAGCAGGTTGGTGGGTTTAATGAGGTTCTTTCTCAGCCTGAGCAACAAGTTAATGAACAAAAAGCACTTCAAAAATTACTATAGAAGAATGCAAAATAAATTACATATTGAATATACAGCTGGCATGCTTTTGACATGACCAGTACTGGGTTGCGCGGCACACAGAAATGTAAGCGGAGTGCTGAGAGAAAATGGGAGTGTGAACATGTTTATTTGCTAAAGACAAGACTTCGGAGTCTTATGTATGAAAAAAAAGGCTGATAGTAAAAAAATGTAAGATGTTTTGTGTGCTTTGTGAGCTTTTGCTCAGGAAAGGTACCCTCAAATTCAAGTTCTGGTATTAGAAACCCTATAGGGTAATTGGTTTGTGTAGACTTGTAACCCTTTGGGGTCTCTGGCAAATTGGAAAATGAGGGAATACAAAATAGACGAAGCTGATCTCTGTCTCGTAGTGCTCCAGTGAAGTGCAGACACTTTTTTCAGAGAAAGTAGATTAAGCAAAGGGCGGGGCCCTGTGCGATCTTCCCCGTCTGTTTCACTTTATAGCGATCGCGGTGAGCTGCAGTAGGGTTTTAATACCACAGAATCACCCAGGTTGGAAGAGACCTCCAACATCACCTCGTCCAACCTGACCTAACGCTAACAAGTCCTCCACTAAGCCATATCACCAAGCTCTCCAGTTTCTCCCTAAAAGCTGAAGCTTTAAAGCACGGGCCCTGAACGTGGCAGGTGTTAGGGCTGGGGGGGGAAGAGTTTGGCCGCCCCTTCAGGGCGGTGCAGGCGAGGGGAGCCCGTCCTGAGGGGCTCCCCGGTGGCTCCGCTTTCGGCGGGCGATGCGGGGAAGGGGCAGAGCCCCGGCTCGGGCCGGAGCGGCGGGGAGGGAGCCCCGCTGCCCACCGACCTGCGCGGGCAGCCGCCCCCTGAGGGATGTGCCGGCGGCTGAAGCCGGGGGGGGGGACGTGGAGCCGAGGGGGCGCCTCTGCTGAGGGCTCGGGTCGAGTTCGGGGAGAGAGGAGCGCTGCCGGGCGGCGTGGTGCAGGTGTGGGGGCGACGGGGCAGAGGGGACTGAGGGGCGTATGAGGAGGCTGAGGGGGGAACGAGGCGGCTTCAGCCGGGCGGCGGAGCTGAGCTGAGGGGAACCGGGCTGAGGGGAATGGGGCTGAGGGGAGGGGGGGGCGACGGACGGCGGGACTGAGGGCAGCTCGTGCCAGGTGGCGGCGTGTGGCGGCTGGGGAAGCGGAGCGCTCCGTCCCGGCGTGAGGGGAAGGCGGTGGGCAGGGTGCCGAGGGGGCTTTGGAACAAGCGGGGAGCGAGCGAGGGGCACGGAGCCTCCCGACCGCGCCGGCCCCAACATGGCTGTGGCGGGCGGCGGCCGCAGCGCCCCCTGGCGGCGGGCGGCGGGCGCGGCCGGTCACGTGAGGCGCTCGGGGCCTGCTGCCGCCGCCGCTTCCCCCAGTCAGAGCGGAGCGAGCCGAGGCAGAGACGAAGAAACAAGATGGCGGCCGGCGGCGATCCGGAGCGGGACGCCGGCAATTCGGATTGAGCCCTCGGCCCTCCCAGCTCGGCGGCCCCCCCTCCCCGGCCCGGAGCCCCTCGCAGGGGGGGGAGCTTCCCCGTAGCAGCCCGTCCGGACTCGGAGCGCCCTCCCGAGCCTCGCTTCCCTCCCCCTTTCCCTTCCCCCCCCCTCCCTTCTCGGCCAGCGCCCAGAGATGCGGGGCCGGCGAGGCAGGCCGCCCAAGCAGCAGCAGCAGCAGGCGGCGGCGGCCGGCGCTCAGGCGAGCTCCCCGGCTCCGCCCGCCCCCGCGGGCCCCATCGGGGGGCTGAGGTCCCGGCAGCGGGGCAGCAGCCGCGGCAGGTGGGCGGCCTCGGCCCAGGCGGAGACGGCGGGGCCCAAGCAGAAGGGGGCCGGGGCTGCCCAGGCCTCTTCCTCCGCCGGCGTCTCCCCCAGGGGGGGCAGCAAGAGGAAGGGAGGCGGCGGCGGCGGCAGCACCCCTGGTGGGGGAGGCAGCAGCGGTAAGGGTAGGGGCAGGGCTGGGGCTGGAGGAGCAGGGGGAGGAGGCGGAGGAGGCAGCTGCAACAGCCAAGGCAGGGCTGCCTCGTCCAGGAGGAGCATCAGCAAAGTGGTGTACGACGATCATGAGAGTGAAGAGGAGGAGGAGAGCATGGTGTCCGAGGAGGAAGAGGAGGGAGACCCCGAGGATAACCAGGACTCCGACGAGGAGGAGGAGGAGGAGATCATGGAGGAGGAGGACGACGACGACTCTGACTACCCTGAAGAGATGGAGGACGAAGACGATGCCAGTTATTGCACTGAGAGCAGCTTCAGGAGCCACAGCACCTACAGCAGCACCCCAGGTAGAGAGGCAGGGGGATGAACGGAAACGAGCCGAGGGCACCCCACACGCTCCCTCTGGGTGTGCAGATACGATCCGCCTGTATTCTTCCTCCCGTGCGGGGACGGGAGGGATGCCTGAAGCACTCACAGGGAGTAGGGGCATGCAAATTAACCGCTCGCAGCCCCACGGATGCAGGGAACAGTAGAAGGTGCTTACAAACACATGCAGCGAGGGGAGGGAGGGAAGGAAGGAAGGAGGGAGGGCAGGACGTGCTGTAACAAGGGGATGCTTTGCAAATATGCATGGTGATCCTGGTCACTGCAGAAATGCCTGGTACACCAGGACGTGTTGCAAACAGTATAAAAAGTGTACGGAGCGTTCGCTTAATACTTAAAAACAAGGGAAACGAGATGCATGCCTTGCAAAGGGGTCGTTTCAAATTTGTGCAGGAAAGGATGGCTTGTGCTTGTGAATATAACTTGCTGCTGAAAGGAAGCACATGCAACTTGGAGTGGCCTAGAAAACCCATAAGCACTGATAATTTGCAGGCTTTTGCAATCAGATGTGTAGCTGGAATCAGCATTTACTGGCTTTAAGACAAAACTAGCTTACCAAGGAGGGAAATGAGGTGCATTGTTCAAAATGGAGATTGCATTGTTATAGTTTGGGGAAAAGTGCACTGGGCCTCATTGCAAGGGTGTAAGCCTAGTTTTAGTTAATGAGGCATTCTTAAACACAAAGATTAAAAGTTGGAGGTTGAGTCAAAAGTCTTGGCATTAAATTCTTCATTTATTTCAAGACTTGGCAACCTTTAAAACTCACGTTTGGCATAAAGCTTTTTAAACATCATTGAGATTATATTTTAATTTTTTTTTAACCTCTAGTAGGAAATTTGGGTGCAGTTCTTTTAAGGCCTGTACTTCTGTTTGTCCATAATTAGTGCACTAGCTGTGTGGTTTTCAAGCTTCAAAAATTCTTTATCTAAACTTTAACACTTTGGGTTTATTTGAATTTATTCCAGAATGAAGATCAAGTTCAGGATTTTTTTTAAAGTCTCTGAACCAGGAGAGTAGTTAAATTTAGGCGTAGCCTAGGAGTGTTTCTGAATTGGACTACAGGATAGCAAACACTGCTGCTGTACAAGTATTCGGCCCATTTGGAAGGGGGCAGGAACAGGTTGTTTGTGTAAATGCATTGCATCTTAAAAAAAAAAAAGTGTAATTTTAAGTAGTTAGTAGCTTTTTTTTTTTTAAGGGGGAAATACTGAGTACTGAATGTATCATTTGGTTTTATTTTAGTGAGTTAGTGGTATCAGCCTTTATAACTATAACAGACTTCATAACAGTTCTTTAAAAAACTGTGTGAATGCAGTTGTTTTTCAGTCTGCATACCTATACACAGGAATTTAAATTAATTAAAAAAAATCATAATTATATATTTACTTTAGAAATTGGGGATTAATTTTAGTTTTAATTTGGTTGTAGGCCAACTCTAACAAGTACCTTATATTTTTTTAATATTTGTTACTTAAGTTTGAGGTGTAGCTTTGCAGAAGAAAAATGTCTGTACTTTCTTGACTTTTGGCTCTATTTTCTGTTCTGGTAACTTTCATTTACTTTTTTTTGGTTACTTGGTAACTGTTTTGAGAGCCCTTTTGTCAGGGAAAGAATATTTTATGATTTTAATTGGCTAGGTCAGGAAAGTATCTTTGACATGAACATCCAGGTTTAAAATGAATTCTGCGAAGTATGGGTGTATTCAATTTTTGAAATGTACTTAAGAGTTTTGGCAAATAAGATAGGTCTGTGTTCATTGTTGTGCAAGCACAGACAGGTTTTATGTGGTATTTAAGTATATCAGAAACCATTTTGGTAATTTATATGGTTATTTTTTACTTCATCAAGGTGACTACAGTTAACTTTAGGAATAAGTGTAAGTGTAAGCATTTTCATCCTTGTGTGCTTTTCTTAAACTGAGTGTTGATTGTTAAAATCAATCTTGTTTTGGCTTTTGCTGGCAGTTCTCATTTAGCTCAGTATTGGCCTAAAGGCCTCTCTCTTCTCACTTTTGCAAGGAGGAAGGTGCAAACTTTTCACTTGGTGAGCTCAGTCTGTTTTGTTTCTTCTGAATAAATGCCTACATTGTGATTTTGGCACCGATTGAAATCTTGGTCTTATCATAATCCAAGAAGAGACACTTGACATTAGAACAAGTTTAATAGGCAAGAAAAAGATCCATGTAACCTCTGTATCTTTTTATCTGACAGTGGCCAGCACAGAGAAAGCATTACAAGTAGGGCAGGCACGCAGCGATACACCTCCAGAGCACCTTCCCAGGCTCCAGTGCTCTTTGACCCAGGTGCATTCAAAGCCAGAATTGGTTTTCATATATTTTTTTCTTCTTTCATATATTTGTTTTGAAACGAGATAAATTGTAACATACAACACTAAAGTTCTTGTAGTTAATGGTGAAGCTTGAAGGACCATCTCCTTTGTTTTAAACTGCCCCAACAGAATCGTGCTGTGCACACTGGTTTGTTTTTGTTTTCTTTTTCTGCTAGAAGAGACGAGGAGCGATTGTTCTCTACTTATCTCCTCTAGATCACTTGCAGCTTGAATTGCTGCAACCATCAGGATGGGGCTTTGGGGGCCGAGTTCATTTTTTTAAAGCAGGGTATTGAAAAATTGCAATACCAACTTGTCCTACCAGCCAAGATTTTACATTTAAATCGCATCCAATTTAAGTAATGGAATATTTCCTTTTTTTCAACCTTACATTCTTAACAATGGATTAAAAGCGCACAGTGCAATGTCTCTGGCCAAGTAAGGGTGGATTCTTGTGCTCTGTGTGATGCTTACGATACATCTCAGACTTGATTAACTATTACTCTAGCATTATTCAAGCATTTAGGGAAAGAAAATCTTCAAAATGATAAAATGCCTTTGATGTAATGCTTAATAGTGGTGTAGTTAAAGTTTGTGTGAATGAGTATGATGTTTGATTGCTTTCCCTTCTGCTGGATAGAGCTTTGGTAGAAGGATTTTGCATGGGATGTTCTTTCTCTGTTATCCCTTTGTATCCCCAGAAGGTAGATACATTTTTAGGATGGGTATCCCATATACCTTGTCACTGAACTTGTTTGCAGCTACCTGTTTGCTGTAACTTCTTATTTAGGCTTGTCTCAGTTGCATTGTTTTCCACACACTGCAGGATTTTAAAAGAAGGGTTTAATGAAGGCGCCTAGATAGCCCCCTTTTTTAACGTTTTTTTTTCATCAAAAGCTTGGAAAACTAGCTTGAGGAAGAGCTGCATATCTAGATTTGGGCTGAGATAATCATTAGTCTACCAAACTAATACTCAACAGTAGAGTTGAGTGAAACAATTTGTCATTTAAGATACTTTTTTTTTTTGGGGGTGGATGTTGCTGTCCCTGAGCATTACAGTGATCGACCATCACTGCTGTTAACCAGTTACTTCGCTTTGATCTTCAGGATGAAAGAATTTAACAGGAGACTAGGTGCAGTATTTAGTGTGTCTGTAGTAATTTTATATTTAAAATATCTTTATATCTTCATGCTCCTGAAGAGTTAAATGGAGACGTTGAGATGCAGTAGTAAGATACGCAGCCTCTCTTGTTTGTTGTGGGAGAAGGTTTGCCAGCCTCCCAAACATCTTACCGGTTTTCTAAATCTGGCATGCTCTTATTTTACAGTTTAAGATCCTAAACTTTGATATGTAATCTATCGCTAGTGCATCCAGCTAATCATGAAAAATGTGGAAGACAAGTTCAAGTCCTGGCAAAGAAGTCGTTTAAAAGGCCAAGCTAGTGGCTCGTTCTGCTGTACACACATGCAAATTTGCATTTTATCTGAAGGGAGTATTTGTCAACATTTTAGTAAGCAATTCTGTGCAGCAAATGCGGCACATTATCAAATTATATACATTTTTAAGGGTAAAAAGGTAAAATAACTTGATGCACTGCAGGTGGTTCTGTGGCACAAACTCCTTTGTAGGTCTGCAGTAAAATTTCCTAACCGACCTTTGTGTTGTGTAAAACTATCACACAGTGAGTAAGTGGATTTTAGTGGAATCGGGGAGGAGCTCGTGGGGCTACTAACTTCTGAAATTGGTTAGAGCATATCCGGAGTGTGTCCCAGCTAAGAAATTGTCTGTCAGAATGTTCCTGAAAATGGGTACAATAATACTTCTTAAAAAATTACTATAATTTGCCTGGATTCTAGGCACAAAAGAAGTCTGACTGAGTACTTCTTAGAATGGCAGTGTGGAATTTCATTTGCTACGTGTCTTGCACTATCCAAATGTTAAATGGTTATCCAAATGTTAAAATGGTGCTTTAGGATATAGGGATTTTATATTCTTGGTTCCTACTGAGATCGCAGTGATGACTATGATGTTGAAAAATCACATTTCTAATGTACAATCAGTAGAAGAAGGCCATTTTAATGTACAATCATTAGAGAGCTCCTGTTTGATTTAGAAGTACACCGATGGGTACAAAATGAAAAAACAATCTCAAGCATCCAACTAGGTTTTTAAAGAATATAAAGACCTAGTTCTGCACAAAACAAGGCAGTAGTCATCCTTAGCTCAGGAGCACATGTCGAGAATTTCTGTGAGATGAGTGCTCTCGGGATCTAGTCTAGTAACTGGTTATTTTCTCCCCTGTGATTCAACTTGCTAAGCTTTCATGGGGCTTGGTATGGCTCATTTTTAATGCTGGCTTAGATTGTTAAATTTAAGCTGTTTGGATTTTTCCTTTTTCCTGGCAAAATAACTAACTCAGGTACAATTGTTGTGGAGCAATATTCAAATTGGAGTTGCACTTAAAAACAGAGTTACAGATGCATCTTATTTCTTCAGAAAATAAAATCTGGAACTGGTTATTTAACTTACGAAAATTGGAAACATGCTGTTTGTCCTGTAGACATTTTTTAAATGAGTTTTTGAAAAGTGTTTTGAAAATTTTGATTTTTCTGTTGGTACCGCTTCTCATAAATTGTTCTCATCTTAAACTAATACCTTTTCATCATACGGTTTTTTCCCTCTCTGGTGTCAGCTGAGCAAAGCTTTCCCAGGAGGTCTACTTTTAATTAAGGAACCAGTTTGGGTCTTGCTGTGACAAACCTTTAGCTATACTCAGGTTTTGCATTCTGCCATGTGGGGATGGAGGAAAAAAAAAAAGTTTTCTTAGCATTTTTATCAAATGTTTTCAGTGATGTCTGGCAAGTCCTTGTGTGTTGCTGCACATTCTCATTTGAAACTCAAATGGTGCAGAGTAGGGTAGGAAACGCCCAATTACTGTAGGTTTATTAAAACCTAACATAAATAAGACCTTGGGTTTAGGAGAGTGGTCAAAAGCCAAAGTTTCTAGGAGGAAGTAAGCTACTCATGCTTCCAGGACATCGTATAATTGCCAGTGTGTTGGTCTTTATGTTGGGAGGTTTTTGTAGTGACTCAGGCACTGAGGCACAAAACTAACCCAGTTCTATTTTACTAACGAAGGAGGTTCATATAGTAGTAGCACAGTTTGACTGAAATCGTGGAACTTGAAGCCAGAATTTATTTTTATTTCTTCTTGCGAACAAATTGAAAACCTTTCTACTTGCTGGCATTATGTGGAGTGTGCCTTTGAGGTTTTTTCTTGTTCTTTTTTTTTCTCCCCTTCTGTGACAGATAAGTGAAGTATCTGAAATTCTGCAGCCTGCCTTTTCTTTCCTTTTTACTCTACCAAGTTTATCCTCTCCATTGCAACCATGAACACAGGCTCTAAGCAGGAGCCTTGGTTTCTAAGTGATGAGAAATTGTGAGGAGGGAAGAATTTTAAGAGAAGAGAAATGACACTAGATGTGAGCTTTCTAGGCAAGAAGTGCTGGAGCCAGTGTTTATTTTTAAGGTCACACTAGTGCAGCTACCACTCTCCCTGTTTAAACAAGACAGTGGCTCTGGCAGAATATTTCCTATATAGAACCTCCATTCCCCTGTCCATTACTTGAAACATGTTGGGCTGAAAAGCTGTGTTTACTACCAGTGTCCATCTGGAGCGAAAGGTTATGTAAGTGAGACAAGGCACAATTGGATTGTTGTGATTTTTTTGTTAGGCTATGTGTGTACGGGAGTCAGCATACAACTAAAGTAGAAAGCATCAAAGTCATATTTAGTCAGTATAAATTTTCAATATTATGGATATGGATGCAAATAGTTCATTCAAATCCTGTTTAAAAACTGGCTACGTAAAATAGGAGATTTGTTAAAGGTAGTGGGAGTATTTTTTTTTTAAGTTCCATATCCTCCTTTGATAAAGAGTTAATAAGTAGATATAACTTTCAGTCTGTAAATGAGAATGGAGATGATTTTTTAGTCCTCTTCAACTCCTAGTGATTTCTAAATTTCAAAACAAGCCAGCATTTAAACCAAACAAGATGAATAGACTGGAATAATAAACAAAAATACAGCAAGAGTTTTTTTAAAAAGACTTTATTTTTTGAAGTGCTTCATTAAATCCTGATTTTGGGTGCTCAGCCTGTTACTTCACCAGTTCAGTGACTTCATTGTATTTTAAATACCATTAGTTGGTTTTGCTTGAATATTTGTAATATAAATTATTTTAATAGATTATGGCAAGCGTAGACTGTAATTATCAATATCTATAATTAAATATGCCATATGAATAAAATTGTTTACTCTTTAATCTTAATTACAGGCAGCTTTTCAACTAAAGAATTCAAAATAGGGAGAGGCAAGTATTGCAGGCTACTTCATCACTTTTGGAGACGACTAGTGAAGGAATGCGATTTAAGAGAAGTATATGCTAGATAAAAAGTATAATTCTGAGACACTCAAAATGGTCTGGGTGCTACAAGTAGTACAGTCATGGCAGCAGGAGGCTATTGGCAGTTCATTTCATCCTTCCAATTAAGCTATGGAATTTGAATGGAGTAGAAGTGGACATTTTCTTACTTTGTTCTGGCCCAAACGTGAAAGTGGAATTTGATTCAGGGATCTGGTTAATATGTAGAAACTAATTTGAAAGTATAGAGTTTACATTAAAAAAAAATTGAGTCTACTTAGGGAAACTTCAGTGTGAGCAGATAGACTTTCTTTAATTAAGGTAAGATAAACCTAGATACAGTGTGATGTCTAGTCCAGTGGTGATGGTGCTTAAAGGAGAACTTCTTGTACACCTGCTCTGGAATCCTCTTGATTTTTCTTATTTCAGACCAAGTAGTCTGATATTACCAAATATTACATTTTCTATGTAAAACAAACAAAAAAACTTGAAGCTATGAGAAGGGAATTCTAAAGTTGGTAAATCTTTCAGGCAAATAATAAAAGTTATTTCAATTATTCAAACTATACTAAGCTGAATTGAGAAATATTAATAGCAGCAGGTGATATAGTAATACAAATTTAAGAAAAGCCAACTCAGTTTTTTTTGAGTGCTCAGTGTAGTCATTGCACTGAATTTACGTTACGCCGTTTTACTTCCATATACTATTTAAAATACATAAATGTGATGCACATATGCAGTATCCCAAATCAAAATGCATGTTTAATAGTATGTAATCTTCCACTGTACAGCCTATACAAGTTTGCACCTGTCTCAAACACTTATATTGAGGTCATTAAACTAATTACTTTTTAATCAATTTAATTAAATTTCACTTAACATATTTTCTTACAGATAATGTTCATGCTTCCATATGGAAGGCAAAAATCCATGACAATTGACGATTACAAAAATTGCCAAGTCCCAGGCTCTCTTTTATTTATATATATAAATTCTGACCATACCATATTTAAAGAGACCAAAGCATTTTTTTTGTCTGATAATGACTGTCAAATCCAGGCAGTGGATGGCTTTTCCAGAAAATACTGTATGTTTGAAAATGACTTATTTTTAGGCACATTTTACATTATCACACCATGTTAGAAAAGAGCTAGAAAAGTTGGATGAGTTTATTGTAGTAAAAAATTTTTCTCAAAATTTGGGGAATTTTTCTTTAGTGTCTGTGAAGAACAGTCTGCTGAATGTGAACTGTGAGCTTCAGAAACCTTCACAGAGGCTGATACTTCATTTAAGTAGTGTGAACTGTATGGATTATCAGCAGCCTACAGAGAAACAGCACTGAAGTAATTGTTATCAGAAGTACAAACGAGCCTGAAGTTGTTAATTGGAGTCCCAAACTGCAATTCTTAATTCCAAAGTGCCAGAAGTTGTAATTTTCTTTTTCTCCCCTCTTCAGTTCCTTATGCTAGTGGCAAGGGAATACACTCAACCTATAAAATTAGACAATTTCAGTACAAACCAGGCTATAGCACTTGCTATTGATACCGTATTTAGTTGGCCTATACCTTTAATTGAAGTTCAACAGCCATTTAGAGTGCTCTAAGATTTATGAGCCCCTTGCCAAAGGGCATCTTATCATTTTCAGCTGGAGATTAGGCTTTGTTTGTTTGTTGTAAAAGGTGTCAGGGGTGGTTTTTTGAGATTAGTTTACACATCAAACTATAAGATATTTAAGCGCAAACTGTTTGGAATTTCGTAATTTCCAGATCACACGTTGTGATTCTCTACTTGACTCCAAGTTCTGTTCAGACTAGATACAGCAAGTATCAGTAATGAATTGAAAGTGAAATTGGGGAGGGAGGGGAAGCACAGAAAGATCTGAAATACCGTGCAGCCAAACCATTCAAGAGAAATATGTCTGGGTACTATTTCTTTCTAAAATATTTTGCATCTTTGAATACTTTCCTTGTTTAGCTCTGGAAACCAGATTATGTGCAGTCCAGAGTTGTTCAAAGCAGCTCAGTGTCTGAAAGGAGAAATTAGTTGGAGCCCTTGAGATACGGCGTGTGATTTATGGTATGGATTGGGAGTGTTGAGTGATGGGATATAATAACTGTGCTGCATACCATCGGGCATAACATCAGCTTCTCAAATGAAGCATGCATTTTATAATGCAATATTTTTCCTTATTGTCTAACCTATTAGATATTAAAATTCTGTTTGAAATTTTTGTGCTTTGTGCCAAAACAAACATGAAAATATGTAAGGTGATTTAAATAGAAGGTGAAGAGTGGTGTGAATAATACAGTCAGCTGATTACATTGTTCTTGAACCAAAGTACAATACTTTGTTATGGTATTTGCTGATGTACTTTGTGTCCTGATATTTTTGTTATATAGCTGTAATTGGATTTGTGCACCTCCTTTTCAAAAGGAAGTGTTAAGAGAATTTCTTTTGATCTTTTCAAAAAATTGTAGCAATAGTAGCAATTAAGGTTTGAATTCTTGCTTCTCCTGTTGTTTGACGTAACATAAATATACCAGTTTTTACCTCTTGTGAAAGAGACATCAGGAAGACGGTATATGGTTTGTCTGTTTTTTCACTGAAGGATGAAAACAATCTAAGAAGGAATCGTAATGTTTGCAGAGTAGAAAAATCTCGAGGAATGAGAAGAAATAAGTAGTCTTTGCTGCTTTCAGCAATGTTCGTACGTTTTTGTTTATCTTTGCCTGAAACTGTCGTTTTTTGTTTTGGCTTTGTTGCTTCTGATTCATTTAAGCCAGTCAGGTTCATCATTATTTGCTTCCTTTATTCAAGGCCTTATTCTTTTATGACTTTACCATGTGACACACAAAATATTTCTGCTAAAACTGCAGACCCTGGAAGGAATCCTAGTTTATATTTCTGCCAGCTTTTCGTGACATTTAGACATTGGGAAGACCATAAGTGATTTTTGGATTATCTGTGATGTCTTGCAAGACCACCTGCTAGGACTGGCCCTATAGCATCATGCAATATTGAGGGAAGTGTGGGACCCTAAAGTAATGTTATCTTTGTGTGTGTGCGTGTGTGTTCTGTTTTAATTAAACCAACTTTGCTTTGTATGTATACAGCTAAGCATCATGATGGTGCAGAAGTTGGATTTAATGTAGATATTTCTTGCTGTAAGAATGCTTGCTCTGTGGCTGTGAAACTCCTGTGTTTTCCTGTGTTTGCCATGATTAAACTTTTTCCACTGATTTGTGCAGCCGCATACTGGAACACAGTCACACAGGCATTCTTTCATTTTCCACAGAACTCAACTGAACTTGGACATTTATTTTTATATGCAGAAGATGTTGACCCATTACTTCTGTAATGGAAACATCTGGCAGTTCATCTTCTATAGTGTTTCAGAGTGCCTAGTTTGCTGCTTAAGATTCATTCCCATCTTTAAAGTCTGAGAGGGGAAGCTGTACCTGCTCTGTCTTGTTATACTTGCTCAATTATTGATTTTTTTGGATTCATTTGGCAAATTATTTTTTACCTCAAGATATTTATTAAATTTAGCTTTCCTTTTTGGTATTTTTTTTCCAGTGCAGTAAAGTTTTAATAATATTTTCAAGTTCAGCAAGATCTTTATTTGTGTGTATGTATGCATTAGCAGAGCATCTTTTCCTCCCCACCCCTTCACCCCATTAGACGTATTTCCTATATTTATGGGAGAAGCGTAGGAGGGAGTTGGGCGGGTTGAACAAATGCCAAGGTGAACCATTACCTATTAATGGTAACATCTAAGATGACTGGAACTGAATTCTCCCTTAATTTCTTTGAGCTAGTTTGAGGGGGGGATCTATTGTTCACAAACTTTTATCAAGAAATTAGAAGTAATTTTGAAATTCCAAAATTGTGGTTGTATCACTCTTCAGTCTCAGATTGTACATGGTACAATATGTCACTTTTTACTGACGTGTGCATATGAAGTTGCTCCTATGGACAGCTTAATTTTTCATTTGGATATTTTCTCTGTGAATCAAATCCTTCCTGTAGATCACTTCTCTGTGTAGAATTGACAAATATGAAATATGCTTTTTGACTAGAGTTGTGGTATGTTTATCAGAGGACCTAAAACATGTTTCATCTTATTTCTTGGTTTTAAACCAAGATGATGGTTTAATTAGTTTGAGGTTGTCTGAATTTTTCTTTTTACTTGTGCTTGGCATCTAGGATACTGTAAAGACAGGAAAGTGTAGCATCACATCTAACAAACCGAATTAATTATGCCTAGTGCCTTTTCTTCCAGTTAGTGGAGCTCTCTATTGTTTCATTGAAGCACTTTTTTAAAAGAATTTTTAAAGCAATTTCATTGGTGTCACATCTGAGTTGTTTCTGGCTTGTTGATATCCAGGAGGAATATTCCAGTTAGAAAGCAGTGGATAGTGATTTAAGTTCTCTTTTTGTTTCAATTCAACTGAATTCATATCCTAAGACATCTGCTTGACATAATCTTCCTTGTGTACTAATGCTGATTGGGAAAATAGCTAGCATAATTTTTATACAAAATACCTGTTATCTGAAGCTTGATTCTTCACGATGAAAGTTAGAATTCCGAGAAGGAATGATGAACTAGTCATGTTGAATGACAATGGGGAAATTCCTGGTGTGATACTTTGGGTGAGGGAAGTGTCTTTTTAACTAATTTAAATAATTGAAATCCTAGATGTCATTTTTAAAGATTTAATAGGTATATGTTGTATGGGAAATGCAAGTACTTTTTAAAGCAAAACTTCAGATACATATCTTGTGTGTTTTGTTTTTATACTTGTAAATTATGGGATTGTTAAGTGATTATCACTTACGTGGCTGTGAAGGAGTGAATCCTTAATTTGCAATTGTTTACAAGGTTTGACACAGTCACTGATGATAGATATTAAACGTGTTGATTTGTGAATGGCAAAATTCTTATTGTTGTTTTTAATTCCAGGTAGGAGAAGACAAAGAGTGCATCGCCCTCGTTCTCCAATATTGGAAGAAAAAGATATCCCACCTTTGGAGTTTCCAAAATCCTCAGAGGACTTAATGGTGCCTAGTGAGCATATAATGAATGTTATTGCCATCTATGAGGTACTAAGGAACTTTGGCACTGTTTTACGCCTCTCTCCTTTTCGTTTTGAGGACTTCTGTGCTGCTCTGGTAAGTCAAGAGCAGTGCACACTTATGGCAGAGATGCATATAGTGCTTTTAAAAGCAGTTTTACGTGAAGAAGACACTTCAAATACTACCTTTGGACCTGCTGACCTCAAAGATAGCGTTAATTCCACTTTGTATTTCATAGATGGAATGACGTGGCCAGAGGTTCTGCGGGTATATTGTGAGAGTGACAAGGAATATCATCATGTTCTTCCTTATCAAGAGACAGAGGACTATCCTTATGGACCAGTAGAGAATAAAATCAAAGTTCTGCAGTTCTTAGTGGATCAGTTTCTTACAACAAACATTGCACGTGAAGAGTTAATGTCAGAAGGTGTTATTCAATATGATGATCATTGTAGGGTTTGTCACAAACTTGGGGATTTGCTTTGCTGTGAAACTTGTTCAGCTGTGTACCATTTAGAGTGTGTGAAACCACCTCTCGAAGAGGTACCAGAAGATGAATGGCAGTGTGAAGTCTGCGTAGCACATAAGGTGCCTGGAGTAACTGACTGTGTTGCTGAAATCCAAAAAAATAAACCATACATTCGGCATGAACCAATTGGATATGACAGGCATAGACGGAAATATTGGTTCCTGAACAGAAGAATCATTATGTAAGTAAAGTAATTATTTAGTGTTTTCTGAAGAATAGAATGGTATTGAATGTATACTTACAAATGGCTGTCCTGTAAGTTGCTGTTTCCATCTTAAAATTATTCTTCCTTTAGATAAGACCATTACTTACTTCTATTTACTAAGAACTCTAAAGACCAAATTATTATTCCATTATTTTCTACAAACTAAATATTCTCATAACTTTGAAGGAGATAAAAGGGGGGAAAAAAACAAGGACCGTTGCTTAATTTTAATGTGTCTAAAACACGTGAGTATGAGGAAAAGAAAGGAAAATTTTAATGAGAACTCTCCAGTGTTCTGTAAAACTTCCTGAAACGTCATTTAACTGACCTTGTTGAATGCACGGCATCTAGATGACTGTCACCTGCTCAGATAGTATTTGGCTTTTGGATACTTGCACTGTTTTGGTGGTCTGCCTTTGAAGTTAAGACTCTCAGAGTCACTTGAGAAAAGGTATTAACCAGATCTATTAACCAGAAATAGGGAAGATACTATATGTAAATTCTTCTGTAGGTGGAAACAAAGTTGAAATGGCAAGATGTGCCTGCCTTCAAGATGTCTTCTACCATTTAAAACAATTTCCTGTTTGTGGTTGATTTTGAGATACTGATGTAATAAACACCAAAAATTACCAAACTCATGAGTGTGGGCATTGTGCCCTATTATGTACCTGAAAAGTTAAATTTAAGGCTATAAAGATATTTTTTTTTTTTTTGGACAGGAAAATAGATCAAGACATGGTTTTCTTATAAAAACCGTTCTAATGTAATCATTTCATTAATGAAGGAGAAACAAAATATTGAAATACAATTAATGGCATGGTTATTTTAGGAAGAATAAACAGAGCTTTTTCTGGATTTCTTGAAATACAATTTTCCATTCGGTATTATAGAGAAAATAAGGTAGAGCTGGATACCTTAACGGAATTTCATACTAGATGTACTACATAGGAAGTTAAGGTATCAGCCAGTGTCTTTTGAAAGGGATTATAAGGGTGTATGAGATGACATCTTTTAAACCATACGCTTCCAAGTCCTCATTTTTGTCCTTTTAAAAATAAATGTCCTTTCTCTAATGTATTGTTAGTTGATACTCTAAGCATTTTTTCTATAAGTTCTTCTTTTGCTTATTTAAAAAAAAATATATATTTTTTTAATTTTTTCCAGGTCATAAATACCGTAGTGGTGTCAGGTAGTTTTTTAAAAGGTGCAGGGAATTTTTTATGCTCTTGCCACTTTTTAGTACTCTGCTCTATCATTCAGATGGATCAGGTGGATGTAATGGTGCATCTGAAGTTTCTGGCATCCTGGGTGAACTTGGATAGGATTGTAACTAAACTGATGAGTGTAGCTGTACTGTCTCTGGACCTAGCATTGTATTTGTGGAGCATTCCTAGGTGGTTTTCATGAGTCAAAGTGAGTCTGGAAGCAGTAAAGTAACTGATCTGTAACAGTATGCTATTAGTCTGCTTTTGTTCCATGGAGCAGACAGTTGCATACATTACACTGGAATTTATTTGGACGATTGTCTTGTCTTGATGAAATGTTGCTCACTGGTGTCCTGTCTGTTGAATCTTCTAACCCAAGAACAATCTCTGTGAGTTGAAAATCTAGTAAAACAAAAAAAAAAAACAACAAAAAAACAATTACTTTCAGCATAAAATCTGAATGAGATCGTTGCAAGTGTAATTAAAGCATTTCTCTCTTCCAAAGGACAAGGAAAAAGAGGGTCTCTTCTGGTAACTACAGAAGAGTACAAGAAAATAGGAGAATTATAGATGAAGGACAAACTCCTCAGGTCTTTGAGAATCAATTTTATTTTTATTTTTTTTTAAAAAAAGGAGAAAAACCTGGTTGTGAAGCACATGCAGTTAATATTTTTTGCTCTAGTTGAACAGCGTATAGATATTCTCCTCTGTGCATGGCTTTCATATCTTTCCTCTCAAGCTCTGAAGGAAAAAGTTGCTCTAAAAATAAGCTTGCCTTAATGCTCTACTGCACCGGCAGAATGATTTTATTCTGCTCACCATTACAAATCTGGGAACTAACGACATGAACAACAACAAAAAAATAGAATCACTTACTCTGGAGGTGATTTTAAGATAAATAGGCAGGCTTCCCCCTCACCCCAGTATGTAGGTAGGTTGGTAATTGTCTTCAACTAAACTTGTGAAACAATGTTTTTTCCCCAATGGAGTGGAGTTTTTGATGTTTGGAAGTTTTTGATATATTCAAGATACTTTGAACTGAAACAAATCATGCAGGTGCTGCTTTATTTTTATAAGTCTATGCATGTGAAAGTTGTTTCAATTTATGCTTTTTTTTGGTAGTACCTTCTATTGCAATAGCAGAGGCATCCTCAAAGGTTGCATGTATGGAATTTTTTTTTTAAATAATTTTGCATTCCTGTTAAGAGTTCAATGGGCAAGTGATTTATGTCAGAAATGGTAAATCAGGTTTTATTAACAGAAATTTTATGCCCTAATGGGGAGTTTATTTGATGAGAAAACACATCACTATTCTATTAAAAATCAAAAATAGATAAGAATAAAGCCACACAACAAAAGGAAAATTTTATTAGCTTTTTAATTTTACTGATTTTTTTGTTAGCGATAAAATGTTTCAAAACATAAATAGAAAAATATTTTAGCTTTCAAAGAGAAGAGTATGTGCAGTTCACCCATTAATTATTTCCTGTCTTTTATATTCTCATGCAGGTTATCTGAGTTGAAGTTATCTGTCCTTCCTGTTGCAGTTAGATACCAGGCCTTCTGCTAGTGTAAATGTACCTGTGCATTCTGCAAAAACAAATTTTCAGAAGTATGTGGTTCGGATTAAAAATTTCCCAAATTGTCCTGATGGATGTACTGGGTAAAACCAGCACAACGGAATGAGAATAAGAAACACATACAGACATTCGGGTATACCTGCAGCAGTGGCACTCCTAAAGAGTACAATGTGGGATATACAGGATCAACCACTGCACTTCTCACTGAGCATAAACATAATTGAAGTTACTCCTAATGTGCCTTTCATGCTAAAGCCATTACATAATGGAACAGAAGCATTTACTATATAACTAAATTCCAGGGAAATGCAACTTTAATTCACATAGATATTAAACTCTGTATTGTCAGTTTTTAATATCCTTTAGATCAGTAGCCATGCTGTATTGCAAAAGCAACCATTTTGCACATCTGTGTATTGAACAAGTTCAAACCACACCTGATGTCTTTAACTGGAGGATAACTCGTAGAATAACCACCAAATGTTAAAACCTGAGATCCATGAAATTATTAAGAAGAATAAAGAAATTGAATTAATGCCATGTGATCAACTATATCAGAGGAAACTAATAGATCTAAAAAAATAATAAATAAATAATTTAAGTCTTGCCGGGGGGGGGTAGAGAACTGAAATCCTATTTTTTTATATTTTTTTTTTCAGAGAAGTTTTTTCGGGCATGTTACTTCCTGTCCCACTTCCCTTTTTGATAGTTATGTTACCATCACACCAACGTTTTTCTCTTATTTAAAGAGTTTTCTACATTGTTATTGTTGTTCAATGAGCCTCTAACTTCCATGTTCATCACTTGTTTAAGCCCATCATTGTGGTTTTGTTTCCCTTTTTCACCTCTTCTGTTTTACAAATAGAGAAAAGTGGGCACTGTGAAGAGGTTCTCTTCCCGTACATACCCTGGAGCAAATCTCAGCAGGATGAAAAAGCAAGAGATAATTCCTGAGGTTTTGTTTCCGTGTTTACAAATTTAGGATGATGTTTCTGAAGGAAGAATAAGGAATAAATCAAGAAAATCAGGACAATCAAATTACTTTCAGATAAAGTTACTTTGCTGCTTCCCAATTTGCATTTTAAGTAACAGTATCTTAATGTTTTGTTGGTAGAGAACAACTGATTATTTTACTGGTAAATGTGGTAATTTCCTCTTTTTTTCTCCTTATAAACAAATGGAAGATTTATAAGTTTGGAAAAGTATGGATGTAACAGATCAAATACTGAGATGCATTGGGTTTGCCAACTGTCTATGAAGCAAGGTGGTGAAAGGTTGTTTGGCCCTCGTTTGATATCAGCAATGAAACAAATTGCTATTCCTGTGCTGTTTGTACCTGCCTCAACCATCAAAAACAGTTTCAGATTTTTTTTTTCTGCTAGATCTGTTGTGCAGTTCCTGTTCTCAGTGGGTCCTCCTCTATTTTCTCCACTTAAAAAAAAAAAAAAAAAGTAAAGAAATCTTCATTTTAATAGAAGCTTAGTTTAAACAATTTTATTAATTCTGCAATTTTTAACTGTATTGCTATGGGATTCAGGAAAGGGTGTATCTACCTCAAAAACAGTTAATTACCATTTTCTAGCATCTTCCATGTTCTAATTTTTATCAGTGTTAGAAGTCGCCTGTAAGGCCTGCTAAGTGAATAGCTTCAGGCAGTGAAGGAGACAAAAAGGTAGGAAACACTCACGTAATTCCTTTTGCTCCCTCCCTCAGCCTCACAATGTATGGGACTGAGCTGAGTGCCCTGGAGGCGAAGCAGTCACCCAGCAGCGAGCTGATGGTGCCTCCCTTGTCAGAGAAGCACTGGGAGTGCTCAGTGGGTGCTAGCACAGCCTCCTTTCCTGAAGGGATAAGGGACTATTTATATAAAGTGTTCAAATTATTGCACAACTAGGTTGTGGAAGAAGAGGTACAAATGGCATATGAATATAGCTAATAATAGTCCGACAAGGTAGGGGCTCAAAATGAAGGTAAAGGTGCCTTTTGATGAGTTTAGAAGCAATTAAAGTTTAAGTTCATCAACAGCACAGTTCAGCAGCTGTGTTCATAAGCTGCAGCCTTACCGGTGCTGCTCCGCCAACACCTTGCTCTTGCCACTTTCATCAGGCATTTGCCAGGGAAAATAGCAACACAGTTCAGAAGGTGTGACTTGCCCCTTCATTTTTGTCCTGTTTTGTTTCAGTTCTCTTTTCTGTCGAGTGTTTTGTTTCACCTTTTTCTTTCCTTTTGCTCTCTAAGCTGTGTTCTTGTGATCCCCTCTCCTTCCATCTTAGTTTTTGAGCATGTTGCTTTCTCTTCTCTTTCTGTGTCTTTTGCCCACAAACTTTAATAAAGGTGCTTCCGTTGCTGTTATTGTTAGGAATTAACTTTCTCAGCTTAGAGGAAACGTAGCTTAAATGTCAATTTTTCTTTAATGTGAAACTCTACAGAATATTCATTGGCTCAAATGATATTGAGCTGACATGTGTAATATGAGGGCAGTCTGTGGGCAGTCTTTCTGAGTTGGGATGTCTTCTCAAAAACTCTTCAAATTTACCATGCTAACCTGTTAAAACTAAAAAGTTAACAGTAGTCTAGGTGAGTAAATGGGTAAGGTAGAAAAACTAGTTGCTTTTTATGAGTGAAGGCCATTCAGAGTGAAATCACAGCATTTCTTTGCAATATACCAAGTTGTATGAGCAAGACAAAAACAGTCTGTTTTGTAACAATGGTCGTGGCAAATCAGTACTTTAATTTTGATTTGTACTGTCGTTATTATCAAGTTCATGGGCATCTTATTTTAGTGCTGTTCTAAATGCGTTCTGCACATATTGCTGTTGTTTTGTAAATAGCATGTGGCAAATCCTCTGGTAGATGACAAGTTGCCTTACAGATGTTCAGATTTCTGACAACCTGAGGCCAATTTTTCCCATCTTTAATGTATAAGCCATGTGGAGGCAGCCAGTAGAGTGGAATACAGAGGAAAAATTACTAAGTTAGATCTTTTAAAGTACAATCAGCTTTCCATCCCCACTGACAACTTGTTTTAGGGTTATTAGTGAGCCACGGGCTAATAATAGGTAGGGCAAGTGTAGCAATAGCTTAGTGCCTCTTTTACATATGAAGGCCAAGCTTATAAATCACGGTGTTGCCTCATACCTCATTCACAGTCTGGGGAGTGCTAGGGCTGTATTGCAGGAGTGGTCCTGCCCACGGGCGGGCTGAGCTGCTGACCGGGAGCTGCTGAGGCAGGCTGGAATGAAGCAGCCTCCCGCAGAGCCATGTGCAGTGTCCTCCTGAAGCTCTGGGAGAGCCTGCTAGTCAAAAAATGTATGGAGCACATTTGGGTCCTATGCCTGGTGGAGATGCTCTTGACGCTGTGCTCCTCTCGTAATTTTCTTTATGCTATCATGAAGTACCCCAGATAATAAACGTGGAAATTCCTTCATCTCAGAGGATCGTATTATGTTTGTTTTATGTGCTTTCTGGTGCTTTCACAGGTGAATGCTGTAGAGATGCTAATAGAAAATATTTTATGAATATGAAGTTCCTGAATTTCCTGAATTTGCAGCCAGAAACTACCTTTTCTGGATTCTGGAGACAAGTACTCTTTCATTTCAGATTATTCAAGACTTAGTAGATTACCGGTTACAGTAGTATTAAATATAATGAGAATGAACCTTGTTGCCAGATTTGACAAACCAGTTTTAAGGAGACTCTTCAAAAGCTCTCCTGAGCAAGTTGTCATGAGAACTTCTGATGAAAAAGGGAAGGGAAGCGAGAAATTATTTGGATACTTACGGGGGTGTATATGAGTGTCCTCATGTGCTTTGTTTCTGTTTGTTTATTCGCGTTCAGGTGTTGGCATTAATATGTCTCTGCAAAAAGTAGGGTGATAACCATTTTTGTAATTTGTCCAGATATTTAAACATTAATATTTTAAAAATACTCTTATAGAGAGGAAGATTCAGAAAGTGAGAAAGATAAGAAAATCTGGTACTATAGCACAAAGATACAGCTGGCAGAGTTAATTGAATGCCTAGACAAAGATTACTGGGAAGCTGACCTATGCAAAACTCTGGAAGAAATGCGTGAAGAAATTCATCGGCACATGGATGTTACAGAGGACCTTACTAATAAAGCACGGGGCAGCAACAAGTCTTTCCTTTCTGCAGCAAATGGTAAGCATACTCAGGCTAACAGGAATAGATGTTGCACTTTGAATCTAATAGTAGCTCATATTTATTGTATTGTAAAGTGCTTATTGGGCTAATGTGACACTACCAGTTATTTTCAGTGTGTTATTAAAGTTCTTGTATTTAAAAAAATAATAAAGGTAGATTTCTGGACATACAGAAAGATTTTTACATCAGTTAGCCAGAATAACTATTTTTGATGTTCACTGTCCTTTTTAACAGTTTAATTACAGATTATACCTGATAGCTTGTTTGTATCAAACTGCATTTCTTTGATTTAGCATGGATTTTTGACTTCAAATTAATTTATAGTGAGTGACTGACCTAAAGGAAGTGTTTTTTAGCAAAATGTTGAGCGTCTTGTTAGCTGGATTTGTTTGGGAAAACTTATGACTAAATGAATGGATGTGTGGCAGGAAATTCTTTTACATCCCACTCCATGAACGTAACACAAATGCTTGGAGCCTGGTCAGTGCTTGTAGTACCACTGTTCCCACTATCCACAGTTGGATAGTGAGTATGGAGCTCCGAAGAAGCATCATGCTGCTGTACCAGCCTGGATATGTAGTGATGACTTCTTGCAGGCCTGTGTCTACATCGTGTGTTCCAGGATGTCCTGAATGATTCAGATTTTTGATTTGCTTAGGGTGTGCCAGATTGTGATCATTCCAAGTGTTGGAGTAGGGCTGTTAACTGTCAAATGTTTGTTGATTTACTGTCTGATACACATGTATATACATCCTCATAAACATTTAACAATTGAATAGGAGTTGGAATGGCAAAAATACTGAAGCTCAAATATTGGCTCCAATATTATGTCAAGTGTGGAGGAACACATATCTTTCCCTGCCAGAAGTTAATCAATGTACCTTGGAACAATAAATAGCTATATAAACTTGGGAAGGTTTGAACTTTGGTTCTGGGGAAGGCGTGAAGGTTTGATATTCCGGTTTAGAAATGAATTTGTCATCATTATGTGGATGTATAATTTGAGAAATCGATTATAAGACCTTTGGAATTGTTGCTTTTAAGGAGGAAAAAGTGATAAGTTGGATGTTACTTTTTTGTCTCTTAAATGAAGCAGTATTTACGCCATGTTATTTTTTCGTCCTTGGCTTTGTAGGTGGTGGTTTGTTGTATATTGATGACATACATTTTATTGTAGATGAAATTTTGGAGGTTATCAGAGCAAGAAGAGGAGAGATAGGGGAAGATAGAAACACACCAGCTGATGAGGCAGAGAAAGCCAAGAGTGATGGTGAGAATGACCAGACAGATACAGATAAAGGCAAAGAAGAATCTGGAGACCAGGATAAAACTGAGGAAACACCCACTGAGCAAGATGTGGAAAAAGTGAAAACCGAAGGTAAAGGAACTATCACTGTGCTTTTACAACTTCGTTTAAGTAGATTGATGCTTCAGCTAAGAAGATCCTCACATTTCTTGAAGTTAGAATATTTTTGTCTGATTCTTTTAAGTTATTTTTAAGCAATAAGAAATATTTGTTAATTTATTTGTGGTTGTATGTTATAATTGTTTATTTTGTTAAGTAATTTCACCAGTTTTCCTTCTTTTCAAGTTAAATACAGCTAGCTTGTCGATACCTTGGCTTGAGGTACAGTAGACATTGACAGAGTGTGATCAACAAGTTTATAGTAAGCAGTATTACACAAAACTTTTTAACATTGCTTTCCTCATCAGAATTAAGTAATTTGAGTGTTAGACAAGACTTTAGCATACAGGGGGGAGAAGAAAAAAAAAAGCTCAGCAGTATCAAACAGACAAATTTACTGAAGTTGCTTTCTATGGGTGACCCCAAATGACATCCTAAAACATAATAAAGAATATCCCTAAAGTTTTGTTGTGCGTTTTACTATAGAGGCAACAGTCGTTGGGGATAAAAGTAACTCTGTGACATCAAGCACTGACGACAACAACACAAATCCTTCTGCAGGAGAGACTAGTTGCTCTGAAGGGAAGAACGCAATGGGGTGTCAGTCAGAAACCCTTGATAGCAACAACATGGCAGAGAAGAAGGTGGCATCAGAGCTCCCTCAGGAACTCTCAGGTACAGAAGGCACTGTTACCAATGCCTCTGTAATTTGGGTAATCTGTTCAGTTTTTCCTATCTGGTTTGTTCACTAAAACCATTCACAGCGAATATCACTCATGCTGTTTGCTTGCAGTGCCATCCTTTACTGCTACGTTGTCATTAACATTTCAAAGTTAATTTTCTTGCAACTAGTGCTGGAAATTTGTGGTCCTCCATGACATCAGCATTTGTTTCCATGCCTTCCAAAGATGACTATGGCTAAGCTTTTTATGTTCTATTTTCTCTATATTTTATTTTTGCACAGTAATCCATAATGGTTGTTAGCATCCTATCAAAATTTATTTCAAATTCTAATTTGCTGCTGACTCTTATTTTAACCTCTCATTTACTGTATAAATTACTAACAAAGTATTTTCACTCACATAAGTAAACCATCGCACTGAGATCTCAAGATAAAATTGTCAAGCTTGCTGGGAATTTTAAACAGATTTCAGAATTGTATGCATAGAGGCTCTTGTGTTATACAGTGTTTTCTTCTGCCATGTCAGTGATTGTAAAGTGATAATATACTGTATTTAAAGAAAAAACTCTTTAGGAATGAATGGGACTTGATTTGGTGTAATGTAAATTATCACAGTATTATTTTAGAATGATACTCTGTTACAGGCTTTACTACGTAACCAAAAGTTACTCTAAACAGCTGTTTACCATTAAAATGAGCAGAGTTTTATACTCATCTTTTCAGTTGTTGCAAATACAAAAATAATCAAATTGTAACATAGCCACTGTGTAATGTTTGAAAAACTGGTAGTAAATGTTTCTTCTCCTACAGAAGTAGTTCTCTGTTCAGGTACAGATTTCACTTAAACTTGTAGATATGGATGCGTCTCAACTTTGTAATAAATACTTTTCATAGAAGGGGAAAATGAAAGTTAAGATGAAACCATAATCTGGGAGCCTTTTAGTATGCTTTTTAAATACAGAAAATGTGCTACTGCATGGACTAAAAGCATATACTTTAGACATTTGATCACATACTTCTGCTTGTACTCATTTTTATTCCATTTTAAAGTTTTAAATAATTGATAGAGATTTAGTGGAGAATATTTGTATCCTACAACTTTGTTCCAGACACATGTATGGGTTCATGCTTCCTTTTAAAAAAAATCACTTTATGCAAAGGTGTTTCTTTAATACACTTTTGCTGTTACTTTTCTCCTTCCAAAGCTGCTAACCTGGTTTTAAATTAGTGGACTTTTTCTGTAGGAAAGTATGCATGTGTCTTTTGTGAAGGGGGTTGTTCCTCAGGTCTAATTTACTACATTTATAGTGATATTTGTGTTCTGTTATGAAAAGTTCAGTCTGAGACTCTTATCTCAGAGGAAGGGAGAGATACTGAACCAGTATCAGTAAAGCAGCCAGCCCCAGAGAGAGGAAAATAAGATTAAACTGCAAACCTAAACAAAAATATCTATTGCAATCCTTGTTAAATGTAACATCGGTATTAATCTTTTATTTTCGGGTCTAGTTTGGATGCTTCCTTTCTCCTCCAAACAACAGGCACCAAACGGTTACATTTTTCTCTTACTAAGAAGGGAAATAGACCAAATAATGTCAGTCACCTGTTGGGAAGAGCCAGAAATCAAGTTGTGTTTAGGTACAGGATCTTCTAAGAATTGGAGAATGATTCTCAGATCTTATGACCTTTCTCCTAGGAGTGAACATTTCACAGAGGGAAGGTTTTGGTCTGTTTTCTTTTAAAGATAACAGAATCCTTGATGTTTTGAAAGAGGTCTAAAAACAGAAAAATCTTGTTTGTTGGTTTTTTTAAACATCTAAGCAGTGTCTTTGCACAAAATTCAGAAGATACTGCTGTTGGAAAGGGTGGTTCCTTCGTACAGGGAAGAGAGTGGTATTTCTAGATAGCTGCAATTCACTGATGGTTTGGTTGAAAGGCTGTGCTCGGGCAGTGTGCTCTGCTGACAGGTGAGGTGGCAGTAACATCCACAGCTGTCCAGAAAGACAGTAACAAGGACAGCTGAGGACTGAGAATGCATTTGTCTTACTGAGCTTGAAGCACTATCTAGACCTAGCAGGTTGTAAGAAAAGCTGATATTTTAAGTTTGTAGAAGAGTTTAGATATAGAGTGTTGCCAATGGAAAGGAAATCAGAATTCCTCAGCATTAATGTACTGAGATGATCAAAGTCAGTGGAAAATAGATGGGGAAGGGAAAAGGTCATGGTTTGAGGAACAGTTAATGCATGATACAATCGAGAGAATCAAAGAAGCTGCAGGAAGACCAAGTTTCATAAAATCTGCATCTTAAAAGCAAAACAAAATCTCAGTAGAGGGCTCGCAGTGTGCCCATCTATAGGGGAAAAAAAATACACTTTGTATTTCAAATTCATTCATCCAAATACAGATTTCAGTTCTTCAGAACTGTAAAAGTTGAAACTGCTTGAAACAGAACAAAAAGATAAAATATCTTTTTATGGATTCAGTGCTCTGAAGGGAATTTATATTTTATGGGTATTTCTTTCCAGTGTAGCAAAAGATGTTCATCTGACTTTAAATTTTTCATCCAAAATATAAAATGAAATTTGCATCTATACATCTTAAAGGAAAACTAAAAATGAAGTTGTTCTTTTGTAGAAGAGACTGGTCAGATGATCCCCAGCAACAGCAGTGCGTCTGCTGCAGCTCTACAGGCAGATGTTGAGAACAGCAACAGTAGTGAGCTCAGCTCTGTGCAGAATGACTCCGTTAAGATGCCTGATGATGCTGAAAATGCAGAGGGGGGATCCCAGACTTCAGATGACATAGGTAAAGAGGCAAAGAAAAAAAAAAAATACATGCTTGATCTCTTATTTTCATGTTATGCATCTTTTTACTTTATAATTTCCATAAGTCAACAGAAAACTTTTAGTTTTTAGGTTTGTTTTAAAAGCTTTTTTATTTTTCCTGGGCAGGAGATAAGTCTAATGGTGAAAGAAGTGATTCTCCAGGCACAGGAAAAGGCACGCCAGGTTCGACGCGAATGCTCACAAGATTACGAAATCCAGATAGCAAGTTGAGCCAGATGAAAAGCCAACAGGTTGCTGCTGCAGCACACGAAGCAAATAAGTTATATAAAGAAGGCAGAGAGGTTTGTATACTTAAGGAAAAACCAAAGTAGTAGTAAAAGTGTAACAGAAAACCAATCATAGTTTTTTTTTTTTTTAAAGTATTTAAACTTTTTTAAAGTGATTTTGGCAGACTGTAAAGGTCATTAAAAAAAAAAGTAAAAATAATAAATCAGCAAATGCTTAAAATGTTGTTTCAGAAGCTTTTTTCCCCTTTTCCTTTGTTCTTGCATTCTAAATCTATACAATGATACACCAGTGACCAGTGTGCATATTCTCCTTTAATACACCGGTCGTAAGTTAGGGAATTGTTTACTATATACCCAGCAGTAAGTTATATATGTTTTTTTCCCACTTTTGTCTTCAGGTCTTTCAGAACTGATGTGCCAAAAATGTGACTTAGTAGTGTTTTGTATTTGATTATTGTTTGAATACCTGGGTAATAGCCAAGTTTCCAGTTCACCACAAGTCTGTACTGGCAGATTATGTTGATTTAAAAACAATCATTGCAAAATTGTAGCACTTCTGGATGCAGACTGAAGTGAAAGCTCTCAGATGACTGTCATTTGGTATAAATCTTTAGTGTGGCTGTAGGTTTGTGTTATGAGATAGCTCAGTTTCTCCAGAAATGGAATGTTTGAATGTTAAGCATTAGCTGCACTTATTTATTGTCATTGGTGTATTAATTTTATTTTTGTTAGCTGGTTGTCATTATAAGTTAACGCAACTGTGTTTGTGAGCCTATCTGATCACAAACATCTCTGATTTGGAACTCCTTTATGAGTAGCTAGAGCAGTGTTGTTATCCATGCCATGTTTTCAAATTCGGAAATACTTGTTGGCTTAGCTAGGTGTAGGAATTCTGTGATTTACCCAGGAGGTGTTTCACAGACACTTTAGTTTACTTCAGTTTAGTGAGGCTATTTTCCCAAAGCCATCTCCCTCAATAGACATAATTCAGAGCAGCCAAACAGGTTCCTATTTGACCTCCTGAAGAGCCTGGGTGGCTTTTTTTGTCATTGTTGAAGTTGATCTTCCTAGTTCTATATGCAATCTGTGATGAAGTACTTATATTTAACATATTGGTTCAAAGTTACTTGCTTCTGCAAACTAATGCAAGATATTTTTATGAACTTTACATATAGGCAGTTGAGACCTTATACTGTGAGTAATCAAACAGAATGATTTTTAAAGGTCCCAAATGTTTCCTTCTTTAACAAGGTTCTGGTGGTCAACTCTCAAGGTGAAGTCTCCCGAATGAATGCAAAGAAGGAAATTGTGATGAAAGGAAATATCAACAACTATTTCAAATTAGGGCAAGAGGGGAAGTATCGTGTTTATCATAATCAGTATGCCACGAATTCATTTGCATTGAACAAGCACCAGCACAGGGAGGACCATGACAAGAGACGACATCTCTCGCATAAATTCTGTCTGACTCCAGCTGGAGAGTTCAAATGGAATGGGTCTGTACATGGGTCCAAAGTTCTTACCATATCCACTTTGAGGCTAACTATTATCCAGCTAGAAAACAATATCCCGGCATCATTCCTTCACCCTAACTGGGCTTCCCACAGGTAAATTAATAAATGAAAAAATATCTTCTCTTGTATTTTTGCTAATAGCATTAACGAGCAGTGGTCTTTGCTTTTTGAAATTGGTGGTTTCCAAGCGCCATGCTTCAGTAGATTAAAATATAATGTGTTTGTGTGTTATGATGAACGACTAAAAGAATTGCACATCTGAGTGAAGTATTAGAATATAGGAGATTTTATCCCATTAAATCTCATTAACATAGTATGCTATATTAGTACATGTATATATTTCAGGTTATCTTTTTTCCAATTTAGGTCTAACTGGATTAAGGCTGTTCAGATGTGCAGCAAACCTAGAGAATTTGCACTAGCTCTGGCTATATTGGAATGCGCAATTAAACCAGTTGTCATGCTGCCAATCTGGCGGGAATCCTTGGGACACACTAGGTAAAAATATGAAAATATTTTTTTTATATATACGTATATCTCATATACATTATACATGTATCTTTTTTGAGTATGAGAACTTTACTGTTTTACAGTTACTAGTTTTTCTATACCTGTATGAATTACATTCAATTTCAGTCTGTTGTATTCAGTACTTAAAAATAGTGTTTTTTCTCAAGCAGAAAAACTGAAAATACATGAAAAGATTTCAGTAGTGTCCCTGCTGCTGTAAAGCAAGTTTGTTTTCTTTCTGAGCTAGTCTTCAAGTGTGGAAGACTAGAAAAGCAACTTTCAACACACTGAGTTTGGTAGAGTCTGTCTTTCGTTTTTCATTGCTCTGTAAAAGAAGAAATTAACTTTTTGATGTAGGTATGGTTGCAGGCAGCTGTCTGCCTTATCAAAATAGCCAAAAAAAGTAGTGTTCATATTGCAATTAGTACATATATGTTGTTTGACTTCTTATATTTGTTTACAAGATCCTGTGCTTAAATATATTCAAAAGTACTTACATCTGTGTTTATTAGATTACGCAGAATGACAGCAATAGAAAGAGAAGAAAAAGAAAAAGTGAAAAAAAAAGAGAGAAAACAAGAAGAAGAAGAAACGATGCAGCAAGCTACATGGGTGAAATACACATTCCCTGTCAAACATCAGGTAAGGTTTTATTTTGCATGAAGACCAAACTGTCAATTTCTTTTTTTTTTCTATTTTCTTGGACTTACATAAATGTCAATTAGTGCATTACTCCCTGTCATTGGGGTAGGAGCCATGCCCACATACTAAAGCACACAGTCTTGACATGAGGAAGGTTTGAGATTCATTGCTGTCTTAGCTACACTTCCTGATTTGGCAGATGATTATCTGCAAAATGCACTCCTTCCTAATGGAAGAGTCTTAGATGGATATTGGAATCTTGTCTGTGTCTGTTTCCAGCACTTCCCTCCTCACCCTGCCCCCCAAACCAGCTACCTTTACTTCAGAAGGTTATATAAATAGAAATCCATTTATATGGTAAACATATCTTCTACAGAAGATGGTAAATACTTTCATTGTAGTGGTTCTTCGCTCTAAATTTATTTGCTGTAATAGACATACCGGTTGATTCAAAAAGTTATATAATCTTTCAGCTTTTAGGTAAATATCTGCTTACTGTTAAATGAAGAAAATATGAATTTGCTGTTGCTGTGGTAGAATTGGCAGATGATTGGCAGATACATATTGAAATATGATATATGATACATAATGATATATGATAAATAACGTAGATAGCATATTGACAAACTTCAGTTTGCTTGAGAAAGTAAGTAAATTAAAAGGTTAAAAATCCAAAGACATCTGATGTTTTTAAATTAATGCATACATTAACAGCAAATAGCACCATTAAAACTAATGTTTTAAAAATGTTTAACAGGTTTGGAAACAGAAAGGAGAGGAGTATAGAGTAACAGGATATGGTGGTTGGAGTTGGATCAGTAAAACACATGTCCATAGGTTTATGCCCAAGCTGCCTGGAAATACCAATGCAAATTACAGAAAGTTGCTACCAAGTAAGTGTCTGCATCACTTAGAATCTTTTTAATTACTAATATACTACCGTTTGTTGCTTTTGCAGTTAATTACATGTGTGTAATGTTTCTTGTGTAGACTTTGTTCCAGGTAGTGTTCCAGAGAAGCTTTCATGGATCTCTACTCATTATTGTCAGTATAGTTGGTTCAGTTGTCAGAGACAGTTTTTTAGCTACATAAAAATGTTTCAGTTAGGAAGTTGTGTGTAATATTGTACACCTTTAGATTTATGTAAATTAGATAAATATGTAGATAATCACATGCAAAAAATACCTAAAATATTGGTGCACGTATTCATCTCTTTTTCTACATTGACATAATACTATTAACCAATTTTGTCTGTAATTTTGTCTTACAGTGTTGTAAGGGGGGGAAAATGATTTTTTCTAGAAAGTTCAAAACACCTTATATCTTTTAAAATAAAACCTTGGGATCAATAAGTGTGTTGCACAGTTAACTTCTAGAATGCATCCTGAACTGCTGAAGTCTTATTTGTAATTCTTGAGTTTCCTTTTACATTTCAGAAAACGGTGGTTCTCGTTATGTTATATATCAAAACTTCTTTTATCACATGCTGAAGTAAAACTTCCCATGTAGTTTCTAAATGGGTCAAACACAAAATAGATGCTGCTGCTTTTTGTTATTTGTGTGATTGTTAAATTAGATTTATTTTTCTTTCTCAGTTGAAGTTAATGGACACTGCAGTGCCAAGCATCAAATCCCTTGAATACTAGTATTCATTCTCAGTTTATCTGTAGAAATCAAAATTATTGAAAACTATTTGTGAATTTTCAGCATATGAATGAATGCTTTTATTAGGCTGTTTTTTTTCAGAAAGTGATATTTAATTTCCTGGAAAAGTTGTCTCAGAAAAGCTGAACGTGAACTCCTGAAACAATAGTGGAAACAAAGTATTTTATCCCTGGTGGGCCTTTAGGTATTTTTTATTCAGTATTGCAGGAAGCTTAATCTGTGATGTCACAATTATATACTGTACTGTATTTCTGAATTTCAGTAATGTGCAAATGATTTAAGTGGTAAACCAAAATACATTAAAATGTAGCAGGTGATTTTTTTTTTTGAATAACTGAAACCATGTAATTAATCTGTTAATAGCAAAAAATGAAGATGAAAAATGCAACTTGGATAAACGAAAAGGTTCAATAAGGGTAAAAGCAGAGAAAGATAGAACAAAGGATTCTCATGATCTGCAAGCAAAGGAGAAAGCAGATGCTTCAGAAACCTTGGAGAAAGTCAAAGAAGAAAAGTCAGGTGAAGAAAAAGTAGAAACTGATACAAATTCTGAAAACTCAGATCATGCAAAAGACAAAGGTGATATACATAAATTGTTACAAAGCTAGTTATTCATTGCAGCACTGTATGTGTAAAAGTGTATGACCTCATAAATAACTATTAAAAAAACTGTAACAGATTTTGTCCAGACATCTAAAATGTCTCAATTAAGTGATAATTATCCCTTGTAGAAATGTGTAGAGTGTTCGTTCCCATTTCTTGAAATGTATTAATGTGCTAAAAGGTGCATTTAATTCTTAGTACTTAATGTAAGAACATGCTTTTCGTACTCATTGTTAGGGGAGTTTACTGATTTTGAATTATTCTTCACAGTGGAAAAAGAAATTGATGGTGAAAATGATAAAGTCATCAAGGAAGAACCTATGGATATCGATGATGTGAAAATTGAATCCCCGATAAAAGATGAGGATACTCATTGTAAGCTTGATATAATCAATGTCAGCGAAGGTTTTCATTTAAGGACTTGCTACAAAAGGAAAGTAAAATCATCAAAATTAGATGGACTACTTGAGAGGCGAATAAAACAGTTTACACTGGAAGAAAAACAACGTCTAGAAAGGATGAAACTGGAGGCTAGTGCTAAAAATGGAGGCATTCAATCTATAAGTCCCCAGAAAAAAATAGATGAGCTACAAATGAGAAAAGTAAAAGAAGGAAGCCAATTTGACATGTCTTCCCAAAATCAAACCTATCTTTCTGATAAAATCCAAACTGAAGATACAAGACAGGATAGCTTGCCAGTCAGCAGCATCTCTTGTACAAAAACTGGGGAGCTAGATGAGCCTTCATTGCCTTCAACAAATAGGCTATCAAAAAGAGAAGGGCAGCTACTGGATGAGGACTCACCTCAGTCCTCTGAAGGTGAGTCCTCTGTTCAGAATGATAGCAAAGAGAACAACTCCAAACCTGGGACTGCTGATAAATGTCAAGGACAAGAGGCTCTTAAAGAGTGTGAGACTTCCTTTGTGGATGGCTTGAAACAAACAAATGCAGATGGTAAAGTCAAATGTGATGTTCTGGAAACAAATGAAAGACCTTTGAAACAAAAACTACCTATTGCCAGAGTATCTCCGGGTGAATGTGAAAACTCAGAGCCAGTGATAACTGAAAGCAGCTGTAGAAAAGATGCTCTGGCCATTTTAGAAAAAACAGACTCAGAAGGGAATTCTGAACAGCAGAGCAAAGATCCAGAAAACAATTGTATGATAAAAAGCCATTATGAACCAACACCCTTACAAGAAGGTGAAATAGGGGAAAACGTTACTCCAAGAAAGACTGAAAGTAAATCTGAAAATAAGATCAGATTTCACCAAAAATTGGTGAGTAAAGATTTAGAATCACTTAAGACAGAACTGAATTCTGAAAGAAACCTTGAAGGTCAAACTCTGGAATGTGCAGATAGGACAGAAGTTGATGAGGAACTACTGAGCTCTAAGTTAACAGAGGCTAATGGTCAAAAGAAAGATCAAGAACTGAAAGTGGAGGCAAGTGCCATAAACAAATACCTTGATCAAACAAATGTAAATTATGTTACTGACAAAAAGAATAACAAAGATGATGTAACTGAGATGGACTTAGAAAAAGATAAATCTGCACTCCAAATGAATGGAAAAGACAGTGATGCTAAAGTACTATCAAATGATGAATGCTTAGTTAAAGATACCTGTGAAGCTACAGCAGGAGATGATACCGAACCAAAAATTAATAATATTAATAAATCAATTCAAGAGCATGAAATAAAAGCATTGCCGTTTAGGGAATCTTTGATAAAACCATTCATGAATGGTGATATAACGACAGAGGACACAATTAACAAAAATACCATGGACCCAAAGTCATCTCTGCAGAATTCACCTGAGTTTGAAGCTGGAGACAGTCTTCAGCCATCAGATGAAGTTCTGAAGTATGTGCAGAAAGCTGAAGAAAAACAGCTTTCTCCTCAAAGAGCTGCCTTTATTGGTGCTGCTTCCACACCAACAAATACTTTATGTAAAGAAAATAACCTGAGTAGTGAAACAGAATCTATGGAAACTGAACTTAGTGAGGAGAAGAAAGTTGCTCCATCGCCTGTAACGTCATGTGAGGAATCTAGTTTGAGTAGTGACTTTGCTGATCAGAATGGTCTACAGGCATACAAAGTGGAAAATGTTAATGGAGAGAATAAAACAAAAACTGTTATTACTGAGGTGACTACCACAACATCAACTGTTTCTACAGAATCCAAGACTGTCTTTAAAGTTGCAGAGACCCTAGCATCTAACGATGAGAAAACAACAGTAGTATCATCTACAGAAAATTGTGCCATATCCACTGTAACTACCACCACCACTGTAACTAAGCTTACCACTCCAGCTACAAACAGTAATGTTGATGTCATTTCTGTACAAGAGCATAGTAAAACAGTGATTACAACAACAGTAACTGACTCGCTGACGACCCCAGAAGGCACATTGGTGACTTCCATGACTGTCAGCAAAGAGTATTCTACAAAAGACAAAGTGAAGTTAATGAAATTTGCAAGACCCAAAAAAACTCGTTCTGGAACTGCCTTGCCATCTTACAGAAAATTTGTAACCAAAAGCAGTAAAAAAAGCATATTTGTTTTACCTAATGATGACTTAAAAAAGCTGGCCAGAAGAGGAGGGATCAGAGAAGTTCCCTATTTCAATTATAATGCAAAACCTGCCTTGGATATCTGGCCATATCCATCCCCAAGACCAACTTTTGGGATCACGTGGAGGTATGTACTTAGTTATGTTCAAATTTTTGGCTTTGAAAGAAGTTCTTGAGCGGCCCTGTTCCACAAAAATAAACATAGTTAAATTATAGTTTAGGAAAGCCAGCACTAATAGAGAATCCTTATCTGGTTTTGGCACCAGAAACTTCTGTTGGGAAGATTTTTACAAGAACAAGTTCAGTTTGTTGATAGTGTAGGTGAAGTCATACAGAAATCTAAGGGCCAGTTAAGTTGTGTACCAGAACACTGAGGTATCTGTGGCACTCCATTTTTCAGGTTTGCTTCCCATTTTATTCTAGAAAATGTCATATATCCAAGCCACACAGCAGACTATAAAACATTGTCACTGTAAGACTCTTCTGGTATCAAACAGTTATTTGATTGTGCCCTTTGAAGCTATGAGAAGAAAGCAGCAGAAAATTTCCAGTTCATAAACTCTCATAGCAGTGAGTGGAAATGAAGCGTTGTTTTACCTGTGGCCATCAAGCTGACGGAGTATTTTAAAGAATACTGTTTCCACTGAATCTTCAAATAGCCATAATTAAATGGGGTTCACTTTCATTAGACTTTTTTGTTCAGACTCTGGATTGATTTGAATAAGCTTGGATATTGATGCTCTTGTCCATAATAAATTTGGGGTTTGTTAAGTGACATGAGTTTTACATCTAGGATTGGATAACCATACTGTGTTTTTTTGTTTTGTTTTGTTTTTTTTTTGCTGTTGTTCAAACCCTTTATCTACCTTTTAATTCTGAACTTCCTTCTTAGAATTTTCGAAGAGCACTTTGCCTTGAGTTATAAAATCAAAACCTCTTGCATGGTTGGCTAGAGTGGAGCTGTTATAAATTTTGCTATTATTTAAAAAAAAAGTATATATTGTTCAGTAAAAGTAGAACAGAAGACCTGTCTCATTGGTTTGGTTAGGTTTATTAAATACATTTTTACTTTAAAATATAATTAATGCTCTGTTGTTAGATACCGACTTCAAACAGTGAAATCATTGGCTGGAGTGAGCCTTATGTTGCGGTTACTGTGGGCATGTCTCAAATGGGATGATATGGCTGCAAAAGCTCCACCTGGGGGAGGAACTACACGTACAGGTATCTTTTCTTTAAATTTCTGTGTTTCCTAATGTAACAGCTCTTGCTGTTAATTTTGATTACTACTTTAATTCCAAGCCTTTCTGTAAAGGTTTGATGTTCGCTATGGCACTTGATAGATCTATAGGTAGAGATTTTAACAGCGAACAGTTTGCACTGTAGTTGTTATTTCTTTACCTTGAGTGTATTGGATTGATAGGAGGTTCAGCTTTTATTTGTTTTCTGCTATTAACGTGTTAGGACTAATCTGTTGTAGAAACATCTGAAACGGAAATTACAACAACGGAAATAATCAAGCGAAGAGATGTTGGCCCATACGGAATCCGGTCAGAGTACTGTATAAGAAAAATTATTTGTCCCATTGGTGTGCCAGAAGCTCCAAAAGGTACCTTTGTTTATACATTTTTCCCCTCCCCATAAGCTCCTACAGAAATTAAGGTAACTGGACCTTTATGTTAATTCAGATGATCATAGGAGCAAATATAGCTTGACATGAACTATTAATTCTCCTGTGTAAAGCAAATGATGCATGTAACAAACTGACTTGATCTCTCTGAAGCTGGAAGGCATTTCTGTTTCTAAAATGAGACAGATACTAAATCTTGGTTTATGCTTCAGTTTTGTTTTACGGTTGAGCTTAATGCGTGTGTTTTGACTGTTCTCTAAAGAAACTCCAACACCCCAGAGGAAGGGACTGCGATCAAGTGCTTTAAGGCCAAAACGGCCAGAAACACCCAAGCAAACAGGCCCTGTTATAATTGAAAGTTGGGTGGCAGAAGAGGAATTGGAATTATGGGAGATCAGGGCGTTTGCTGAAAGGTAAACCAACTCAAACTTTTTTTTTAAAAAAAGTTTTTATTTTTGTGTGCATGTTAAATAAAAGTTCCCACTAGATAGCACAAACTAGATGAGCTTTTACTGGTTGTAGCTGAGTGTTGCGTTTTTTTCTGTGCCTTTTGTTATGTTAAAGTTAGGTTAAAGTTGTAAAACAATTGTTTGCTAATACTAAAACTGAATTTATGCAGGTATATTAGATTTGTTAGAGCTATTTTTTTATTAATTATTCCAGTCTTATGAAGTAATCAGTGTTGTATTGCTAAAAGGCTATTATTATAAAGCATGGAAAGACGGGTTTTAGGCTACTTTTTGCATGACTTCAAACAGTGTGTGTTTAAATACTTCTATAATACAAATAAAATTGTATAGAAGTATTTTGAGTAGAGGTGAATTCAGTCTGAGGATATTCAAGTCAATAAAGTATTTTCAATATTTCATACTTAAGTGTTGAAACAACTTTGAGTCCCTTGAGAAGAATTGTTTTAAATTAATGGTGACATATAGATCATATTTTCAGTCTCAGATGTAATTATGAATTCCAGTTTTGGATAATAGCTTCTTGTAAGGTGTTGTAGTAGTTTTGCATCAGAGTATTTCAGGAATGTTGCATGCACTTTCAGTAGCTTATTTCAAAATACTTTTAAAACTGTGACCAGTTCTCAGTGATCTTCAGACATGACAGATGTTCCTAAATGAATCTAGGTCGATGGATGGATTTTATGTGATGGTTTAACTCTTTTTTTTGGTTGTGTGTCTTTGGCAGGGTGGAGAAGGAAAAGGCACAGGCAGTTGAACTACAGGCTAAGGTTAGTGAACAGAAGAAGGCAGGCGAATTCAAGGCCCAGTTGGAGGCTCAACTAAAACAGCAACGATTGGCTGCCCAGCAGGTGGGGGAGCTATTGGTAGTCCCACCTGTCTTGCACCATTTTTCAGTTTTAGAAACTCAAAGTTCTGGGAAGCCAGCTTCTCTTAGTCATCAAACAGTGCTGCTCCCCCTGTATGCGTTCATTATTTTGAAACAACATTAAGGCAAACATTTGTTTAATAATTAGATTCCCTTTTTTTTTCTACCTAATACAGAACACTTTAAAAAAATAATCTATTTTTTTCCCAATTTTATAAGAAATCTGAGAAACACTAGTCTCCAGGTAAGATCAACTGTGTTGTGTGGTTTAATAGAAAGGTGTCTTGGTACATAGCTGACTTGGGAATACAGCTGAATTTATTTCCACGCTCTAATCACATTGAATCTTTTGATTTTTATCTTATCTAAAGTTGGCCAAATGAAGCCCACAAAGAATTTGTTATAAAATTCAGTTACACAGTTGTATATGCACATTTACATGTGTGTATAACTAGAGCAGTGTTTTTTCCATCCTGCATGTTTTCATTACATCTTCCCTAACCAAATACATTACTAGTGAATGAGTTTTTCCGATTCGCAATAACAACCTCAATGTACTGATAATTAATCACCGAAATATAAATATAATGTTTTTCTCTATCTTAATGTAATTAAATAGTTGGCATTGTAATAGACCTGACTGATACTGCCCCTCTGTAATGTGGCTCTCTAAATTCAAAGTACCTTTTTGACAGTCACAGCAGAGAATGTTGCTGGATGAGGTGAAGGATTTTAAACCTGATTTTTTAAGCAAGTTACAAATTGAATTTACAGAGAATAATTTTAAAAATTATAATCTTGATGTTTCATTCGGTGAAGTAGAATGATAGCCTTTCTTTCTCCAGCTGTGGCAGGATCTCAGTACAGGCAGCTCTGAACTTGAGAGTGCCAGTAATGAACTCTGACGGTGTATCGCTTATGGAAGTACATAGAGGCTGTATGCACACTGTCAAAGCCAAGTTTAGATAAATACTTTTTGATTATTTTTTTAACCTTTTGGATTAGTCTGTGGCTAATCAATATGTTTTCTTTAAAATGTGTATGGAAATTAACAAAAACTGAGGATTTTAAAGATGCTATAAAGGAAAATTTCTGGTTGCGTACTCTAAGCAGAGTTGTAGTTCTGCAGGTCAAGGAGTCTGTGTGCTTGTCGTGCTTTGGGATATTCAAAGAGCTTACTCTTCATTCCTTTAAACCTGAACTAAAATCCTACCAGGGTCCTTTATTTTTCAGTACTGACAAGACAGCCTTTTTTTTTTTTTTTTTTTTTCCAAAATCTGAAAATTCTTCATTTAATTTTTTTCTAAATTCTGTAGAAACGGCTGGAACAGCAGAAGCAGATACCTGTAGCAGGCGTGGTCCCCACAGTCACTACAGCCAGCAGTACTGCAACTACTGTCTCAACTCCACAGAAAGTTGTGGTAGGCCCTTTAACGGGCCCAGTTCCCACTGGAACAAAAGTAGTCCTTACTACAAAAGTGGGTTCTCCAGCTACAGTAACATTCCAACAGAACAAGAATTTCCATCAGACTTTTGCTACTTGGGTTAAACAAGGCCAGTCTTCAACAGGTAAGTAGCTGTACATCATGGAAAGAATGTGTAACTAGGATGAATTCCAGCACACATCCTACCTACATCCAACACCTACATCTCCAGAATATAGCATTACTGCATTTTGTGTCATCTTTGCTCTTAACTCTCTTGCTATATCAGCAGGACACTTCTGAAATAAAACCTGTCTAATTTTTCTTTGTTCAGACTTGCTAGGTAGTTGTATTTCTGACCTTTCTCATGACTGACAGCTGTTTTACCAGTAATCATTGATGACAAAAGCATTCTATTCTGTAATGTACTGTTTCCTAAAAAGTCTTTACAAAAGCAAGAATGATACATTTGAAAACACTGTAAAAATAATCCTGAAGTTTGCTGTTTCATACTTGAAAATAGTCATATTCTTGACTAATTTTTCTGCTCTAAAATTGACTGTTCTGTGTACCTCAATAGCCACTAGCACAGCTGCCACTTCAGCCACAACCATTGCCAGCACAGGGCAGACCTTCCAGATCTCAGGCAGTCCAGTAACGATGGCAGGGAAAGTGATAACTAAGCTGCCACTCCCTGCAAACAGCAAGATTGTTGCCGTCAATGTGCCATCAACTCAAGGAGGTAGGGGAAAGGGAACTGAATTGAAATGTATTCCAGCTTGCTGTTTAATTCTCCATTGACACTATTTTCCCAGTGAAGTAAACTTTGTCTTGAAGGGGGAAAAAATTATGTAAGAGTTTCTAGAGCTTGTTCCCCCTGTATTGCATATTTGTGTGTCTAGGGGAAAAATGCAAGTATTTTGCCTGTAAATTATTTTACATTTCATAGTACAAAATTAGAAGCTCTATTTTTAGAATGTGGAATGAAGCATGTTTTTTTCATTATCTACATTATATTACCAACAAAATAACTTTCAAAAAAAAAAACCTGCTGCTGTTCTTAATTATTAATACCTGTATTTTGGTTCCAAATTAAGATCAGCATTTTCCTTTTTGACTTGGGAAGAGAGCTTCATATTTTGAGATTTTATGAATGTATATTAAGTAGAAAAGCTTGATTCTCTGTCTCCATTCTCCTTAGCGTCTGAGGAAATCATGAAGGCTACCAGTTTTATACTGAAGTTTCTTAGGTGACAGAAAAAGCAATATCAATTTTCTTTGGCACTATGAGCTTGTAGGTGAAAGGCTTAAACTGGTCTCCTCCTTTTTAAATGAATCAGACTGTAACTTTTGCTTAATGGTTGTATAATACTAACTTTGTGGCACCATGTCATGCAAGGACTTGTTTGCAGTTACCATCAAACTGATCTTTATGAAGATTCACTCTTTCCTTAATCTTTTCTAAAATACCTGTTGCTTAACTTCAAATGTAGCTGAAAGTATAATGCTGCTTCCATTTACAATGTGACAAAGCTTCTCCCAGGAAGTGTTAAAAGATTCAAAGGTGTTCTAGAAACCTGGAGACTGGTTTCTGAATGCCAGCCTGGAGTTGTATTTACTTCTTCTGCTGGCAATTATGTTACTAATGAATTCTCAATTTTACTTTATTTAGGTGTTGTTCAAGTTCAGCAAAAGGTATTGGGCATCATTCCATCAACAACAGGTGCAAGTCAAACATTCACTTCATTCCAGCCAAGGACAGCAACTGTAACAATTAGGCCAAATACCACAGGGACTTTAGGAACAACAAGTACTTCACAAGTAAGATGTCTTTCTGATTATTTAATACAAAAATTTGGAATATGTATATTTTAAGTTAGTGGCAGATGTTATAACTGATATGTAATATAGTTATTTATGGTCACTTTTCAACATATATATTAATATTATTATTTCAACATATATTACTTTTAGTGAAAAAAAATAATTAGAAATAATCAGAAATAATGTTAATGGATTCTTTATTTCCAGGAGGCAGGAGGTACATCAGTTCTCTCCAATTTGAAAAATTAGTATCTTAGCTTGGTAAGCCTTATTAGTGTGGGCATAAGTGGAAAAAATACTGGATCTACTTCTGTGTTCTCATTTCTTACTATGTTAAAAGAAGAAAAAAAAATACTTAAAAGAACCCAGGGGGATGCATCCTTATAAGTTTACATATGCTCTCCATTTTGATGTGTGTAGGTAATGCAAGGGACACCACTCCGTCCTGGTATGACAGTAATACGCACACCACTTCAGCAGTCAACACTTGGAAAGACCATCATTCGAACACCTCTAGTGGTGCAACAAGGTATTCTTCCAGCCAGTAGGTTCATTTTGATATTTAAATTTCCAGTGCAAAATCCATGGTTTGTTTTGTTATAAATACTTTCTGTATCATATGTCACAATGCAAAAATGTCTCATTTCAATGCTTGACTTCTGACAAGTGTTTATTTTTTGGCTTTTAAATATGTTGGTTGCAGGCTTTGTAAGTATTAACCATCAATATTGGGAAATGTACAGGTTAAAATTAAGTCCATTTGTTTGGAAGAAAAAAGTTTAGAACAACTTTGTATTGAGAAAACCTTTTCAGCTTTTTTTAAAAAAAAAGCTGAAGTTCCTCGTAAGTACATTACTTGAATGAAAATAGAAACATTTTGTAGACCTTTTTCAATCATAGAAATGGTTTCTAATGGAAATTTATGTGCAAACTGGAGTGCTTGCTTCACTTGTTTGATAATACACTATTGCAAGAAGTTGTGGTTCAGAGGTTTGCAGTGCTAATGGTTGAAATACTAAAAACGATTTTTTTATCACAAATTACTCTCTTACAGGTCAGACACAGCAGGTGGTGACTCAGATAATCAGAGGTCAGCCTGTCTCAACAGCAGTTTCTAGTACCAGCACAGCTTCTTCCAGTTCTGGACAGAAGACAGTAACAAGTCCTGCAACACCACCTCAGCAAATACAGCCACAAACCACATCGCAGCCCCCTCGACCTCAGCAGGGACAAGTGAAACTTACTATGGCCCAACTCACACAACTAACACAAGGACAGGTAAAATATTTCAGATCCTCTGGGCATGAAAATGTGCTAATGCTTGCAATATATTTTCACAGGTCTCTTGATTTCAGCAGTGAGTGTATCTGATCATAATTTTACATTCTTGGTTATGTTTCAGCCTTCATTTAGGATAACTGATAGCATAATTACAGACTGAAAGAAGCATATGCAAAGTGTACTTCTAAATATTGTATTCCTTAGTAGTATAACTAGCATTAGGAAAAATTACCAGTATAGAAAAATATCTTTGCCTTAACAGCAGTAAGGGATGTAATTATTATTTTTATGGCCTATTTTTGAAACCTTCAGAACGTAATGTTTGTTCCTTGTCTTTTGATGTTGTATGAAGATTCGGTTTTGATTTGTGTTGTCCTCAGTCTCAGAAGAAAAAGTCTCTGGAACCGGAGGAGGAAGGAGTATTTAGAGCTTCTGCTCAGATCATGAAATAGAAAAATCTAGGCAAAAAAATAAATTTAGTAGCACGCATAGGGTAAATATAGGCTTCTGTGAATTACCATAATAACTATTCTTTAAAAATATTTATAGAATATATATCTTTGTAGTGTATGGCCTGCTTGTGGTCAGTTTAGATTTTTCTATGTACAAGAGTCAGAGAGTTCACTTCCATTCTCTAAGACTTGGAAGAATTTCTGTAGGGACCTCATTCTGTTCTATGGAATCACAATGTATAAATAAGCACCTAGGTGTTGTGGTGATACCCTGCCCTCTCTATTTCAACTGAGAGCACTGTCCTGAGACAGACCATACATAACTTCTTAAAATCATCGTAATGATTAAATTTTATTTGATCTTTATGAAAGCCTAGCTATTTCTGTATACACTAGTGATATCTGGAAAGCTGGTACCCAGAGCATCAGCTTAAGCAACAGAAATTTATAACACATTGCAAACAGAATAGTCAGTCATGAAAGCTCACAGTTGGGCTGGATCTGACAGCCACTGAGGAAACCTTTGCACTGCAGAGAATTTTTACATAAAATGGTTGGGATTCTTGAGGAAGTGATTAATGTCTAAAATTATCCATGCTCTGCTTTGTTTTTAAATTCTAGGAACAAAGATTTTCCATTTTAGCTGCTTTCTGGCTAGGATTCTTGTTAATATTTGGGTGAAAATATTTGTTACTATCCCCAGCCCAGTAATCTGTTGATAGAACTGTTGGAAGAATATTTTGCTATTTCATGATCTTGGATGCTGCTTTTGGGTTTTAGGAAAATATTATGCAGTAATTTTTTTGTAAAAGTAATGACCTCTGAAATCTGAAATCCTAATTCTTCTGATTTTGAGGAAGGTCTTGCTAAGAATTGTATCACTAATACATCAATATTAACTTTTTTTCAGGGTGGCAGTCAAGGATTAACTGTGGTAATTCAGGGACAAGGTCAAACTACTGGTCAATTACAATTAATCCCTCAGGGTGTGACTGTAATACCTGGTCCAGGACAACAGCTTATGCAAGCAGCTATGCCAAATGGTACAATTCAGAGATTTCTTTTCACCCCACTACCAGCAGCTGCTACTACAGCTAGCACAACCACAACAACAGTTTCCACTTCAACCTCAGGTAAGCATTGTTCTTTTCAGCAGAAAAAAAGACTTCCGTTTAGGTTATACTGGACTTTTTGTGCAGCTGGAGAAGGTATCTTATAAAAGTAAATTTGTTAGAAACATTACAAGGCAATAAATAATTTGCTCTTTCTGCATAGAGCTATACAGTAATTTTAAAGTGTTCACCTTTAGTAAGGCTCATAGACTTGTCATTTGAAGTGAGTGAAATATTTGTTTTAATCCTGAACAGCTACAGAACAGAAACAAGCTCCACAGACACAGCCAACATCAGCGCTGCCATCAGTTCAGCCACAGCCTCAGAGTCAGCAGCAAGCCCAGCCTCAAGCGCAGAATCAGAGCGCTCAGCCTGTGACCCCAGCCCAGCCTCAGGCAGCACAGCCACCACTTCAGCCTGAAACTCAGACCCAGCCTGAATCTCAAACTCCAGCATCTGTTGACTCTCCAGTCACGCCTGAAGCACAATCGTCTAAATCTCCAGTTCAGTCGCCAGCACAGACCCAGGCTCAAGGGCAATCTCCAGCGCAAGTCCCGAGTCAGCCGCAGACTGCAATCCTTCCACAAGGCCAGTCCCAAGGCCAGCCTCAGCAACCAGCTCAGGTGCAGACTCCAACCCAACAACAGATTCAGATGCAGCCCCATGCTCCCATACAAATTCAAGCTCAGCTGCAGCAATCACAACCTCAGGTTCAGACTTCAGTCTCAACCCTTCCAACTACTCAAAGTTTAAATCAGGTTCCTGTGCAATCCCCAACTCGTCCTCAGCTGCAACTTCAGCAGCCTCCAACAAAAGTTATTACAGTGCCTCAGCTTCAGCAACAAGTCCAAGTTCTCTCTCAGCTTCAGTCACATGTTGTGGCTCAGATACAAGCCCAACAAGGCAGTGTGCCCCAGCAGATCAAGCTTCAGTTACCTATTCAGATTCAACAAACTAGCCCAGTACAGGCTCACCAGATTCAGAATGTGGTAACAGTACAAGCAGCTAGTGTTCAGGAGCAGCTGCAGAGAGTTCAGCAGCTCAGAGAGCAGCAACAGAAGAAAAAGCAGCAACAGATAGAAATTAAACGTGAGCACACCCTTCAGGCTTCTAATCAAAGTGACATTATCCAGAAACAGGTAAAGTTAACAGAAGGAAATTAAAACTTAATTAATGAAAGAAATCTAATTTTAAATGCCTGTTCTTGTTACCGATGTTAATACATTTGATAGGCAGTTAATTTGATTCTTTCAAAGTTAGTGCACGATTGGTTTTGGCAATTTAATGAAATATTCTAAGTTAATTCAGCACATCAAGTCAGTTGTATGATGTTTGCAGTCTTCTGACATCTTGATTCAACTTATCACTAGCTGCTGGGACAATATATATTTATTCTCAGTTCAGGAAAGATAGGTTATAGACAGGAGAGATGATGTCCAGAACACAAGTACAGTACTTTTGTTGCCTGCTATAGGGAACTGAGGTTTCAAAGAGGTATCTGAAATGTAATGCTGTTGGATGGCTGCGGGGCTTTAAAAACAAACAAAAACCAACATATATGTGTGTATGTATATATAATAGATTCTTACCTTAAAAAAAAAAAAAGTCACTGAAGAATATTGTCAACTTACATTTAGTCCCTAGGTTTAAACTCTGCATAAGGAAAATATCCTACTCTGGGGGTGGAGGTGGTGTTAATTTTTAATTTAATTTTTAAAACTTTTGAATTTCAAATAATTGCTTTAAGCAAGTACTGCCCTGATAAAATTCATTTCATGTTGTCACTTACTGAAATAAATAATACTTCAATTTTTTCCTTTATCTCAGGAAATGTCCTGGTTTTCCCAGTAGTATTGTGAAATACTGGCCAGAATTTTCACATTTTGTTTTGGATTCTCTATCATCCTACAGGTGGTTATGAAACAGAATGCTGTCATAGAACACTTGAAACAAAAGAAGACCCTGACTCCAGCTGAGAGAGAAGAAAATCAGAGGTGAATATGCATCATGGTGCAACTTTAGATGTGGAAGTTTTTCATTTAGAACATCATTTAACAGTCTATAATAAGATACTGATTTGTTAAAACTTCCTTGAAGAGACTTTGCTATGTAAAATTTGGTTAAAGTAACACTTGAAAGTAGTTGGTGAGAGCTGTAACTCAAAATGATGTTCTTAACTTTAAATAATTTAATCCTCTATATTCTCAATTTCACTTTAATTTCATGTTTTTAAAGTTAAGTGTTGCATGCTTGTGTCTGAAGCTGACTACAGTTTTTAAATTCAAGGTAAAAACCATCCTTAAAGATCATGGAATGGAGAATGAACCATTCTGTTGCAGAAAATCCTGGTTTTTATCTGTCCTTTAATGTGGTAGTTTATTTCCATTTTTGTCCCTCGGCATTACTGTGTCTCATTCTAATTCTGTACATCTCACATCCCACTCTGCAGAAGGAATTGAAGAGTTAGAAGATAGTACTAATCAACAAGCTAAGAGATTTCACACCTGAAGCTGCTAAACACAAAATTGAAGTGTTTGCCAATAGTCTTAAGGTTATTTTGACATTGCCTTGCTCTTGTAGTTGTTTCAGTTGGATAACTGCAAGTGTGTGTTGTCAGCTATTAAGAAAAAAGTAGCATTTTTATAAAATTCTGATTATCAAATCAAGGTGCAATCTTAGTTGATTACAACAGTACCACTAAGTGCTGCTTGCTTCACAATTTCATAAAAAGGTAAAAAAGTGTTGTCCTATACTCTTCATTTAATGATGTCAGATAGCCAAGTTGATATTTTGACTTGGATTTCTGTCAGTCTTTTAAAAAAAAAAAAAAAAAAAGTGCTAACTAACTTGGTCCATTATACAGTTGTCTTTCCTCCTCACTGCGTTTTTCTCTTCCAGAAATTTACTTTTGGTATCTTACTCTTTTTTTTTTTTCTAGTTTTCTAACAAGTTTAAAATAGAACAGAAAGGGAAATCAAAGCACTTTCATCTTCTTGAAATATAAAGCAAAAGTGTAACGTACAGAACAAGTGAGCGGGAAAAGATTTGTAGTTGGGTGTACAACAAACATGAAAAAAGAACCATGAGTTGTCAGTAGTGAAGAAATTTGGAACTGTTTTATAATATTCAGTTCTATAAGCTGAAAAATATTTGTCAATCCTCATGCCAAAACATAAAACCTTTGCAATATTTGGTGCTCAGTAGAGGGTAAAAATCTATGTTTTGGAACAAGTTACAGGTTTCCAACTTGCTTTTATCCTACATAAGAATTTAAAAAAATAAATAAAAAACACAGCTCTTTCAAATGTGTTTGTGGAAACTGAACTCAGTGAAAACATCTCTGATCATTATGAAGTTCTAAGCCTTGTTTGGAGTTTTACAGGGGAAGGGGAGGAATGATTAGTACTCAAATCAGTTAAATGAAACTGGGACCAGCCCTCTTTAACCAAAGTATTGACTTGATCTCTCAAAGGGGTGATCTAGTAAATAAGAGTGAGTGGAAATAATATGTTATTAAATCTACCATTTATGTTTTAAGAAATGTAATAATTCAGCTTGCAACTTGCAGAGACTAGACAAATTATTCTGCATTCTCAACTGGGAATTAATAGGCAGCTCAGCACAATGTACTTTTTCTTTCGTTCATCACCAGAATGATTGTATGCAACCAAGTGATGAAATATATTCTGGATAAGATAGATAAAGAAGAAAAGCAGGCAGCTAAGAAACGAAAGCGAGAAGAGAGTGTGGAACAGAAGCGTAGTAAACAGAATGCTTCCAAGTTGTCAGCTCTACTTTTCAAGCATAAAGAACAGCTGAAAGCTGAAATATTGAAAAAAAGAGCACTTCTGGACAAAGAACTACAAATTGAAGTGCAGGTAAGGACAGTTATTCTCAAACTAATGTGATTTTAAGCTGGGGACATTGGTGTTAATTTCGTGTTTTCTCAGTGTGCTTTTAAGGAAACATAGGAGGAAGTTCTGGTTTTGTATGCATGGATCTCTGCAGAGGTAGTAATGTTCCTTTCATGCTTTTTGTTTCTCATCTGTGATGAAATTAACTTGTTTCCTGAAACAGTTTCTGATATACTGCAGCCAATGGGTCACAGTAAGCCAAGAGCATCACCTGCTAATGTTGTATGAATTGTAGGTTGTGAATATTTTAAAAATGTGTACATTTAAATGTCTTAAATTATTTTCTGTTGATCATTCACGGGGATTTGTCTAGATTTTAAATTCTGTTCTGGAATAGTCATATGAAGTGCTTCCCTCTCTATTTATCCATTTAATATACTTCAGGAGGAGCTAAAGAGAGACTTGACTAAAATTAAGAAAGAAAAAGAAAAAGCCCAGGCAGCTGCTGCTGCTGCAGCAGCAGCTGCAGCAGCGGCAGCTGCAGCAGCTGCCACCCCACCACCACCGCCACCACCACTGCCACCGCCACCACAGCAACATGCAGCCAGCGTCACCTCCTCCTCCTCCACCACGGTCCCAATGCCAGTATCCTCCCAGAAGAGAAAGCGAGATGAGGAGAGAGACTCGTCAGCTTCCAAGTCCAAGAAAAAGAAAATGATTTCTACTACCTCAAAGGAAACAAAGAAGGACACAAAGCTTTACTGCATCTGTAAAACGCCTTACGATGAGTCTAAGTGAGTAGTGAACACCTTGGGCTTTTACTGTGGATTGTTAGATTTAGGTTAGCATTTAGCTGGTAGTATAAGTTAGTTCTAGAACTGGAGATAGAGTATCAGGTGTTATTGCAGTGATCACTAAGGTATAAAGTTTCTCTTTTCCACTAGCAGTTACAAAGCTATTAACATACTTGATTTATACTATTAACGTATGTGATTTATATTTTTACTTGTTTGCATGTTTCCATTGTATGACCTTTCTGTCTGACATGCACATACTCTTTTTTATTTTCTTTTCCTCCGCTCTGTTATTCTTTCTTTTGCCGTTTGCCTCTGCCTCGGAAGCAAGTGACAATTTGGTTTGAGCAATTTCCTATGAACAGGTGTCTGATGTTCATTAGAAATAGTTTTGGTACCGTCTTCCAATAAATGGTGGGTTGTGATTTTTTGGTAAATCACTAGCTAGTAAAGGGGTTTCCAAGTTACTGGACTGTGCTTCACTTGGACAGTGTTTCAGGTAGAAATGGTTTTCATGTGTTACAATGTGTGTCCCAGGCTTGGTCAAAAATTGAACATGCAAGCATTTGACAAAGTGAAAACTGTGGTTCTCTGTGGTTTGATTCTGGTCATGCACGAGGAAGAATATTCCTCCAAAAGAGGAATTGCTATATGCAAAGTTCGCAAAGAAATTTAGTAAGTGGTGGTGGAAGGTTGAGTGGATTGCAGTGGGATAGTGTTATGCGTTCCTGCTTAAGCTAGAAGTGACTAACTAGCATTGTTAGTTAGTTATGGTTAACGGCTGATAGCTGTGTAGAGTTTTATGTGAAATAAATTTGACTTCAGTTCCAAGGGAGTATTTACCTGCTCAACAAGTGACAATACCAAAAGGTATTAATTGATACCCTTTGGTGGTGGTTTAAATCCTGCGAACACAAATGAACCACAGGGGTGGAGTAGTGTTTTCATTCCAGTAATTGTTCTTCATCCCAAATTCAGGGTGAGGACTAAATGATCTCCTGAAGTTCCTTCTAGCCTTTTTTTTTTAATTACTGTTATTTTTAAATGAAGTTGAGGCCTTTTTTTTTTTTCTCTACCTTTGGTGTTCAGTAACTCTGACCATTACAGTATTACATCACTGTGAGAAACTGTAGGCTCTCTGTGCTGTTGTCACTCTAGTGTCCTGGTTTGTAATTTGCTATTGTTTCTAAAGGATGCGAATCTCACTTACCTCACTTAAAATGTTGTGTTAAGTTTACTTAATGACAGAAAACCTAGGAGGGTATCTGCTCTCGTTGTGTTGTGATACTGAGCACAGGTCTGTATGAGTGCTTTGTTGTTAGTAGGCAATAGAATTGTCACAAAAATAAGATGAGGTGAACAAATTCTATGAGCAAAAGAATTTGATTGTTGTTTGGTGACTTCAGCGGGCATTTGAGTAAGCCAATGAATAATGTGGTCAGAGTGAATTTTGGTGGCTTGAATTAAGAACTATGCTTGTATGCAGGGAATAAAGTATCAAGACAAGGAAATGTTAATAACTTAGAGGTATCCTCAGCAATATGATTCAGTTCTGCTGCTCATCTCATAAATTCCAAATGTTACATTCTTACAAATGGTGACTGTTTTGTTAAACTAGATTATCATTTTCCTATTTGGAAAATGATTAGGCAAATTTTAAAACAATTTCCTGGTAAACATTTTTGTGTGTGTATGTGCATACACACACTTGTAGGCATCAGATATTCCTGTTTGTGCTGGTGTCTACTTTCTACCCTAAAGAAGACAGATGTGCAGCTTGAAAAGATAATTTGTAGTGTGTTACAAATGCCCTGTATGTTCATTAGGATGTAGTAAATCCACAAAGGTTATTCTGCATGGTGTTTATTATAATTCTCTTATATTTAGTTCTCACTTGTTTCACACCAGGGTTGTAGAGTTTTGCTTGTGTTGTTTCTGAGGACAGTCAATAAGGGTATCCTTCGAAGATGCTTATTTGTATTCCAACCAGTTCGTTAATGTGAAGCCTGCTCAATGTTTTAGTGGCAAGGTTCAGCATCTGTCTCTAGATAGGAGCAACTAGGCCTGGTCCCTTTTGGGAAAAGGACCTAGACTGAGTTGTTGTTGAGTAAAGAAGGAGCTGTATCTAGGTGTCATTTATGGAAGGTTAATTTGTTCAGTTTTTAGGATTTTCTGACTGAAAATTAAGAGCACAGGCAGGTTTGGAGTATCCAGGGCAGACGTCCAAGAAATTAGAGGTGCTTGCTTTGTGGAAGAGTTCCTAGCTACTGTCCTGTTACTGGTGCATGCTGTCTGGTGGTTGGTGTTTATAGACTGACAGGCTGGAGGCACAGTAACCGATAAATCAGCATATTGCAGGAGCTTGATGGTCTCTCAAATTTAGGAAAGTGGAGGTTGAGTCAGCTTGCTTTTGCTTAGGCAGAGAGAATGAATGTGTAACTTTGCCCATCTGGTTGATTGTCATGAGTCACGGGTATGTTTTGAGGTATCCATACACAAAATGTCAAACATCCTTGCATAATATTTTACAGTTTTGTCACATCATTCTGTGCAAGGTCCCATCCACATGATTCTGTACCTGGTTCCCTTCACTTTGTGTCATGCCATATCTGGTTCCGTCACGTAGCTGTCTGAGAGCAGACGTTAGTCTCTGAAGAATGGTCAAACATACCAATTTGCTGCAGTTCTGAGTAGCTGAATATCTCTGTTTTTCAGCCATCCCCCTCCCACAAACCCGTCCCCCAATTAAAATTATGACAACCATGTCCTGACACAATTTTCTTTCGTATCATGTTATACCAATATGTATCCTACACATGGCTGGTATGCATGTTCTTTGTAGTATACTTGTAACTCCTAGTTGGTGTTTGCGCTTTGCTTTTGTTTTTTAAATTAACTGAGACCTACATTTTCAAATATTAAATAAATGTTTAAGTGGCTTTTGAGCTACAGTTTTGAAAATGTAAATCTTTTTCTTTGGCCTTGTCTTTTTGTGCCTTTTACAGTTTTTCACACACACATTGGAGACACGTTTTTAGCCCAGCTTTGTCAAAGTCTGGTTACATATTGATGTGAATTTTAATGAACTGACAGTTTAAAATTGACCCAAGTGACCTTATTGACAGTATAGCTGCAGCGTGAGATGTTAGCTTGTAAGGATAGAATGCTAGGAAGCAGGGAAAATGAGACAAAGTAGGCCAGCAAGAAAGTGCAACAGAGAGAAATGCAGGGAAAAGTGCCATGCCATTTGAAATGACAATTACATTGTCATTTTCATTGTGAATACTTTTAGGTTCTATATTGGCTGTGATCTTTGTACTAACTGGTATCATGGAGAATGTGTTGGCATCACAGAAAAGGAGGCTAAGAAAATGGATGTGTACATCTGTAATGATTGTAAACGGGCACAAGAGGGCAGCAGTGAGGAATTGTACTGTATCTGCAGAACACCTTATGATGAGTCACAGTGAGTTCTGATAAGAACCTCTTATTTAATGTTTAGGTAGCAAACTGCTCTGACTTTGGTTACCTGTTCCTTACAAAGCAAAACGAAGTTATTCTGCATATATTGTATTCATTCATAATACGAGTTCATTTGCAGTAATTGTCTTCCTTTCCAAAAATGTTTTTATGCGGTAAATATGTAGGAAAAGTGATGTTTTCAAGGTGGTCAAAATGTTTCTTTTAAAAACACAACGTGCTTTAAATTGGGATTGATTTATTTTATTTTATTTTTAACATGTGAGAATTAGATTAAACGACAAATGTAGTATACAGTGGGTTTGTTTTTGTGCTATAGTCTGATCTGGATAGAAAGCATAATTTTCATGTGGGAATGTATGGTTGGTATCTCTTTTTGTAAGGTTTTGGGTCATAAATTCCCCCTTCAGTATTCGACCACAAGACTGATGCTTCCCTATGAAAAATGTTTGTACAGAATGAAACAGGAGCCCCAGTTGTAGTGGAGTTTGCACAATATGTACCTTGAATTGCTTTGGAATACTGGTTGGGTGAGACTTCTGGCATTACACTGTTCCTTTCAGCTCTAAAGCAGATGAGTGGTTTTTGAAACCTTGAGTGATGAAAGTGCCTAGTATAAAACTTAGTAACTAATTTTGAAATGGTCTGTAGCTTAGCCTGTTTGTAAATTAAAAAAAAAAAAAAAAAAAGCAGTTTGAATAGTGTAATTAGAATTTGTCAATATGAAATGTCACATGTTATGCTGTTGTATTTGATCGTGCCAAGTGTCTGCTTGTGTGCAAGGGATTGCAGGTTTATGTTTTTAAATGCAACTTTTAAATAAATCAAGCCACTAACATTTTTTTTGGATCTTGCAGATTTTACATTGGCTGCGACCGATGTCAGAACTGGTATCATGGGCGCTGTGTTGGTATTTTACAAAGTGAGGCAGATCTCATTGATGAATATGTGTGTCCGCAATGTCAGTCCACAGAAGATGCCATGACTGTACTCAGTCCACTAACCGATAAAGATTATGAAGGTTTAAGAAGAGTGTTACGTTCTTTACAGGTGAGAGTAAAAATTGCAGTGAAGTGGAATGCTTCACATAGCTAGTGAATCTCAGAGTTAGTTTTGATTTCTCTTCCTGTTGTTGGAATTTTTTTTTTAAAGGAAACAGCAAGGCCTTTATTTTTTTGAGCAATGCTGTGTCAGCTGTAAATTTGACTTGGCATTACTGTGCTGAGGAATATTTGTAATTAGACTATCACTGCTTCTGAGTCAGTGAGCAATCTCTACAGTGGAAGGCTTTCAAAGGAAATAGGTTTACTTAGAGTATAAAAAGGCAGAGTGGTAGCCTAGCTGCCACTAGCAGATACATAAGGTGCAAACTTCTGTTCTCAAATTAGTTATCACCATGTAAGTGATGGCATACTAATGGATTATAAGACGTGTGTGAGTCTGTTACATTATATTTTGATTTATCCATCACTACCAAATACATCTTTTGAGCTATGACTATAAAGAATTTATATTGCTGCACAATTATTTTATTGAAATGTTTTAAAATCTTGAGCAATATTTTGCATTGTCCTGTATTTTACAGACGTGTATGGAAACAAATTAATTCTAGAGTACTTCTAAGTGTAAAGCACGTCCCATTTCTATGTGTGAAGTGCTAAGTGCTGTCAGTAGATTCATAACATACTTCTGTAGGCAGCCTGTTCTGTACAGTATTCTGTCACCTCTGAATTTCACATTATTATTTCATGGTGTGAAGACCAACCACTCAGTCTCTCACATTGAGCTTTAAAACGTTAGCTAGTTGTTATCTGAAAGGCTGCGTACCTTTCCATGTAATGCTGCATTTCTTCCTTAAATTTAATTCTAGACCCCAACAGATAAAAGTTTAATTAAAATGTTTAGCTACTAAATGATACTAATTTAACTTAATCTTTTTGTAATTACATCTTGTTTTCCTGACAGGCTCACAAGATGGCATGGCCGTTCTTAGAACCAGTAGATCCCAATGATGCACCAGATTATTATGGTGTTATTAAAGAACCAATGGGTAAGTGTTTCTGAATAATATCATGATGAATGAGGAGTGAGTAGACTTGGGATTCTGAATATCAAGTTCATTAGCCACTGACAATTTCCATTCAGGGATCTTGAAGATATGTTTTGCAGGATACAGTTTTTTCAGTCAGGCAAACTGAGACAGTGTGGTGTCCCACTGACATAATTAATTTTTTATTATTTGTAATTTATCTTTACAGCTATATGAACAAGAATTGGTTTAAATGTTGCATGTACGAAAGAAGTGGAAGAGATGTTATAGCCTTAGTGTTTTTATTCTCATCTCATCAGACCTCACCAATTAGCCGCTAGTAAGCTAGATGGACGCTTGAATGTGAAACCTCATAGGAAAATCTGCCTCATGCAAGAAATGATGTTACTAGCTGTTCTCTTCCTTCCAGTTACAGAACCAGAAATTTCTCATTTTTTTTAGATGAGAGCTGGTGCATCATTTGATTTTTCTCACCTACTCCTGACTAACCTTAGAAATAGGGAAGTTAAATTTGGTATCCTGGCAGAGTTGTAGTAAATTAACTGAAAATAATATTCTGCTTAGTAACTGTCGTTTTCTGTTTCAGTTTTAGGCTGTGCTATTATGAAACTGCTAACCAACTTGAATTACATAATTGATGGGTTAAAGTTTATAAGGAAAGCCGAAATTGTAATACAATTAAGCATATGATGGCTGAATGAAGTAAACAGAAGTGCTTTTAGCCCTTTCACGTTTATCTGGCAGGAAAATACACTTTTAAGTATGACAAGTAAATATGCACACGTAAAATACACTAGGTAATCCAGCCCACCTGTTTTCATGTGTTCTGACATTACTGGAAGTAAGCATTTTAAGGGCGTTTTCCAGAGGCAAGTCAGGTTTTTTCCAGCTAAAAGCGCAACTATACGTTTGGACAGCTATATTTCTAATTCAGCTCCCATTCCTCTTCCTCTTTTTAATTTACATTTCCATTAAAATAGAATAATTACTGCTTACTTTGCTATTCCTGTCCCATTAATGCGTCTAGTTGGTAAGAGTGAAAGCACTAGCATTTTGCATGATTCTGCACTTAAAATCTGTTTCATTTGTCCCATGTGGTAATGTGTGAATTCCTGTGAAAATTGATAATTGATTCAAAGCAAGTCATGAATTCAAATAAAAAATGATCAGAAGGATTAGCTAGCTAGCTATTGTATGCACAAATGTGTCTCAGTGAGGGCTGTGAAGAAAATAATGTACAAGAGTCAGACAATCTGTTTTTTTTTCCTTAATTTCTTCAAAAATAATAAACAGCTTCCCGTAAGAGCCCAGATTCTCCAAGGTCACTCTGATATGTGGATTTTAATTTAGCTGCACATGACATATTCACATGTAAGTGCTTATTCTGAAGGAGATTTACTGGTTGTCACCATGTCAGAACTAGAATTCCTGGAAATACAAGTAACCTATATAGGCTTTGTTTCCTGCATTCTGGTAATGTAAACTTCTCTTGAAGGTGAAAATGTCTCATTTTAATAATCTTTGGTTTCTTTAAAGACCTTGCCACCATGGAAGAAAGAATACTGAAACGTTACTACAAAAAGGTCACAGAGTTTGTGGCAGATATGACCAAAATTTTTGATAACTGTCGTTACTACAATCCAAGTGACTCCCCTTTTTACCAATGTGCAGAAGTTCTTGAGTCATTCTTTGTACAGAAACTAAAAGGATTTAAGGCAAGCAGGTAAGCTAAAGTGTTCCTAATCGTAGATGTTCTCTTGTCCCCTAAAACTTCCTTAATACCTTTATAAGCTTACCTTACATTCATACAGGGATTTACCTCTCCATGCACTTGACTGGACAACTACTTTTCCAAGAAGAAAAAATTCTTCTATAATAGGCAACTATTATTCTCAGTCAGAATTAAGGCTTAAATATTGTTTTGATGAGGTAACTTGAGATAATGTTTGTTCAAAATAAGCTGTTAGACACAAATTAAGTACAGTGTAGAAAATTTGAATGACACTAAGTCACTGCTGCAGAAAACTTAATGAGAACCATTTCTCAGCAGGACATAAAATGTGCTGTTCTGAGTTTCGATTACGTTCTACTCTGCTCTGAGTCCTTTTCAGATGCTAAAAAGAGACAATCTTGCGAGGCTTGTAAGCCAGTGAAATCATTTCAAATAGTTTTTGTTTTTTAATACCTCCTCTTATTTTACCATATTTACCATTGTGTTACCATATTTGAAACAGAGGGAATAAATAGTCTTTAAGGTATGGAAAACTAAATACAATTCAAATTTGGCTATTTAACATCAGACTTTCATTCTGAATGCTTTTCTGTAGACTGATGTGTAGAATATTTTCCTAATACATATGTTCCTGAAAATGAATAGGCTGCTCTGTAGCGGATTTTTCTATTGCTTGCCAATTCTGTTTACAGTAGCATGTACATGGGAGTTGTACTGCACTAGTCAAATTACAATGTGGCATTTAGTACAGCTCTTCCTAAAACTGGCTTAGTCAAAACACTAGTGGACTATACAGATTTCTCCTATATCACTGCTGTACTCCAGCGTAAGCCAACTGCAGCTGAGTTACAGATGTTGAATGCCTTTCAGCAGTACTCAGAAATCTGTATGTGCATGATAGTTAACTTTGTCCATCTGACCGTAACAGTCAAAACTGTAACAGACTGCCAGACTAATATAATAATACAGGATCAACATGAATATTTCTAACTGAATTGAAAGATTCAATTTATACTCGTTGTGGAAGCTCTCTAATCTAGCGAGAGTAGGATTAATGAGAAAGGGTGAGACAAAATTGATTAGTCCAGCATTTTCCTTTCCCCTTTAATATAGTAATGTTTTTACCAGGTAGTGCTCAAATGTTGTTTCTTTCATCTTGCATTAGCTGATTATCCAGCATCCACTGCTCGCTCTTAATTTCATTGCTACATCTTTTTTTGTTACCGTTTTTCATTTATACCATCCATGTCCTTTCTTTTCTTGCAGATTGTGATATCTTTAGTCTGAACTTTTTAACTGGAATCAGAACTGGATGTTGGGGTCACTTTCTTTTATTGTACAATTCAATGACATTAAACTGCCCTAAAATCCAGATCATTTGTCTAACAAGTAAATGTTGTTTTTTATTTTTTGTTACCAGCAGTCCTGCTGGTAAACACAAATGTATCAACAGAAAAAAAAAATGTCCCGTTGCTGGAATACTGTATTGATAGAAATGAAAAATTAATCTTGGAAAACATGTATTTTATTGTTTTATTTTCAGTCACTAATAAAAATGTGAACGTCAAAGAGTTTTGCTGAACTCTGATTAGCAAAAATGTGATTTTAATATGCCTGGTTCAGTTTTTTCTATTAAGTTAATCCAAAGATTTCTTGAATAAATTTAAGCTAAATACACCTTATTATAAATATTCACACTTACTGTCTTTTTGCTTTCCTTTTGATAGACTACTGTTATGTAAATAAGAGTAAAACTAAGTTCAGACATTTTGGAATATTCCAGCGACACACTGCATTTTACAAGTAGTAAGATATACAGTAGTGGTATACAGTAGGTGAAAATGTGCGTAGAATTCAGAAATATTTTAAATGTTTTTTTTCTGAAGGGTTTAAAAACAAAAATGGAAGCAACATAGTGGTAATTCCCTCCTACTGATTTACCCTTGGCAACACCTTGCAGCAACTGTGTTCTTCCAAAATGAAGGGTGCTTAATTCTTCGCTTTCTTCTGTATTCTGCAGGTCCCATAACAACAAACTGCAGTCTACAGCTTCTTAGAGTTCAGCGTGTTAACCTAACACACGAGCAAGAATCTGGTTGTCTGAAAATTTTTAATTAAGAAGCCAGATGTTTTTAGTCAGGTTATCCTGACAAGACTTGATGTAAACTGCGTTTTTATTGGTCACAACAGTCAAATTATATTCTTGGCTTATTTTGTCCAAAGGACAAAGAAATAAAAATCAGCAGCACCACTTTCTTGTCAAGATCAAATTGTTGTACTATTGTGGCAGAAGCAGGAAAACTTTTTGTTTTGTTGAAGGAGAGAGAGAAAGAGAGCAAGAAAAAAAAGATACAGTAAATGGGGTCAAGTTTAACTCCATGGAAATGCCACGTCTGTTCTTCAGTGAAGAAGCTGGTTTAAAGTCCACACAGAAAACTTTGACTGTATTTATTTATTGTTGCAAAAAAGACGCTTTTTTATTGCTGCCCTCATTTGTCAGCTAATTATTTTTTCTTATAAAATCCAGCCCCGGTTACATGTAATCCATTCTGTATCTTAACATGATTCCTGTAGGTAAAAGTACAAGAAGACCTCTAGATGTCTTTTCTTTCTATGAAAGGAGCTGCTATGTACACATGTGCACACACACAGAACTGGGAATCAACAATGAGTTTATCATTCATGGTAGATCAAAAAAAAATAACAAAAAAAACAATTAAGCTTGCATAAAGGTTGGGCTAAGTGGTCATGGACTACAGACTCTGTTGCCTTGAATATAACAGTACAATTTGTCATTTACTCTGCACCAGACTGAAATGAGTAAAATCTATTTGAAGGTATCTTGTTTGTAAACATTTGTCAGATTCTAATTTTTTTCTTTTGTATTAAAATTCAAAATATGGATGTATATGAAACAAAATAAATGGAGATAATTGTTCTCCCCACACATGTAGGTGTCTTTGAGTGTGCGCTAATATGTTTGTAACACTTTTGGGGATCTGTTAAGAAGTATAGGTATTTCAAGTAATTGGGTGGGGGGAAGTGGCCAGGGAAATCTGACTTTATTTTGCTCCAAAGGTAGCATTTATAACTTTTCATTCTTAAGCAGCTGTTATCCCTTTATAAAATTTCTACAGTGGTGCCAAAATTACTGTAACAGATAACATGGTAGGAAGTATTTTGTGAAATGTCACTGCCCACTGCTGAATTGATAGTTTGCCAAGAACCCTAAGAATGTAAAGTACCAAGTATAATGATGTCCTTGAAAGGCATTCTGGATGGCCTCATTGTTTCCTGTATGAGGAGTGCTAGTAGGGAGTATAAGTTGAAGTCAAGAGAGGATGCGATTTGCAGATGTTTTTCTTTCTATGACTTTCATATTGCATAAATGACTTTCTCGTGTTACCTGTCGACAGTTATCAGCCATGCTTTATATGCAGCTCTTCAACCATTTGACTAGCTTTTGCACTAATTCACAGTTAACTTCTGTTCTACAGTGATCTGGGATTTACCTGATTTATGGATAAGCTCCTTTTGGGTTTAACCTCACACCTTGCTATGCAAGACCCTTTTCTGTTACTTTTCTTAAAGATGTTGCTACTGACCACACTTTCTTATACTTACAGGCTCAGGTGTACAGGTACTTCTGGGATAACTTTATCTAACAAAACCCATGTTTTTTTGTACATAGAAGTGTTGTCAATTAACCTATATGTGAAAATTAAAAATAATAGTTCAATGTGAAAACAATTATCCATTATGCTTCTTAAAGTTTAAAAAAAAAAAGTTGCATTTAGCTTATGTTGTCCTTGACGTTTTAAAAAAAAATGCTGCATATTGTATGCATTGTGTTTTTAATGCAGAAAGGAAAAAAAATCTCAACTTCTAACAGCATTTTAACATATCCTGCATCTCTTCAAGACTTCACAATATTTCTGTACTATTTATTCATACATAAATATATTTGACATTTAAAATTTTCCTACCTGTAGGCAATAGATTGCTATGTTTTTAAGAAATTGTGGCAAATTGAAGAGTACTTTTTTGTACCTAATAGGACACATCATCCTAGACAAATAAAGTAATGTGTTTGACATTGATTTGGTGGTGTTTCTAATGAAACATTTGATAATGCAATGGTATATAGGTCTTCCAGATTATAATTACTAGTGAATCAGTTTGCTTAGGGAAATAATCCATACGTATGACTTAATTTTGCTGAGAGCTATTGTGTTTTCAATTGTCATGGAGTACATTGAGGCATTTTTCTTGCTTAGTGGTGAACTTTCATTGCTACGTTGTGTTTCTGGAAAATAGCACTTCTATAAAAGTAATTAATACCCACCTTCCTAAAAGCATGGTAAGTTCTTATGACCTGTGATCTCTGTTCAGTCGTCATTTTTTTCATGTTTTTATAAATATCATGTTTTAAAATAGTAATGTATTCTAACAATTTTGATATGGTGAAGTATCCTAGCTTGATTCTTTTCCTCAAAAAACTTCAAAGCAATTGCCTATGATCTAGATTTACTTTGAAACTAGTTGTAGAGCAGTGCTTGTATCTGATAGGGGCAGGGACATTCTGTCAGTTGCTGGCATTTTTGACTTAGGATTTGGATATCACTAGCACAAGATACTGTTACTTATCTCTGAGACAATCAAAATGAGATATGGTCATATGCATTATTTTTGTACCCACACTTTGCCTATTTTAGATTACAGTATTGTCTTGGGGGTGAGGACGGGTGCTTAATTTCTATTCTGGGCAAATGGGTGACTCTGGGACTGCTCATTAGTCCCTGAACTGCAGTTGAACATAGAAACAAATTTAAGATGCACATGTAACCCTTTTTCCTTTCTTCCCCTGCCCTATCCAGTCCAGTCCAGTGCTTACATTTGTTGCCAGGAAGTCATTTTGCCAAATCAAAAGCCCCCTTGAAGTCCCTCTGGAAAATTCCATCTATATATGCCACGTTCCATGTTAGCTCTTCGTTCTCATAACAAAAGTGAGACAATATATTTTTTTTAGATGGACACAAGCTATTAGTAAATTTCTATGAAAGACTTTTGGGTCCTACAATGTACACTGCTTGCAGTTGGTATTTTGTCTCCTATTCCAGACCAAGAAGTACTTCGTACAGTGTGACTTATCCCCCATCCTCTGCTCGCTCCGTAGCTTTCAGTGACACTAAATGAAGCTGCAGACTTCTGCAACGTAAAATTGTGTTAGAACTACCTTTGCTTCAAAACAGAAAATGCTTATAGGATGCTCCTGTTCCAGATCACGTTATATATATCACTGTATACATTTTTAATCGAGATGGCAAGTTCCCCACATGCACATTACACATATACATATTCCCCTTTTTATATACGTACAAACAGTTGTAAGTTTTCATTGCTATTAAGATTCTACTGGCTCAAAATCTAGGCCTTATTTATAGGGATATCTCTGCAAGTACTCAGAGCTACTGCTTTTAGAAGAACATTTTGTCTTAATTAGCAGTACTAATTGGCAGTTACTTTTCTGCACCACTGCATGAACTAGCCACATATGAACTGTATCTTAAAATCACAGGCGATGCTTCAAACAAGGAGATGCCTTCTTTTAATACTCATTACATAATCTTTTTTTTGCTCTTTCGGAACCCAGGAAACTGTGAATCCAGACCTCCTGTGAACAGTTACAAGACTCAGAATTTGTGAATACTGGCTCTTGGAGTAGTAAACATTAAAATTGCCTTTGCAGAGTTTTCATGTAATTAAGTTCTTGTATTTCCACCACATTAAGGGTACTAAAAGGTGGTATTTTTGATTCACAGTAACTTTACTGCTGTGCAAGTACAAACTGGGTAATTCTCAGGGGAAGATGACCTCCAGTTCACAGTTCTAGGATTGAACTTATAAAGAACTGACAGCATAACCAGGCATACAAGATGTGCATGCAATTGCATGCTTATTTTGCATTCCTTGGCATGAACTTGTGACATTGTTTGTAAGCTTAATTGGGCACTGGTGTGCAAATTACTTGATTTGCTTTCAGTTAGTGTATTCGTATACTTGAATAATTAATAGCTAGTTCATAAGCTTTATGTGAAAACCTAACACTGAAGAATAATGGTAGTTGAGGAACCAAAACAGTATGCAAGATACTTGGTTTTGCTGGTATCTTTTGAATCAGCTATACTTAAAGCAGAGTTGTGTGAAAATACCATTGACATCCCCTGTAGGAAATGCTATGGTTTTATCTAATACTTGTTCAAGGCGAAGGGTTTGAAAGTGCAGTTACTTGTGTACCTTGAACAAGCCTTCAGCATTTTACTTTACAATTATTACAAATTATTAGGTCTACATTATAGCAGAGGCGGCGATGGCCCATGGCTCTGAAAACAGCTAGAGCAAATTCACCACCGGTTATTGTCAAGTAACTTCTGTGCTGTATTTCCCAATGTGTAGGTACCTACTCAAAACATTCAGCTAGTGTTTGCGAAAGCACAAAAGCAAGTGTCCTATTCACAACCAATTTCAGGCATAAGTAGAATTACCTCTTACTGTTGCTCAGTCATCAAACTTATTCTTGTAGAGGAATTCTGCTGCTGCCTGTGGAGGTTACCGTAGCCTTATCTACGTTTAGCATCAGCCCCTTGCGCTTTGTGGTTCCTCTTCCTGTTGAATCTCTTCACGTAGCTCCTGCTGCTCCCAGTCAGTCCATCCCCAGGCCTCAGGCGCCCTCTCAGGATCTGCAGTAGATTTGCAGGGATCTGTGTCTCCTGTGGTAGGTCTGACCCATCACAATGTATCTGCTGCCTACAAAATAAAGATTCCTGTGTTATGAAGAAAGCGTTGTTTTATTCACTACACCTGCTCTAAGGACAGTACATGTATGAATGGATGTGAAGTTATACCCTACAGAAATACATCCTAGGACTTGGGGGTTGTGCTTGCACATAAATGATTATTTGTGTTGCATTGCAAGTTGAATCAAATACTAACTAGTATTTGATAAACTGGCATTTAGAAGGAAAACTGAACTATTTGCAAGGACAAGAGCTTACGCTCCTGTTATGTTTTTTTCCTATTCTTTTTTTTTTTTTTTTTTTTTTAAGAACTGCACTGCTAGCTGACTTCTACACAGGTTTGGGTTTCTTAGAAAAGCTGAGGAGGGGAAAGAACCCTCTGTTCTAAGAGTAAACAATTTTTTTCCAAAATCTTCCAACCTGGATTGAGTTTATTAAACTAGGGAAGGCTAAAATTACACTGTATGCAGGAAAAATAGTGGAATGGATTTAACTAGGGTTGTTTACCAAGTTCAAAGTCTGGACATGGTTTGCTGCAGTTTAAAGCATCCATAACTAGAATGTGAATTCGGAAGAAGCAGCCATCAGGAGGAACAGACAGACGATTCATCTTGTATAATCCGTCGCTGTTTACCAAAAACACAATCATGTGGACTCCACAGTCTTTCCATGTTATAAACAATTCCATTCACTGCTGTTTTAAGGAGGGGAGGAAAAAAAAAAGCCTCAGATTCCTTATCTTAGTGATGACTCAAAGTAAATGTGAAGATGCTCATTTAAAATACTGTGAAATATCAGCAGAAATTCTTTGGCCCAGTAGAGGGCAGGCTTGAAAGCAACAGTTCAAATCATAAGGTGATGTTACTAACCTTTACTAACCTTTCTATCCTTTACAGCTCTGAGATGTTGCTCAGACTTTTTTCATACCTGACTTTCTCAATTTAAGGGCAGAATGAGACCAGTATTTGTTAAACACTGAAATGTACAAAGGTCGTGTCACTGTAAGACCTACATTTGACAGGAATGCGTGAGAGTTGTAAAAAAATAAAGACTGTATCATTTGTAGAAGCACTTCCTGACTTCTCCATTTAGAGAAAACAGCTGTCTGATAACGTGTGTATGTTCTGCAAATGGAAACATCTGTTCCAGGGGGCATGTATTTTGCTTATCTCTTAAAATGCTGTGAGGAAAAGTTGGCATCTATTTCACAACTTCTGAAGTGTAAGGAAGAATTTCAATCCGAAAATGTTTGCTCTTCAGCGTTCAGTACAAAATTCCCAGGTTATTTTCTGCCACCTTTAGCTACGTCAGCTTGGACTGAAGGCACTGAAGAACTTCGTGAAGAATCCTCTGCACAGACAGAACGCTGCTTGGGTCAGTGTTTTATTTTCATTTTCTATCTTTATTCCCAGAAATCAGAAACTCCCTCTGAATAGTAAGAGGTAAGTAACAGCTACAGTGTTCAACCCTAGAGTAGCTAAAGTTGGTGGTTTTTGGTTCTGTTGAACAGGAGGAGCGCTGTGTCCTTCCCTGGAGTGGAAAGGCAAGAAACAGGAAAAAAGAGCCCAGGGTAGGGAAGGAGTAATACAAGACTTGGTGTAGTTTGTTATATAAATAGCTGCAATGGGTCCCTTTAATGGACTTATTTCACTAAGTATATTAAGTAAATACTATCTTAAAAGCAGAAGTGAAGGGTCAGTAATACTTGAACACAGACAGCCCCAGCGTTGTCTGTGTGGTTCATGGAGGATAGCTCACCACCTTCACTCCTGCAGTAGGCCTCCACTTCGTCTCTCTCTTTCCTGCCCTCAGCCAGAGATGCCTTCCACTTGGGGTTCGGCTCAGGGTTAAGGTTACATTTAGGATTGTTTGGAAAGTGCAAACACAGACTCCATTTCCATGTGGGATTGTGTAAAGGCTCCCCTGGGGAGTTCAGGAGTACCCAAAGGCCTCTGTTGGGGGCACTTTTTCATGGGAGAAAGCGTCGCCATACTTGTTTTCTAGGGTTCCAGGGGATGTGAGCCCTGCTGTGGCTGTTCCTTCCCTGGGAAATAGGCAGAAGTCAGAATTTCACCCTCTGCACCTTCCTGAACGACCCCTGGCCCCCCGACTGTTCCTTGCCCCAGAGCCCGGCCTCAGGCAGAGCCCCAGGAAGCCCCGGCCCCAGCCAGGCCCTCAGGGCTCTCTTTTCTATGCGAAATCAGGGGATCTGGGAACAATCTGGCTTTAGTTATTGGAGATGGCATCAGAAGAGAGGGATCAGATCAGATCCCGCCAGCCCTGCGGGAGCCCCGTTGGTGATTACAGGGTTCCCCTTACCTCACAGGGACCATTCCTCCAAAGCTGACAAAGCAGCGCATGAGAGTTGGGCTTTAGCGCACACGTTATTCTTCAGAGCCCCCCAATTCAATAACAGCATCCAGAGTTGGGAATGTTGCTGAAGAGGTTGCAGCTCAGAGGCTGCAGTGGGATGAGGTGGGACAGGGGCTCGGAGGGGCTTTTGGCTCGGGGCTGAGCACCCGTGGGGCTCTCCACACACTGCTCGTGCCTCAGCCAATTCAATTTCTGCCCATTTCTGTTAAGACCAGAGATAAGACCTGACCCAGAATCTCCCTGGGTAAAAGCAGCACCTGGTCACATCGCTCACCCTAACCCTAACCCTACAACCAGCGGGCAGGGGCTGATCGCCCCACCACCAGCGATCTCTGTGCGGGGCCGGGTGGCTGTGGAGCACTTTGCTTCAGCGGATTTGCTTCTCCCCATCCCGTTTCCAGGCATTAAATGAGCAAAGATCAGCATCGGTGACATTTCCAAACTCCCCCAAAGCAGGGGCGAGGAGCCCAGCACCCCGCTGTGGGTGACCGGAGGACGCAGCTCGGATGGGGGCTGCTCAGATGGGACGAGCCCAGCACCCAGCAGGCAGCCCCAGGGTTATTTTATCCTCTGCGGTTCTCCTGTGTGGTGAGAAAGAGCCCGGGGGGGGGTGGAGATGTGGCCTCTGTCCCCCGCCCTGTCCCGGCGCCCCATGGAGGAGACGCTGCTGCAGACGCTGTGGTCACCCCGCTCCTGCACGGCCCTGCTGGGCCTGGGTTTTCACCTGCAGGCTCAGCTCCTTCCTTCTGCTTCCTCACGGAGAGCCAACGGGCCAAAAAGAAGTGTGGGGAGGATAAAGGGGGCCTTGGGATGGCCCCCAGTGCCCTGGCTGTGGGGTCCCATCATGTGTGTGCCCTGTGAGAGGTGCTGGCCCCATCATGGGTCTCCTGCAGGGGTTTTGGGGTCTCAGCCTCCTCTCCCAGGCTGGGGAGCCCCCAGGAAAGCTCCTGCTTGGAGCAGGTCCCATCACCGGGATGTAGGCACCTGGTGGCGAAATGGAAACAAGCGCGGCGGTTCTAGGAAGAGGAAGAAAACCCAGGAGGCTGGCACGAAAAGGAGCTCCTCCCGTGGTGCACAAGGATGCCAGGGGGCAGGGGAGGGCCAGGCTGGGGTTCAGCCCCTTTTGTGCCCCTGCCAAGCACCCACCTCTGCTCGGGGGCTCTGGGTCTGTGCGAGGGGAGGGAATCAGCAGGTGAGGGGAGCCCCTTCTAGGTGCTGCTTGCACCCAAGGGTGGCCCCAGCACCCCAAAACCTCTTTCCCCCCAGCCCCGTGGTGAAACTCTTCCAGACAAAAATAACCCAGCCTGCTGCCTGCTCTGCGGTCACCGCTTGCACGAGCGAGGGAGCAGCAGCAGCAGCAGCAGATCGCAGGGGCTGAGCACCAACCCTGCATCCCCTGCCTCCCAGCCCTCACCTCTCACTTCCCTGAGAGCTGCTGATGCTCGCAGGCCCCCGGAGCGGAGCAGGATGATGGGGATGTGGCCGGGCTGGGGCTGGCTCCTTCTCCCAGGTGAGGATGGGTGCAGAGCTGCTGAGCCCCCCCCTAGAAGTGCGGGCTCCCCTTTGGGTACCAGCCCCGGAGCCGCAGCCTCCCATCACTGCAGCCTTTTCGGGCTAAAAGCGGGCAGATGGGGTCTCCCCAAAAGTGCTTATTTCTCAGCGCCCCTCCGAAGCGAGCCGAGGAGGGGCAGCTTGGGGGACCAGGGCTGGTTCCTCTCCATCACCGTTTGGTTTCCCCGCAGTGTGCCAGGCTCTCGTTGCCCCCCGGGAGGTGAGCGGCCGCGTGGGGCAGGCGCTGACCCTGAACTGCTGGTACGCGCCGGGCTACCAGGGCTACAACAAGTACTGGTGCCGCGGGGCCTCGCGGGACTCCTGCCGCAAGGTGGTGGAGACGGCGGGGCGAGAAGTGCCCCGGCAGCACGGCCGCGTCTCCATCACCGACAACCACGTCTTCTGCTTCGTCCTGCTCACCCTGGAGGAGCTCTCGGAGGAGGACGCCGGGAGCTACTGGTGCGGGGTGGAGCGGGCGGGCAGGGACATCATGACACCGGTTACCATCAGGGTTTTGCCAGGTGAGCGTTGGCATTCTGTTGTTTTTTTGTAGGGGAAAGCATTTTTGGGGGAAGGAAGGTGCTGGGTTGTGTCGGGGAGAGATGGTGCAGCTCGGCTCCGCTTGTATTGGTTGGCACCCAGTATAAACCAGTGGCAGGGTGGTGGGGATGATGGGTCCCTTCGTTAAGGGGTGCTCGTAGGTGCATGCAGGAGCCATGCGCAGGGGTTTGCAGCACCGAGGCCAGTCCTGGGCCATTATTTGGGCTCCCAGCACCAGGTGCTGCAGCCAGAGAGCTGCTGCCAGCCGGCCTCTACAAACCAAAGCGGGTCTGGGCTGCAAAATCTGAGCTTTTGGGTGAGGAAAAGGGGCAGAACCAAGCCCTGCAGCCTTGGGAAAGCCTCAATCCCTGGCATCCAAAGAGATTCCTCTCCACGGGGAGCTGCAGGGAAGGAACATCCCTTGGGAACGCCGGCAGGGCAGGGGCAAGGGCTGGGCACGGTACAGGCGAGTGCTCACCTCCTGCTGGTGGGACGTGGGGGACCCCAGCTCCCCCCAGGACCACCCCCGATGCGTCCGTACGAGCTGTGCCTGCAAACCCTGCAGCCACCCCCTCTCCCTGGCTCTCCGAGGCCACCACCACCGAGCTCCTCTCCACGGCCAACAGCACCAACGCCACTGCCACGGGGTGAGCCATGGGCACCACGGGGTGGGGGGGGGCTGGCAGACGTGGGGTCTTCACAACAGGGGGCTCATGGGGACACTCCGGAGATGTTTTTTTGGGGGGTGACGCAGCAGCAGAGACCCAAGTGGGGCCCTGGGCTGGTGTCCTTGCTTCGTGGCCCGTCCCACAGTGGGCAGGGGGCTGCAGGAGCACAGCGCCGGCCTTTGAGGGGGGAGGCAAACAGCCCCGCTCCTCTTCCCTTGCCTCCAGCCCCCCCATGTCAGCCCGGAGTGCCCTGGTGCCCACGGCGGTGCTGCTCTCCCTGCTGGCTGTGGCCGGCTCTGCCGGGCTCGTCTACGCCCTGCGGAGGAGGAGGGAAGGTAAGGGCACCCAAGGGTGCCACTGCGCCCATCCCGGGCACAGCGGGACCCATCTGGGGAGCTGAGCGGGGCAGGAGCTGGGGGGGTTTGTGTGTTGTGCTGTGTGTTGTGCTGTGGGTTGTGCTGCTTTGCCACGACTTTTCTTCCTGCCCCCAGACCTCCAGAGACCCCTGGGAGCGGTGAGATCTAAGCCAAAGGACTGGGTTCAGCCGCACCATACGGCAAGTGCCCAGAGAGCCCCCCCTGGGACCACCAGTCCCCACGATCCCCCCCTGCAGCTGCAGCCTTGGGGCTCCTGTGGGTGCCCGGGGGCAAGGCTGGAGCCGGCAGGGAGCGGGGCCGGCTGCCCCCTGACCCTGCTGCCTGTTTCAGGATTTTGGGGACACGCTGCCCCTTCGCACCGAACCCCCCCTGACCCCCTCCAAGCCTGCCTTCGCCGGGGAGATGGACAGCGTCTACGACAACGATCTGACCCTGACAAAGGTGAGAGCCCCGGCACGGGCAGCAGGGAACCGGGGAGCCCTGCAGCACCCGGCCGTGCCGTGCTGAGCCCCTGCCCTGCCCCAGGACCCCGGGGACACGCCGCCCCCGAGCCAGCAGGACGCCGTGCAGCAGGACACCGAGCTGGAAGATGAGAACTTCTACACCAACACCTTGTACCACGACAGGAGCAGGGGGAGGCCCAGACACGGCGCCCAGCAAGGAAATGAATTCCTCCGGTCCTAAGGGAGCGCCGCGGGTGGGCAGTGGGGTCCCCGGGTGCTCCCCTACTGAGACACCGGCTCCACTGGGCAGGGAGCAGGGGGGCTGCAGGACGGGAATGAGCTTCACCAGAGGCTGCGACTCCATCACGGGAGGATCTCAGCAGCACCACAGCTTCTGCCCACAGACAGAGCCCGGGGACACCCCAATTCCCCACCCCAAGCGCGTCCCCGCTGTCCCAGCCCCCTGCCTCCGGCTGGGCTGCTCCCAGCACATCCCACAGGGCTGCCGGGTGTGGAGATGCCCTGGATCACGTCCTCCTTGCCCAGACCCGGTACAATCCCTATCATTATCTCGTTTCTCCTGCTCTTACTCAGCCTGAAGCTGCCCGTGGTGCTGGTCCCGGTGTGCACGGCCGTGTGGGTGAGGAACCTGTGCAGGAGATGCAGCCCCCGGGGAAACCTGCAGCTGCCCGGGGCATCGGGCAGCCTGCACGCCCCGACGGTCCCCGAGCATCCCCCTGCCTCCTGCCCCACACCCTGTGGGGCTGAGCCACCCGCCCCGCAGCGGGAGCTGCTCGACACCAGGCACCTCTCCCCCTGCAAAGCCCAAAGCGCTGCCGGCACCCCCAGGGCTGCAGTTGGGAGGGTTTGGGGTGCAGAGAGCCCGTGTCTGCTGAGCAAATGCACTTTGCAATAAAGCTGGGTGTCCTGCAGCTGTCTGTCTGTCTGTCCACATCCTCCCCCAGCTGCCAGCACTGGTCAGGGCACCAGGGGCTGCAAATGTGGGTGTGTGGAGCCGTGCAGGGAGCCCCGTTTGGGGGGACTTGGTGTCCTGGGGGGGGGGGACACGAGCACCTGGCTGAGCCCCGCTGAGGGGAGAGGAGCCCTGAGCAGCACCAGCCCTGCCGGATGGGGCCAAACACCCATTTCCAGGCTCACCTGCAGGTCCCTCCAGCATCGCTGCGCCCTTCCCATTTCCCCCCTCTGCTCATTCCCAGCAGCAGGACGGGCCCTTGGCCTGCACAGAGCCCGCTGTGGGGCCAGGATTTGGGGATAAGTCAGGGCCAGTTCAGCCGTGTCTCCATCAAGGGGCACCCTCAGTGCCCCAAATCACCCACAAAATGACCTTGCATCCAGGTCATTTCTAAAAACATTAAAGAGAACTGGCCCCGGAATGGAGCCTGGGGGAACCCCACTGACTGGCCAACAGCCTGGTGTAACCCAGGCACCACAGCCCTTGGAGGCACCACAACCTTCTGAGGCCGACCCACCAGCCGGTTGTTAACCCATCCCGTTACCCACTCCTCCAGCTCCCCTTCTGCTGAGGGATTTGCCCAGCAAACCACAGGGTCAGCCAGTCGGTGAGAAAGAGGAAGGAGGAGGCTGGGGGGGCTGCTGCTAGGGGATGGGAGAGGACATCCTGGCCGGGGCAGCAGGGCTGGGACGTGTTTGGGGTTCAGGGGGTCCCTGTGCAGACCCCGCTGTGTGTCCCGCTGGCTGGAGGCACCGCGTGGCACAGCAGCAAGGTGGGGAGGGGCAGGGCTGCACCCACCGGGGGGGCTCCCCGGGGCGATGGGAAGCGTCGGTTCGGTGTCACTCACCGGTGGAGGCCAGGAAGCTGCATGGGAACTCGAGTTTCCACTGCTGTCAGCTGATTTCCCACATCCTCTTCTTGCACCACCAGCACTCCGGCCACTGAGCCTGGCCCCCACCAGTGAGTGGTGCTGAGCCACAGGCAAAAGAGGAAGCGAAGCCCCCGAGAGGCACCGAGGAGCACATCTGGCCAGAGGGCTGCCCGACGGGTGCCGAAGGCCATCCTGGCCATGCGGCTGCTGCTGCTGCTGCTGCTGCTGCTCGCCTGCACGGCTCCGTGCCCCTCGGCAGGCGACCGGGCAGTGAGGGGACCTGGCACTGTGCGTGGGCACCTGGGGGGGTCCCTCTCGGTGTCCTGCTCGTACCGGCACGGCTACGAGAAGACTTCAAAGTTCTGGTGCCACCCGGGAACGATCGCTACCTGTGCTTCTGACATCATCACCACCTCGGAGAGGACGCCCTGGGTGCAGCGGGGCCGGTTCTCCATCTGGGACAATCGCACCCAGCGGGTGTTCACCGTGACCATACAGAACCTGAAGGCAAAGGACGCGGGCACCTACCGCTGCGGGGTGCGAAAGCCCATATATGTCCCCAGTGACAGTGACGATGTGAAGGTGATCGTGACCACAGGTCAGTGCTTGCGGGTCCCCTGCACAGTCCCAGTGCCCGGCCGCATGGTGCGGGGCTGGGGGCGGGCTGCGGGAGGTGGCGACACCCGGGCACAGCGGGGGCAGAGAGCAGGGGGCTGCACACACAGCTGGGCCCACTTTGCTTTTGCAGAACCAACACAGGGGACTACCGATGCCCTCTTTTGGGCCACCTCATGGCCACTAACACCAAGTGTGAGCTCCCCATTGAGCACGGACACGCCGTTGCGCATGGGTGCTCCGCGGAGCGCGGGTAACGTGACCCTGGGTGCGGATGTGCCATCGGGGCGCAGCGACAGCCTCCGCTGGTTCCCGCTGCTGGCCGGGCTGCAGCTGCTGGCCCTGGTGGCCATGAGCATGACCGTGCTGTGGCTGAGCCTGCGGAGAGACTGAGCACCGGGGCTCGCAGTGCTCAGCCCCCCGCCGCCGCAATAAAGCGCTCGGGCACCGCGTCGAGGCTCCATCCAGCCTTCCCTGCGGTCTCCTGGAGGGGAAGAAGAGGGGTGGGAGGGTAGTAAGGAGGGGGGGGGGGGGGGGATTCAGGAGGGGGATTTAAGAGGGGGAAGCAGTGGTCACCGAGCTCCACCCGGCTGCCAGGTACGGCCCCGGGGACGGGACGGGCTCCGCAGCCGCACCGGGAGGCTCTGGGCACAGAGGTCGGGGTGGGCACGGCCATGCCGAGACTGCTGGGGCTGGGGCTGGGGCTGGGGCTGGGGGTGCTGAGGCTGCTGCTGCTGCTGCTGCTCGCCTGCACAGCTCCGTGCCCCTCGGCAGGCGGCCGGGCAGTGAGGGGACCTGGCACTGTGCATGGGCACCTGGGGGAGTCCCTCTCGGTGTCCTGCTCGTACCGGCACGGCTACGAGAACAACTCAAAGTACTGGTGCCAACCGGGAGTGGTTAGGACCTGTGCTTATGACCTCTACATCATCGCCACCTCGGAGAGTAATCCCCAGGTTCAGCGGGGCCGGTTCTCCATCTGGGACAATCGCAGCCAGCGGGTGTTCACCGTGACCATACAGAACCTGGAGGCAGAGGACGCGGGCACCTACAGCTGCGGGGTGCGAAAGCCCATATTTCACATTGATGACAGTGACGATGTGAAGGTGATCGTGAGCCCAGGTCAGTGCTTGCAGGTCCCCAAGGTCCAATGTCGGTGCCCCCCCGGCCAAGCAGAAGCTCCAGGAGCAGGGGCTGTGGGAGGAGGTGGGTGCCTGTGCACCGCGGGGCTGCGCCGGGACAGGTCCCCAGGGCACCTCGGTGTCTTCCAGGTGTCCCCACGGCCCCTTCTTGGAGCCGCAGAGGCACCTGCCCCATGGCTGCGGTGCATCGCCCTCCTCCCCGTGCCCTGTAGCCCCTTTCTCCCCCCGTGGCCCTCTCCCTGCCTGCACCCTCCTGCCCTCACTGCCAGCTCTGCGGAGCCCCGGCTCCCACCCCATTTCCGTGCCGTGTCGGTGCTGGTGGCGCACAGGGTGCCTGGGGCCCCTTCCTGCAGCCTGAACTCTGCTTGGGGGGGTGTGTGCGTGCTGGGGGGACTGGGACTGCTGCGATCCCGCTGCAATCCCCCCAGGGGTGGGGTTAGAGCTGCGCACCTCGGGCTGAGTGCTCTGGATGCAGCAGAGGGGACAGGATGCAGGGTGCCCCGGCAGCACGGTGAGGTTCTCTCCAAGCCACTGCAACACCCACAGTGTTTCCCTTGCAGAGGTAGGGAGCCTGGCTGAGCCTTTTTCCTCTTCTTGCTGCAGTTCCCACTTGGACAGCATCGCCCTCCACCTTGGCCACTCCACCGGCATCCACCTCGGGCTCCACGCAGCGACCTCCCCAGCAGGAAGGGACGCAGGTGACAGCCAGCCCCTCTGCCACCCCTGGCAATGGGTGAGTGCCAGCTGCCAGCCCGCACTGCGAGCAGCCTCCACCTCCCTCCCTGAGCTGTCTCTGGGGCTATCTCACTCCTGGCCATTCGGGCTCCCCTTAGGGATTCCTGCCCTTGCCTTTAGGAACCAGCTCTCCACCCTACCCGCTGCGCACGGGGAGCAGTCACAGCACCAGGGGCTGCTCGGCCCCCCCACAGCCACGTCTGCAGCTTAAACAATTCGCAGGTCCTGGCCATACAAGAAGTGGTTTTTGCTTGCAGCCCTGGCCCCGTTTCCTTCCCCAGCTCTGTGGGGCTGTTTGCCCGTGGGAATCCAAGCAGGGGCTGAGCTGGGCCCTGCTTTGTAGCCGCAGTCCCACGGGGCTGATAGAGCCTGGGGCTAGAGCACGGAGCCTCCTCCCCTCTCTGCTGACTGTTGGAGGTGATGCAAGAATTGGGAAAGCTGAGGCTTCCCTTCACTGTGCTCGGGGGTAACTGCTTCCTCTAAACCAGCCCCGGTGACACACCACAGCGTGCCTCGTGCCTCGTTGCGTTACAACAAAGCCACCAAGAGTGGAGCTGAACCAGAGCAAACCAAGAGGCAGCGCTCCTCCAAATGCTCAGGACGCAGCAGGATGAGGCAGAACCCAGTGTCCCACCTGCTCCTGCTGCTTGCAGGCTGAGGACCACCGCGCCTGCTTGCCTTGCTCCCCAGGCGAGCCCCTTGCCCATGGCTGCGACCCTCTGGCCGTGGCCCCACGCGCCTGCCCCGCGGTGCCCGCTGCTGGGTGCAGCCGAGAGGTGCGAGGGCAGAAACTTTTCTCTTGCAGCCTGGACATAGCTCTGGTTGTCCTCACTCCCTGTATCGCAGTGGTTCTGTTTTTGATCGCCGTTGCTGCCGGGGTTTTTGTGGTACTGTCCAGGAAAAGGAAGCAGGGTAAGCGAGGCCCTCGTGCCGCGTGCTGTTGTTTTATCTCTTTTGGTTCTCAGTTCCCTATTCCCTCGCTAACTCACCCAATTCCTGACCTCCACCGAGCGACTTCTCTGCTTTGTGAACAAGGGAAGTTGTGGGGGGACCTCTCCTTCCTCTGACGGCACCGTCCCATGGGTCGTGTCCCCACGGTGATGGGGAGAGGCAGCTGGTGGGATGGGTGCTGCCCGGCACGGCACCGTGCGCCCTGTCTGCAACGTGCTCGCACCACGAGCTTGCAGCGTGCTTGGCTTTGTAGCCAGGTTTGCGGCAGATTTGGCACAGAGTTTGAGGGCAGGGCCAGCAGGGGCCATCACCAGCTGGTGGCTGGGGCCTGGTTTTGTTTGACGAGCTGCTTCAGGTGCTCACCAGGCAGCAGGCCCCCTTCCCGTTTCGCACTGAGCTTGGCAGCAGCAGTGTGGGTTTTTTTTATGTTTCTGATCCTCTGGCTTTGCCTGTGTCTGACCACATCTGTGTTTCAGTCTTGTCAGGAGCAGCTGTGGAGATGGACAGGATCCGTGGCACACCGAACGTGGTAAGGCAAACCCTGCTCCTGTCGGGACTGCTTGCTCCGGGCTGTGCTGGAAGGGGGAAAGGTTGCGCCCCGAGCCCAGCCTCAGGCTGCCGGCTTAGTGTGCTTCAGCTGGGCTCAGCTGGGAGGGATGCTGAGGGCTCAGCTGGCCGGCAGAAAGAGCCGAGCAGCGATCCTGTGCCACTGCCACAGAGAAACCCTGGGAAGGGGAATTGGGGTTGGGCGGGTGAATTTTCCCTCGGTGCTCCTGCCGCCGTCCCAGCCCTGATGATGGAGAAAGGTGGGATGGGAGAGGTGTCCACCCCTGCAGCTGGGGGGCTGGAGGGAGCTTGGGAGCACCCCCAGACCTCTCTCGGTGGTGTTTCAGGGAGCAGACGTGCTGCACTACGCAGAAATTGGGCACCCAGACAGTGCAGACGAGAGCCAGCCCTACGGCAACCTGGAGGCTTTGCGCCCCTCGGCAAACGCAGCCACCGACTACACGGAGGTCAAGAGGCCCGGCCAGGTGGGGAACAAGGCAGCAGCAGGGGACACCCGGCCTGGGGCTGTCACCGCTGCGTGGGGGGCTCAGCTGGAGGCTGGGCTGGGGCTGGTTGCAGAGGGACAGGGCTGGTGGGGACACAAATGTCAGCGGATAACATGGGTGGCCTCGTGCTCCCTGCGCTTGCTCCAAAAGGATACGAGATGTTCCAGCAGAAGGTGGCGGGTCTTTTGCTTGGGGAAACCTGCAAACGCTGCCTTTTTAATATTTTTTTCCCTTTCTATCCCAGAATCTGGATAAGAATAACGAGCCCACTTACGCCATGGTGCGCAAATCCCTGCAGGAGGAGCAGCTCTATGCCAACATGCTTCCAGCCCAGCAGCGTGCGGCGCAGTGAGGGCTCAGGACCCGGCACCACCGCCCTGCATGGGACCTTGGGCATGGGACATGCGTGGGGACACCGGGATGGATGCTGAGTTGGGCAGGAGATGGCTCCCCAAGGGAGCTGCTGCTCCCACAGGCTCTGGAGCTACCTTGGAGCAGCCTCGGAGAGGACGAGGTTGTGCAAGGGGCGCTGCACGGGGATGAAATCGTCCCCCTGCATCTGGAGCCCTCGTGCCTGGTACGGCGTGGTGCCAGGACTGGAAAGCAGCCCAAGTGTTTGGGTTGTCCAGATGGACAAAAGTGTCCAGGCAAAGGAGCTGGGAGCTGCAGGTGGGCTGCTTGGCTCCGCGCCCCCACTGCCCCGCGCTGAGGTTTCGCACCGATGGACCAGAGCTGGCAGCTCCTGAGAGCAGGGCAGGGAGAAATGCTACGTCCACCTGCCCTGTGCCTGCAGGCACTGCCAGCACCTCGGGCATCCCAGCTTAGGGGTGCAGTGTGGTGCCTGGTGTCCTGGACAACCCCAAACCAGCCTTTGTGTTCGTGTCCGTGCTCCGAAGGACACCGCAGAGGTGTTCCCGTCCCTCTTGAGCAGCTGCTGGGGAGCAGCTCCCCAAAACCCCACAGCCCCGAGCTCCCTCTCCTCAGCTTTGCCAATTATTTATTTCTCGGCACCCTCTCAACGTGCTGTTCTCCATAAAACATCCCTCCTCTATCAGTAAAAGCAGCCGAGCCTCTGATACCATCCAACGCCGCTTCCAGCTGTGTTTGTGCTACAATTTTGCACCACAGTAAGAGGGACGTTTTGCACAGTGTCCCCCCAGAAGCAGAGCTGGCACCTTGCTCGTGCCACCCCCAGCAGCGGGGGGACCCCAGCTCCATCAGGGCACGAGCTGCAGCAGCATGGGCTCACCAACACGCAGCCTTCATCCTCCCCAGCCCAGCACCGGTGCTGAGCTCCCTCCGAGCTCCTGCCCCTCTCGGGGCTGTCCACGTGCTGGGAAACAGGCTGGGCTTTGGCACCTCGCTGCGCATCAGCCAGGAGCGCTGGCGGACTCATTTGGGGCAAAATTATTAATGCTGTTAATTGTTATAAAGTGTTGTTTGGGTGTTTTTGTGCTCGTTTTGTTGAAGAAGCCTGGCACAGCCAGCACAGCCCCAGTGCCCGGCCGCATGGTGCGGGGCTGGGGGCGGGCTGTGGGAGGTGGTGACACCCGGGCACAGCGGGGGCAGAGAGCAGGGGGCTGCACACACAGCTGGGCCCACTTTGCCTTTGCAGGACCAACACAGGGGACTACCGATGCCCTCTTTTGGGCCACCTCATGGCCACTAACACCGAGTGTGAGCTCCCCATTGAGCACGGACTCGCCATTGCGCACGGGTGCTCTGCAGAGCGTGGGTAACGTGACCCTGGGTGCGGATGTGCCATCGGGGCGCAGCGACAGCCTCCGCTGGTTCCCGCTGCTGGCCGGGCTGCAGCTGCTGGCCCTGGTGGCCATGAGCATGACCGTGCTGTGGCTGAGCCTGCGGAGAGACTGAGCACCGGGGCTCACAGCGCTCAGCCCCCCGCCGCCGCAATAAAGCGCTCGGGCACCGCGTCGAGGCTCCATCCAGCCTTCCCTGCGGTCTCCTGGAGGGGAAGAAGAGGGGTGGGAGGGTGGTAAGGAGGGGGGGGGGGGGGGGATTCAGGAGGGGGATTTAAGAGGGGGAAGCAGTGGTCACCGAGCTCCACCCGGCTGCCAGGTACGGCCCCGGGGACGGGACGGGCTCCGCAGCCGCACCGGGAGGCTCTGGGCACAGAGGTCGGGGTGGGCACGGCCATGCCGAGACTGCTGGGGCTGGGGCTGGGGCTGGGGCTGGGGGTGCTGAGGCTGCTGCTGCTGCTGCTGCTCGCCTGTACGGCTCCGTGCCCCTCGGCAGGCGGCCGGGCAGTGAGGGGACCTGGCACTGTGCATGGGCACCTGGGGGGGTCCCTCTCGGTGTCCTGCTCGTACCGGCACGGCTACGAGAACAACTCAAAGTACTGGTGCCGCCCGGGAACGGTTAGGACCTGTGTTTATGACCTCTACATCATCGCCACCTCGGAGAGTAATCCCCAGGTTCAGCAGGGCCGTTTCTCCATCTGGGACAATCGCACCCAGCGGGTGTTCACCGTGACCATACAGAACCTGGAGGCAGAGGACGCGGGCACCTACCGCTGCGGGGTGAAAAATCCCATATTTGATGACAGTGACGATGTGAAGGTGATCGTGTCCACAGGTCAGTGCTTGCAGGTCCCCAAGGTCCAATGTCAGTGCCCCCCCGGCCAAGCAGAAGCTCCAGGAGCAGGGGCTGTGGGAGGAGGTGGGCGCCCGTGCACCACGGGGATGTGCCGGGACGGGTCCCCAGGGCACCTCGGTGTCTTCCAGGAGTCCCCACGGCCCCTTCTTGGAGCTGCAGGGTCAGCCGCCCCATGGCTGCGGTGCATCGCCCTCCTCCCCGTGCCCTGTAGCCCCTTTCTCCCCCCGTGGCCCTCTCCCTGCCTGCGCCCTCCTGCCCTCACTGCCAGCTCTGCGGAGCCCCGGCTCCCACCCCATTTCCGTGCCGTGTCGGTGCTGGTGGCGCACAGGGTGCCTGGGGCCCCTTCCTGCAGCCTGAACTCTGCTTGGGGGGGGGGGTGCTTGCTGGGGGGACTGGGACTGCTGCGATCCCGCTGCAATCCCCCCAGGGGTTGGGTTAGAGCTGCGCACCTCGAGCTGAGTGCTCTGGAGCACAGGGGATGCAGGGTGCCCCGGCAGCACAGTGAGGTTCTCTCCAAGCCACTGCAACACCCACAGTGTTTCCCCCGCAGAGGTAGGGAGCCTGGCTGAGCCTTTTTCCTCTTCTAGCTGCAGATCCCACTCCGACAGCATCGCCCTTCACCTTGGCCACTCCACCGGCATCCACCTCGGGCTCCACGCAGCGACCTCCCCAGCAGGAAGGGACGCAGGTGACAGCCAGCCCCTCTGCCACCCCTGGCAATGGGTGAGTGCCAGCTGCCAGCCCGCACTGCGAGCAGCCTCCACCTCCCTCCCTGAGCTGTCTCTGGGGCTATCTCACTCCTGGCCATTCGGGCTCCCCTTAGGGATTCCTGCCCTTGCCTTTAGGAACCAGCTCTCCACCCTACCCGCTGCGCACGGGGAGCAGTCACAGCACCAGGGGCTGCTCGGCCCCCCCACAGCCACGTCTGCAGCTTAAACAATTCGCAGGTCCTGGCCATACAAGAAGTGGTTTTTGCTTGCAGCCCTGGCCCCGTTTCCTTCCCCAGCTCTGTGGGGCTGTTTGCCCGTGGGAATCCAAGCAGGGGCTGAGCTGGGCCCTGCTTTGTAGCCGCAGTCCCACGGGGCTGATAGAGCCTGGGGCTAGAGCACGGAGCCTCCTCCCCTCTCTGCTGACTGTTGGAGGTGATGCAAGAATTGGGAAAGCTGAGGCTTCCCTTCACTGTGCTCGGGGGTAACTGCTTCCTCTAAACCAGCCCCGGTGACACACCACAGCGTGCCTCGTGCCTCGTTGCGTTACAACAAAGCCACCAAGAGTGGAGCTGAACCAGAGCAAACCAAGAGGCAGCGCTCCTCCAAATGCTCAGGACGCAGCAGGATGAGGCAGAACCCAGTGTCCCACCTGCTTCTGCTGCTTGCAGGCTGAGGACCACCGCGCCTGCTTGCCTTGCTCCCCAGGCGAGCCCCTTGCCCATGGCTGCGACCCTCTGGCCGTGGCCCCACGCGCCTGCCCCGCGGTGCCCGCTGCTGGGTGCAGCCGAGAGGTGCGAGGGCAGAAACTTTTCTCTTGCAGCCTGGACATAGCTCTGGTTGTCCTCACTCCCTGTATCGCAGTGGTTCTGTTTTTGATCGCCGTTGCTGCCGGGGTTTTTGTGGTACTGTCCAGGAAAAGGAAGCAGGGTAAGCGAGGCCCTCGTGCCGCGTGCTGTTGTTTTATCTCTTTTGGTTCTCAGTTCCCTATTCCCTCGCTAACTCACCCAATTCCTGACCTCCACCGAGCGACTTCTCTGCTTTGTGAACAAGGGAAGTTGTGGGGGGACCTCTCCTTCCTCTGACGGCACCGTCCCATGGGTCGTGTCCCCACGGTGATGGGGAGAGGCAGCTGGTGGGATGGGTGCTGCCCGGCACGGCACCGTGCGCCCTGTCTGCAACGTGCTCGCACCACGAGCTTGCAGCGTGCTTGGCTTTGTAGCCAGGTTTGCGGCAGATTTGGCACAGAGTTTGAGGGCAGGGCCAGCAGGGGCCATCACCAGCTGGTGGCTGGGGCCTGGTTTTGTTTGACGAGCTGCTTCAGGTGCTCACCAGGCAGCAGGCCCCCTTCCCGTTTCGCACTGAGCTTGGCAGCAGCAGTGTGGGTTTTTTTTATGTTTCTGATCCTCTGGCTTTGCCTGTGTCTGACCACATCTGTGTTTCAGTCTTGTCAGGAGCAGCTGTGGAGATGGACAGGATCCGTGGCACACCGAACGTGGTAAGGCAAACCCTGCTCCTGTCGGGACTGCTTGCTCCGGGCTGTGCTGGAAGGGGGAAAGGTTGCGCCCCGAGCCCAGCCTCAGGCTGCCGGCTTAGTGTGCTTCAGCTGGGCTCAGCTGGGAGGGATGCTGAGGGCTCAGCTGGCCGGCAGAAAGAGCCGAGCAGCGATCCTGTGCCACTGCCACAGAGAAACCCTGGGAAGGGGAATTGGGGTTGGGCGGGTGAATTTTCCCTCGGTGCTCCTGCCGCCGTCCCAGCCCTGATGATGGAGAAAGGTGGGATGGGAGAGGTGTCCACCCCTGCAGCTGGGGGGCTGGAGGGAGCTTGGGAGCACCCCCAGAGCGCTCTCGGTGGTGTTTTAGGGAGCAGAAGTGCTGCACTATGCAGGTATTAAGCACCCAAATGGTGCAGACGAGAGCCAGCCCTACGGCAATGTGGAGGCTTTGCGCCCCTCGGCAAACGCAGCCACCGACTACACGGAGGTCAAGAGGCCCGGCCAGGTGGGGAACAAGGCAGCAGCAGGGGACACCCGGCCTGGGGCTGTCACCGCTGCGTGGGGGGCTCAGCTGGAGGCTGGGCTGGGGCTGGATGAAGAGGGACAGGGCTGGTGGGGACACAAATGTCAGCAGATAACATGGGTGGCCTCGTGCTCCCTGCGCTTGCTCCAAAAGGATACGAGATGTTCCAGCAGAAGGTGGAGGGTCTTTTGCTTGGGGAAACCTGCAAACGCTGCCTTTTTAATATTTTTTTCCCTTTCTATTCCAGAATCTGGATAAGAATAACGAGCCCACTTACGCCGCGTTGCGCAAATCCCAGCAGGAGGAGCAGCTCTATGCCAACATGCTTCCAGCCCAGCAGCGTGCGGCGCAGTGAGGGCTCAGGACCCAGCACCGCCGCCCTGCATGGGACCTTGGGCATGGGACATGCGTGGGGACACCGGGACGGATGCTGAGTTGGGCAGGAGACGGCTCCCCAAGGGAGCTGCTGCTCCCACAGGCTCTGGAGCTACCTTGGAGCAGCCTCGGAGAGGACGAGGTTGTGCAAGGGGCGCTGCACGGGGATGAAATCGTCCCCCTGCATCTGGAGCCCTCATGCCTGGTACCAAGTGGTGCCGGGACTGGAAAGCAGCCCAAGGGTTTGGGTTGTCCAGATGGACAAAAGTGTCCAGGCAAAGGAGCTGGGAGCTGCAGGTGGGCTGCTTGGCTCCGCGCCCCCACTGCCCCGCGCTGAGGTTTCGCACCGATGGACCAGAGCTGGCAGCTCCTGAGAGCAGGGCAGGGAGAAATGCTACGTCCACCTGCCCTGTGCCTGCAGGCACTGCCAGCACCTCGGGCATCCCAGCTTAGGGGTGCAGTGTGGTGCCTGGTGTCCTGGACAACCCCAAACCAGCCTTTGTGTTCGTGTCCGTGCTCCGAAGAACACCGCAGAGGTGTTCCCGTCCCTCCTGCACCGCTGCTGAGCTCCCTCTCCTCGGCTTCGCTGACTATTTATTTCTCGGCACCCTCTAAACGTGCTGTTCTCCGTAAAACATCCCTCCTCTATCACATGTCGGCGAGCAGCATGGGCTCACCGACACGCAGCCTTCCTCCTCCCCAGCCCAGCACCGGTGCTGAGCTCCCTCCCAGCTCCTGCCCCTCTCGGGGCTGTCCACGTGCTGGGAAACAGGCTGGGCTTTGGCACCTCGCTGTGCATCAGCCAGGAGCGCTGGCGGACTCATTAGGGGCGAAATTATTAATGCTGTTAATTGTTATAAAGTGTTGTTTGGGTGTTTTTGTGCTTGTTGTGTTGAAGAAGCCTGGCGCAGCATCACAGCTCAGCCAGAACCAGGGGAAGTAAGCGAGGCACCGCCACAGTGGTTGCTCTCCTTTGGGCAGCCAGAATTATTCCTGGGGTCGGCCGGGAGCTGTCGGCACCCAGAAATGTCCAGGAGCAGCCCTGATGGGGCTGGGAGCACGCAGGGGAAAACAAATCACCTGCTGCGCCCCGGGTAGTGCCAACAGCCCTGCATTGCCAACGGGAGGATGAAGCAGTTGGATTTTTTGGGTAACTCGGTCCCATAACACTCTGTCTGGGGGTAGCTTCGTGCTTTACCGAAAGACCGAGGCGGCTTTCCTAAATTAGCTCCCTCCCCACAGCGCCAAGGCAGGGATAGCCGCGGGCTGCGGGGGAGCCAGTGCTGCGGGGCCGAGGAAGCCGCCCACCGAGGCTTTCGGATTTCCCAGCTGGGGACTCTGCAAGCCTCCTCGGGTGACGCTAGGAGCTGAAAATCCCAAGAGCTGTGTTTTCTCCAGCCCCAGCAGCGTGGCAGGGCGGCTGCCAGGAGGACAGAAATAACGCCTGGCGGGGGACACCGCCGTGAGTTCTGCATCCCAGGGGGTGGAAACGGCTGCGAGCGTCCCTGCTCAGCGCCTGGGCGCATCCACCCGACAGTCCCACGCAGGGAGCTTTGCCTAGATTTCCCCCAGGCCATCCCCACATCCGTGCCAGGGCTTGAATTTGGGAGCTGCAGCCCGTGCCGGGTCCCCCGAATGCCCTAAAATTCACCCAGGTGCAAAGGGGTGGGGGTGGCTTTGCCAGGCTGGGGGAGCGATCCTGGCTTGTTTTAGGCAGCCAGCCCCCAAACACCACCCAAACGTGCCCTGTGGTGGGAGACAACAGCGGGGAGAACACCCTCCTGATACAGGGCCTGCAGCTCACACGTCTGGCACGAGCCTCGCTCCCCTTGGCACGGCTCAGAGCCCCCGGAGGGTGCCCCCTTCTCTCCGGGCAGGGGGAGGCATCCCGGGGGGGCTCACCCTGGCCCCAAACAGCACGAGGGGAAGCCCCCGAGCCCCACAGGCCCTATCAGCAGCCCCCAGAGCCCCCGTCCTTACCCAACCTTCCTGCCCCTGGAGCTCTGCGCGCAGCCGTGGCCGCAGCACTGCCCAGGAAACGCGTGCGGGACCGCAGGGCGCTGCTATCGCTGCTGGCACCGCTTCCCCTTCCCTCCGCTCACCCTGGGGCCGTGCACCCCACCGCGGGGAGCTTCTGCCTCTGGGCTCTGCTTCATGCTGGGGTTGTTGGGTGGCTGTTGGGGACACGTGTTGGGGCTGGGAGCGGGTGAGGCAGGGAGGAAATAGGAGGGTGGCTGCCTGCCACCGCACAGGGAACGCCCGGCCTCGGTCCGCAGCTTCACCGGCGCTTTGGGTGCTGTGGTGTGGGTGTGGGTGCATCTGCACATACACACACACACACACACCCCCCAGCACACACACCCAGCACACAGGCAGGCACATGCATGCATACACTGCATGCACACACCCCCTGGTGCACTCATATGGAAGCACACACTCTTACCCCACTGCGCACAGGCAGGCATGCACAGCCCAGTGCACACACACGTGCACACCCTCGTGTACACCCTTAAACACACACATGCACTTGCACACACACACATGCACAGCCCAGTGTGCACATATGCACATGCGCACACACTTGCAGCCCCAGTGCACACACCCATGCACGCACCCCACTGCACACACACACACAGTGCACACACGCATGCACGGCCCAGTGTGCACACATGCATGTGCACACACCCATGCACGCACACATTCACACACACACGCACACGCCCATGCATGCACACATACACACCCATGCACACACTCTGCACACATGTGCACACCCATGCACACGCACACACCCATGCACACACACCCCCATGTGCATGCACACCCATGCACACACACCCCCATACCCATGCACACAAACTCACACACACCCATGCACGCATGCACACACACGCACATCCATGCACACACCCGTGCACACACACACGCGTGCATCCATGCACATACACACCCATGCACACACCCATGCATGCACACACATGCACACCCATGCACGCGCACCCCCCCCTGCCCCCCCCATGCCCCCCCCTGCCCATGCGCGCTCCCTCCCCCCTCTCCCCCCCCCTCCCCGCCCCTCCCCGCGCGTGCGCGCGCCGCCTCCCGCCCCGCGGTGACGATGGTGGCGAGCGGGCGGGCGCGGAAGCTGGCCCGGCGCTACCGCCTGGCCCTGGCCACGGCCCTCGGCATCCTCCTGCTGCAGGGCCTCGTCCTCTGGAGCTCCGCCGGCCTCGACGAGGAGGGCCCGGCCGAGGTGCGTCGCGGGGGGGGCGGCTGGAGAGGGGCCGGGGGGGCTGCGAGGGGGTTTGGGGCGATTTGGGGGGATTCAGGGGGATTTAGGGGAATTTGGGGTGGGGGGAGTTGGGGGGTGGGGGAGGGACCCCAAAGGTGTTTGCGTGTGGGGATGGGGAAAGGGGGGGGTCGTGGTCAGGCTGTGCTGCTTGGGGGGGGTGAATGGGGTCGTTAATTGGGGGGTTAACGGGGAGGTTAGTGGGGGGGATAATGGGGGTGATAATGGGGGGGTTAACGAGGGGGTGAATGGGGTCCCCAGGGGCTCAGGGGGATGTTTGGGGGCTCCCACCCGGCTGCAGAGAGGGGCCGGGGGTCCCTGCAGTTGGAAGGGGTCTTCGCAGCCGAACTCCCCCAGTGCATGGGGAAACTGAGGCAGGGCCGGGGTCACTGGGAGCTGGGGGCTGTGGGGTCGGGGGGCGCCTTGCTTCCACCCCCAACACAGCTCCTGGCTGCTGGGCTGCTGATTTCACCGTGTTGGCCACCAACTTCGCTGTGTTGGCCACCAAACTCCCCACGTCGGCCACCAGGTTCGGGCTGTTTGCTCCTCATGGGCTGCTCGTGCCCCCAGCTGGCTCCCACCTCCCCCGGAGCAGCCTTTGCTATCAGGTGCCATGAGGCTGAGGGCAGCCAGCTTGGCCTGGTGGCCCCACCGCCTTTTTTCTGTGACCCAGCCTCCCTTCCCTGTCCCCACCGTCCCCCCCTCCCTGGGAAGGCCCCCGGGGTGCTGCTGTGCTCTGGGCTGCCTCCTGCCCTTCCTCCTGCCCCACACATCCCCTGGGGTTTGGCTCGTGGAGCATCCTCGCCTGGTTTCCCCGCGTCTCTCCCCAATACTGGCCACGGCTCTGGACTCAGGTTCGCCACCGGCAGGCTGACGGCTCTGGGGCCTGGGAAAGGAGCAGGCAAGAAGCTTCCTGAGCTGTCCCAGCAGCACAAAGCTGGGAAATGTCCAGTCAGCCTCGGCTCTGCAGCCAGCAAAGCTCCTCGTGTCCCTGCCCTCCTCCAGTTCCTCCTCTTGGCCAGACCTGCAGGAGCCGCCGCTCCCCGGGGGCGTTTCTGGTGAGGAGGAACGCAGGCGAGCTGTCCCAGGAGACCCCGACCTTGCAGCCTCGGATGGCTTTGGGGAAATTTGGGATCCCCGAATAGCAATTTGGGGCATGAACGGCTCCCTCCCACTGACGGGCACTGCCCCTTCCTGGAGGGGGTGACAGGAGCAGGCAGGGCTGTCCCCAGCCAGCTCTGGGTGCCACCAGGGGTCTAGCAGCAGGGTCCCGACCTCGGCAGGGCTGTGCAAGAGGCTGAAGACCCTCAGAGTCCTTGGGTGAGCCACGTCTCCTGGAGGCCGGGCTGGGGACATCCCTGTGCTGCTGCTGCTGGCTGACGGGACGAGCGGCTCCCTTCCTCCACACCAGGATCCGTCCCCGCTGCCTCCCTGCTGCGAGCTGCCCAGAGGCTGTGTGAGGATTCGTTTGGCTTCGGGCTTTGCCCTTCGCTGGAGCAGGTTATCAAATCATCTCACTCCAGCAGCGCCGAGCCCTCTGTGCCCTGCTGGGGCTGCGGCTGCCTCACAGCCCCCAGCTGGAGGAGGACACGTCTCCTGGCTGGCTCCTGACCTTGGCCTCGGAGTCTGCACGGCATCCCTGCATCCGCCTGCCCGGCTCCTCGTCTGCAGGCACCCATGCTCAGGTTTGGTGCCACTTCCAGGCCCTGGAGGCTCCCTGCACTCACCACACGGATGTTTCGTGGCGTCCAGACCAGCAGAAGTCGGATCAGTTCCTCGTGGAAGGCTCCGGAGCGGCACGCGAGCAGCTGGAGCTGGCTCCTTGGGCACAGAGTGCAGAACGTCCCCGTGGGCCCAGCCGCCTCCTCCTTATCCCCCTTCACCTCCCGTCTTCCTCCACGCACCTCTCTGGGGCTGTGTGTTGCTGTCAGCCTTGCACAGCGGCCTCTGGAGAGGCTTCCTCTGAAACGTCGGTGCTTGCAGCTCCCCTGAGATGCCTTCTTGTTGTTTTTTTTCCTCGAAAAACTTGTTTTGAGGGGCTGTGATTGAGCCCATTTCAGCGGTGAGGTTTAAGGAGCTGCTGCTGCCTGAACTGATGGCAGCTGAGGGCAGGTTCCCCCGGTGGCTTTGGGAAGTTTTGGCGTTTGTTTTTCCTGACGGGAGCAGGTATTTGGCAGACACCCACGTCAGCCAGGCCCAGGCAGAGCCCTGCAGGACACCGGGCAGTGATAACTCCCCTCCCCACAAGGGTCCCCGCTCCCTCCCCACCAATACTTTTATTTTCCAATTTGCGTTTGGCATCGGGAGGAGGCAGAGGAGAGGCAGGATGGGGGAAGCGACCTCTGGCAGGCAGCTGGGAGCATTTTGGGAGGAGGGACAGGCAGCTGCGGGCCCTCCTGGGAGCCCTGCCAGAAGCCCTGCACACCAGCCATAAATGCAGCAGCGCGACGTGGCCGGGGCTGCTCCCTGCCTGCACGGGGCGGTAATTAGAAGCCACGGAGCTCGTTAACTAGCAGCTTTGGGAAGGCTGGCGCTGGTTGGAAGGGTTTTTCTGCTGGGGACGGCAGCCGGGCTCCTTGTGGGGCACCGCAGGGCTGCAGCCACGCGTGGGCATCGCGCAGGGGCCGTGCCTGGGGTCAGGCACTCGGCGGGTGCTGGCGGGGCAGAGGCTCTCCCTGCAGGGATGGGGGGAGTTTGGGGAAGAGCCTTGCTCTTTGCTTCTTGGTCATCTCCTGCCTCTCTGCTCCTACGGAGAAAACAGGTTGGTAACTGCACAGAAGGTCCTGCGTGGTGCCTGGCAGTGGCAGAGGGCTCGTCTGATCCCAGCCCCGTGGGGTTCAGGTGGCTGTGTGGCCCCTTTTTGGGTACCTGAGGGTTACAGGAGGCTGCTTTGCCCTGGCACAGGTAGCTGAGGGAGCCTGGGTTGGCTCTGCCTTCACCTGCAGGCCTGGCCAGGTGCTTTCAGCTCCCCGCTCTCCCCAAGGCTAGCTCATCTCTGCTAATCAGCCGGCCTGGCGGAGGTAACGAAGCGTAATTAACTGCTCCCTTTACACACAAACTTGGCTCCGTGGGAGGGTTCCTTGAAGGGATTTGCTGGCGATTGCAGCACCCGCTCCAGCCCAGTGCTGGGAGCCAGGGCGTGGGGAAGGCAGCGCGGGCAGGACCTCATCTGACACAGCTCCGGCACCGTTAGCCCCAGGGGCTGCGTGCTGCCCTGCTGGGACCCCTTCCAAGTTGGACTTTTGGGCTTGGAGAAGTTGGACTTTAAGCTTGGGCGAGGAGCTGGTCCGTTTGCCACCTGGTAAAGCAGCTAGCAGCAGCTGGAGGAGCCCTGTGCTCACCCCCTTCTTTTTGGGGATGTCCCTGCTCCTGTGGGACCCTGGAGGATGGCAGGAAGGCAGAGAGCTGGTGCCGACACGACTGACCTCATCCGTGTAGCCTCACGGAGATTTATGTCCTGGTTTTGTGTCCCGGGTGCTGTGACCACGGGGTCTGCAGGCCGGGGTCTCCCTTGCTGGCAGGTAGGGGTCTGGGTGCTGTTGGAGTTAACGCCTTGTCCTCTCTGCATCCCCCCGGAACAGGAGCGGCAGAAGAAAGCCAGGCTGCCCGAGAACAGCGATGGCTCCAAGGACTCGGACAGCTCTGCCGGGCGCCGCGGCAGCGCCGGGAGGAAGCACGGGAGGTGGCGGGGACGGCCGGACAGCCCCGGGGTGCCGGTGTCCAAGGTGGTGAGAGCCGTGACGGCGAGGCACAAAGCAGGAAGGAGGCTGCCAGCCGCACCGGACGCCTCCAGCCGAAGGAACCTGACGGAGGCTCGCGGGGATGCCCAGCTGGCCGTCCTCCAGCAGGGTGACACGGGCAGCGTGGAGGGGGCTCCACAGCCCACCGAGAACAGCTTCACCCCCAAGTGCGAGATCACGGGGAAAGACGCCCTCTCGGCGCTGGCCCGGGCCAGCAGCAAGCAGTGCCAACAGGAGATCGCCAACGTGGTGTGTTTGCACCGCGCCGGCAACCTCATGCCCCTGTCCGTGCCTCGCCACTGCCAGCTCTCGGGTGAGTCCTAATCAGGGGTCCTGGGTGCCTCCAGGCAGGGGGAACGTCCCAGTGGGGCACATGGGCCAGCTGCTTTGTGTGACCGCCCGTCCCACCTGGCAAAAAGCTGCCTCAATCTGTCACCGATTCCCAGATTACCGCTGCCTGTGTAATCCTATCAAAGCTGTGCCAGCCTCCCTAAGCTGGGCTGCTCGTCCCGGCCAGCAGCGGCTGCAGGGCTGGGAGCTGGGCACGGCTGCATTTTCTGTTCTGAGGGACCAGAGGGGGCACCCCCACTTCCCAACACGTCCTGCCACGTGTGCCCTGCGGCGTTACGGGGTTTTTCCTACAGCGTGCTGCTCCCTGTGATCCCCTGCCCCGCTCAGATCTCCCTGCTGTGGCAGGGCAGCGGTGTGCCCGGTGCCAGTGAATGACTGACTGCAATCCCTCTCCTCTCGTCCCCTCGCAGGGAAGGTCAGCCCCGTGATCCAGTGGGACGAGAGCCGGCTGCAGCAGCTGCCCCCCAGCAAACCCGTGCGCATCGCCTACATGCTGGTGGTGCACGGCAGGGCCATTCGCCAGCTGAAGCGGCTCATCAAGGCGGTGTACCACCAGCAGCACTTCTTCTACATCCACGTAGACAAGGTGCGTGGCAGGGGGCAAGGCAGGAGGGGAGGGGATGTGCTGGCAGTGTCCGGGTCCGTCACCCAAGCAGCCCATAATAGGTCCGGATGGGGGCTGAACGGAGGTGCAGCATCTCCTGTGCTGGGGAGGTGGCTGGGTGAGGTTTGAGGTTTGTCCTCACTGCCTGTGGAGCTGTGACTCTCCCGTAGCTCTCTGCATCCCCAGAAAAGGGTAGGTAGGACCCCAGTCAAGTTCAAGAGGTGTTTGGACAACACTCTTAGGCACACAGTTAAATTTTAATGGAGGATTCAAAGATCCTCGTAGGTCCCTCCCAGCACAGGATGTTTTATGATTCTGTGATGTGTTCACCCTGCCCAGAGCAGGGGGAGCTCAGCCCTTGGGGCTGCAGGGAGCAGGAGGTCTCTGCTCACCTACCCCCAGTGCTGCTTCCTTTCACAACATCCCAGGGAGAGTTGTGGATTTGCCTGCTGGAAGGAAAAGATGATCTGGGTCAGGCAATCAGCTCCGTCCTGGCTGCCCACTTCTTTTTTTCTCAGCAGCAAATGAAAGGAGCTGGCTGCTGTGCCCTGGGCAGGCAGCAGTAGGTCATAGGATTACTGCTGCATGGAGCTGCCTCTGCTGCTCGGGGGGGACTTCAGAGGCAGGCTGGGCTGTCTGGCTGGTTGGGAGCACAGCAAGAAGGGACACAGCAGCACAGAGGGGTGGCTGAGCCCTTCCTGCACTGTATGGGGTCTGGCTGCCCTTCCCTGAGGCTCGTGAGCATCCCCTGACAGCAGCAGCCTGAAGTTTAGCCGTGCAGTGAGCTGGGGCACTGCAGGGCTGCAGGATCCGGTTCAGATGCTGCTCAGGGCAGCAAGGCACGGACAGGATGAGGAGGGGGGGTTCCCTGGCAGTACGAGCACCTGCTGACCATGAGCTTTGTTCCTCCGCAGCGCTCCAACTACCTCCACCGCGAGGCGGTGGAGCTGGCCCGGCACTACCCCAACATCCGCGTGACGCCCTGGCGCATGGTGACCATCTGGGGAGGTGCCAGCCTGCTGAAGATGTACCTGCGCAGCATGAAGGACCTGCTGGAGCTCTCCGAGTGGCCCTGGGACTTCTTCATCAACCTGAGTGCCACCGATTACCCCACGAGGTGGGCGCCTCACTGGATCAGGGGAGGACGGCAGGAGGGTTCAGGCCACGTGGCTCCCCAGCAGGCGCTGGGATTAACGCTGCTGGGAGGAGCAGGGAGTGTGGGAGGGTGAGGTTGGAGATGGCAGCCACGTGCTGGTGCCCCAGGGCAAGGCTGGGTCCGTCTCTGCCCAGGAGCTCGGCCCATACCTCACAGGCTGTATTTTCCTCTTGTTGGGGTGTTGTAGGGGAATGCAACACGAACACGTGTGTATCTGGGCGCGCATCAGGGCTGCACACCCTCAGCAGGCGCCAGACAGCAGAGGGACCAGGGCTGTGCCTTCCCACGAAGGGATAAGGGTCTGAGTCAGTGCCTGCCAAGCAGCCGGAGGCTCCCGGTGTCTGGTGGCTCTTGCAGCATCAATGTTTACTGGGTTGCTTTATCCCAGTGGCCGTTCACGCTTCCTAATTTGCATCGCAGGACCAACGAGGAGCTGGTGATGTTCCTGTCCAAATACCGAGATAAGAACTTCCTGAAGTCTCATGGCCGAGACAACGCCAGGTAACCCCAGCTAGGGGCAGAGCTGAGCTGGAGGAACAGAAAAGGGGGAATTTGGGGAGGAAAAACAGAAACAGGAGGCTGGGAGGCTGCTCTGGCTGTGGCTACCAGAGCTGGAGCAGGGCTGCTGTGTGGCCAGCTGTGCCACCCTGTGTCCCTAGCCCCTCACCCTCATCTCCCTGCCCAGGTTCATCAAGAAGCAGGGCCTGGACCGCCTGTTCCACGAGTGCGACTCCCACATGTGGCGGCTGGGCGAGCGCCACATCCCCGAGGGCATCGTGGTGGATGGGGGCTCCGACTGGTTCTCGCTGACGCGCAGCTTCGTGGAGTACGTGGTGTACGCGGACGACCAGTTGGTGTCCCAGCTGCGGCAGTTCTACACCTACACGCTGCTGCCAGCCGAGGTGGGTGTCTGCAGGACACGGGCAGCCAGGTTTGGGGCCAGCATTGCTGCTCCCGTGTTCTTGATTCAGCCTTATTCCTTCTCCCCAAGGAGGAGGCAAACAAAGTGATGCTGGCTTTGGTAGGATTTTGGTAGGATTTTCTTCTCCTTGTCCTTAACATCCCTGCCCTAGGCGGCTGTGAAGGGCATCACTGGTTCTGCTCTGGCAGCTTTGTGCCTCCTTTGCCCAGGTCCAAGTGTGAAAGAGTGGGAGGGGAGCAGACAAAGTTAGATAAAGTCTGATGCATGTGTATAACCTCATCTCTTATGGGTTGCCCTGTGCCAGAATCAGGACAGGTTTCTCTGTCCAGGAGCTCTCTGGGCCTGTTGTGTTCCTCTGAGCGCGAGGTAGGGGGGCACCGTTAACCTCCCACCTCCATGGGTCTCCTGTCCCTTCTCTGCCTCACGCAGTCCTTCTTCCACACGGTCCTGGAGAACAGCCACGCCTGCGAGACGCTGGTGGATAACAACCTGCGGGTGACCAACTGGAACCGTAAGCTGGGCTGTAAGTGCCAATATAAACACATAGTCGACTGGTGCGGGTGCTCCCCAAATGACTTCAAACCCCAGGACTTCCTCCGGCTACAGGTGAAAAAGATCCTCCTTCTTCCTCCTGCTCTCTCCTCTCTTCCCTGTCTCTGTCCCCAGCCCTTCTCTCTCAGCTGCCCCGCGGGCGCACCCCTGGGTGCTGTCCCACTTCTCCCCACATCTGCACGAGCCTCACCCCAGCCTGGCAAGGGCCGGGAGCAGGACTGGCTCTCCATGTGGAGTGGGGCTTCGTGCAGATGTGTCTGTAAAGGCTTCAGAAGCAGCCTTCTGCTTGCAGTGCTGCTCCTTTTCCCAGGCTTTCTCCTTTTCCTCCTCTTTCCCTGCAGATTTAATACTTGGGGCAAATGCCTGCTCAGTAAAAAAAAAAAACAATTTAGAGTGCTGTCCTCTTTGGCAGGACAAAGTATCCGGTGATGAACCGCCTGCCGTGCTCTCAGCGAGCTGAGATGTGGGCTGAACAAGGGAGGTCTGGGGGTGGTGCAGCCCTTGAAAGTGAAGTTAAAGGGGAGGCAGTGGGAGAGATGAGAACCCATCCACGTAGCCACTAACCGTACCGTTTGCTCCCACTGATCCTGCCTCAGAGGATCCCACGCAGAGGCTGTGCTTTGCTGCTCCTTACCCTGCCCTGTCAGAGGGGGCAGGATGGCTCCCAGCATGTTTCCTCCTGGCTGCCCCGCTGAGGCAGGAGGGCAGAGCGGGTGCCACCACCGCCGCTGACATTGCCTCTGCTCTTCCAGCAACTCTCCAGACCCACCTTCTTCGCCCGCAAGTTCGAGTCGACGGTGAATCAGGAGGTGCTGGAGATCCTGGACACCCACCTCTACGGCAGCTACCCCCCCAACACGCCAGCCCTGAAGGCCTACTGGGAGAACGTCTACGACCGCGTCGACGGCCTCAGTGGCCTCAGCGATGTCACCCTCACCTTCTACACTGCCTTCTCCCGGCTGGGGCTCCGCAAAGCCGCCTCTGTGCTGGCCCTGAAGGAGAAGCTGTGCAGGTGGGGCACGTGCTGCAGCCCGGCCCGGGCTCCGAGCGGTGGCTGCTGCTGCAGGGAGGACGTCGATGCTCACGCCTGTCGCCTCTCTGGTTCTTTTTCTCCAGGTTTGAGCCCCGTGGTTTCCCGTCCAGCGTGCACTTGTATTTCTACGACGACCGCTTCCAGGGGTACCTGGTGATGCAGGAGGTGCAGAACACAGCCACGGGGCAGGCAGAGGCCTTGGAGGTGTGGATGATGCCCCAAGGAGCTCTGAAGCTGGCGGGTCACGGAGGGCAGGCAAACCGGCTACAAAACCTTGAGGTAAATGGGCAAAGCATCCTTCACAGCACCTGTTTTTCTCCCCAGTTTTTCCATGCTGTGCTGCCCTTCCTTTTCTCCCCAGCCTGCGTGCTGAGGGGGGCAGAGAGTGCTAAAGTCAGGGCTGAGAGTGGATTTTTGTCAAGGAATTCCACTTGAGTTTGGAGCTAATTTTTTGGGAAAGGCCTGAAGGGATCTTTTGGGGGGAGCTGAGGCTGCTGGTGCCGGCACCTCTGGCTGCAGGAGGCATCACTTGCAGCTGGCTTGGCCCTGACGTGGTGCAGGCAGGCAGGGGAGCAGCGCAGGCTGGGTGTGCATTGCTTTGGGCTCCAAAGCTTGTGCCCTACCCACTTTAAGGTGGTGAAGCACAAAACCTGAGCTGGTCGTGTCAGCCTGCCCGGTGTCCCACCGCCTCGTGCCTCGTCCCTGCAGGTGGGCACGGAGTGGGACCCCAAGGAAAGGCTCTTCCGCAATTTTGGAGGCTTGATGGGGCCTTTTGACGAGCCGGTGGCCATGCAGAAGTGGGCGCGGGGCCCCAACCTGACAGCCACGGTGGTGTGGATCGACCCCACGTACGTCATCGCCACCTCGTACGACATCACGGTGGACGCAGAGACGGAGTTCACCCAGTACAAGCCCCCCCTCAACCGCCCCCTGCGCCCCGGCGTCTGGACCATCCGCCTCCTGCAGTTCTGGGAGCCCCTGGGGGAGAACCAGTTCTTGGTGGTGCCCCAGACCTTCAACCGCAAGCAGCCGCTCAGGAAAGGTGAGGGTGCTCTGGAGATTGGGGCTGGGGTCTTTCCGTGGGGAAAAAAATGGTGAAAAGCATTGTTTTGTGTGTTCCATGCCAATGTTTAAGGCTGTAGATCTTAAGGAAAAACCATGCCCGGCTCTTGTGCAGGGAGGTTGGACCAGGTGACCTCCAGAGGTCCCTTCCAGCCTCAACCACTCTGATTCTGTGATTTTTATTTATTTTTTTTCCCCGGTTCTGGCCTCTCTGGCTTGCAAGGCAGGTGCCACCCCCCTGGTGGTGTCCCCATGTCCCTGTGAGCTCTCAAACCAGGCCGCTAGGCGGCTGTGGGCCCGTTTGCAGGCGAGCTGGGTCCACCCCAGCTGCGTCCCCGTTCCTTGGCATGGGGGGGACGGGGCTGCAAGGGGTTGGAGTGCTGGGGGCGGTAGGGAAGAGCTGGCTGCCGGGACATTACCACGCTGCTGATCTCTTTCTCCCTGTCCCATCCAGACGACAGCAACTGGCTGCACGGCGGGCCCCCCCGCAACGAGTACATGGAGCAGAGCTTCCAGGGTTTGGGGGGGATCCTCAACCTGCCACGCTCCGAGGAGGCAGAGGCGGCGGCGGCAGGGAAGGCGCAGCTGACAGGCCGGGCGCTGGACGAGTGGGCAGACAGCGCCATCAGCACCTTCTGGGCCGTGGCAGACGTCTGCGTGGGCAGCTCCTCGTCCTGCTCCTCCCTGGAGACCTGCAGCAAAACCTCCTGGAGCTCGCTGTCCCCGGACCCCAAATCAGAACTGGGGCCCGTCAAACCTGACGGGAGGCTGAGGTAGCAGGAGCAGCCAGGGGGGGCGGCGGCGTTGGGAGCGAGGAGCATCCTCCGTCACCGGCGTGGGGCGTCTCCGGACTGCGTCACCCCGTGCCATTCACACCGTAGTTACTCGAGGAAAAGAGTATGGGAAGCGGCTGGCCAGGGAAATCCTCCTGTGGGGTTTTTAGGCGGAGAGGGAGGTGTGAGGTGCCTTGCCCGCCTCCCCCAGGAACGGGCACTTGCTGGCCAGGCAAGAGGGTGCCAGGGCACCCGTCACCGCAGGGTGCGGGTGGTGCTGGCGGCTGGAGGAGCTGCGTGCTTGTTTCTTTGGTGCCTCGGGAAGGGGTGAGACGGGCTGGGAAGGGAGGCTGGCAGGGGGGTGGGCTCCGGACCAACTCAGCACCCTGTCCTCGCTGCCCGGCCCCAGGTGGATCTGTGCAGGACCAGGCCCTGTGCTGCAGGCTGCCCCCAGGAGGGCTGCCTGGGGGCTCCAGGGACAGGGCACGCAGGGAAAGTTGGAAGCAGAATGGGTCGAAACCTGCCATGTGCATGGAGCTGCTGCTGGCCCAGGGCTTGCATCTCATCCCCTCGACCCCAGCCCTTTAGTTTGTATTTTTATAAATATATAGAGAGAAATATATACGATGCAAAGTGCAATAGAGACGAGACCCCGCATTGGCCGGGCGGTCCTTGTGTCTCCATCTCCCCTGAGACTGTAACATACCTTGTTCTCTTGGGTGTCCTGGTGGTACAGGACAGGGTGCTGGGTTGTTTACATTTTTTTTTAATTATTGTTACCATTATTATTATTATTATTATTATTATTGTTTTGCTGTTTCCCCATTTCCTGCTGGGGGCTGATGGGGAACCACATCCTGCTGCCCCAGGGCTGCGGGGCGCTGCCTGCCCTCCAAGGCAGCAGCCTGACTGTGCCAAATGTTTGATGGTGTTTGCTGCGTGGTGGCCCTGGCTGGGCGAGCAGTTTAAGCCCAGTAAGCAGCTGGGGATGCTGCAGCCTCTGTCTCTGCTTCAGCTCAGGCTCTGGGCACCGGGCTGCTCACGTCCCCTGCCAAAACGCGATGCACGTGGCTGATGTCCTGGTGCGGATGAGACGGCAGCTGTCCTGTGCCATGGCCCAGCCTCCTCCTTTCTCCCTGGTCAGCAGAAGCTCTCAGGATCTGCTGTGCTTCCCTGGCTATAAAGCAAAGAAGAGAGACGAGGTCCAGCTGGCTCCATCTGCTCTCTGCCATCTGCTTGCTTCCCCGAGGGACCAGAAGCTGCCTCCTCGGGGGCAAGGGAGCTGCAGAGCCCCCTGCTTCCCATCCACCTCCCAGCTCGGGGCCTGCCTGCGGCGTTCCTCTCCCAAAGACCAGTGCTGCATGGAGGGAAGGCTGTGGTTGGTTTTCCACCCTGGGAAGATGCTCGGTGGGCTTGTTGGACTGCAACGGAGCTTGTGTACGACCTGGGACCAAGACACTGCCCCCGTGGCTGGGCTGGGGCAGGGGAACCACTGCGGAGCGGGGCGCTGGAGCTCGTCCACTCCATCCTCTGCTTGTACATCAGCCGCAGCATCTCCAGAGACTTTTGTGCCACCTTCCTGCGGGGCTGCACTCAGGCTGCCTGCGGGGTCACCTCGCCGCCTCCTTGCCCTTGAGGACTGAGGACAGGGGGGCTGCAGGGGGACGGGACTGGGGGCAGTGGGGGGAGGCGATGCTTGGCCTGGGGCCACCAGTGCTGTGTGGGGATGGCTGTCAGCATTCTGTGGGGCTGTCTGACAGTGCTGTGTGGGGCTGTCAGTGCTGTGTGGGGCTGTCAGCACTCTGTAGGGCCGCCAGCCCTGTGTGGGGATGGCTGCGCTCTGCCCCTTGCCCCAAATATAACGATCTCCTGTACTGTGGCGTGCTGTGCTGGGCTACTGGGGTGCTGGAAGGGGATGAGAGCTGGAGGGGTGATGCTTCAGGCACTCCTGGGGCCGCTCAGCCCCCTGTTGGCTCCGAGCGGTAATTAACTCATTAACTAATTAATCAGCTGGGGCTGCCCCCCCCCCAACCCTCCCCGGCGGGCCCAGCCCTGCGGGCCTCATCTCCATAGCAACCGCCGGCCCCGCCCCCTGGTGCTTCCAGCGGCCAATAGGAGGCGGAGGAGGGCGGGGGGCAGCCAATGGCGGCGGGCGGGGGGCGGGCCCGGGGCCGGTGCGGGGCTTGGGGCAGGGCCGGGCCCCGCCGCGGGGCGGCCAGGCCGGGCCGGCCGGGCTGAGGGGAGGGATGGCGCACCCCGGGGGCGGCGGGGCCGCCATGGACGGCAACGTGCTGGCCATCGTCATCGCCGCCAGTGAGCAGCGGGGAGAAGGGGAGGGGGGTAATGGGGCTGGGAACCGGGATGGGAATGGGGGAATGGGGCTGGGAACCGGGATGGGAATGGGGGAATGGGGCTGGGAGGGGGGTAACGGGGCTGGGGATGGGGGAACAGGGCTGGGGACAGGGGAATGGGATAGGGAATGGGTTAATGGTCTGGGAACGGGCTGGGGATGGGGCTTGGGACAGAGGAACGGGCTGGGAGTAGGGGAATGGGAGTGAGAATGGGGCTGGGAACGGTGTTGGGATTGGGGTAATGGGGCTGGAAGCAGGGCTGGGGGCCTGACCCGGTGCTGTGCAGCCCCAGCTGGGGACCTGCAGCTGCTGGAGCCGGGCCGGTGCCTCCCCCCCGAGCTGTGGGTGCAGAGCTGGGGCTGAGCCCCCTGAGCCCTGGGCCGTGCCCCTGACCCCACAGTGAGAGGTGTGGGGGGACAAGCAGGGCTTTCGGCATCCTGGGGTCAGGTGGCAGGCAAAGCCGGTCTCTGCGGTTTGTTTCCGAGATGATTTTGTGCCCAGAAACGCAGGGGGGGAAGGGGGACAGCTGCTGGCAGGCCCTGCCCGGCTCGGCTCACCCTTGCGCCCTCCTTGTCCCACCTCCGGCAGCGGTGTCCACGTCCGTGTTCATCGTGGCCGTCCTCATCCTGCTGCTGCTCCTGTACCACCGCGACCCCATGTGCTGCCAGTTCCTCTGCTCCTGCCGCTTCTTCCAGACCCCCGGCCAGTGCGTGAGTACCTGCGGGTCCCACCCCCACCCCAGACCCCGGCTCTCGTTCCACCTGCTGGGGTCCTCGAGGCTGGACCGCTGCACCCACCCACACGTGCCCGGCCGTGCAGCCCGCAGCAACGCCTCCATCTCCCTGAGCTGCTCGCAGGGGGCTGTCCTCCTCCCCCGGCACCCTCGTGTGCGGGGCTGGGCTCCTCCAGGCTGCTGCTTTCCAGGGCAGGGGCCCAGCAGGGAAGGGGGCTGGAAGGCTCGGTGTAGATGCAGACAATGCCGCTCTCCAGCGCTTGCATCCCAGCAACTGGCTTCTTGCGCGCGGCTCCCGGGCGCGGAGCGGCGAGACACAAAGCCCTTTCACTCACATCTGTAATTTCCTGGGGCTGCCTTTCAAGCGGGGAAGCTGCCGATGGAAAGAGCGGCGTGTGCAGCCAGCGCGGCCTTTGTGGTAGCGGCTGCTGCAGGGAAAGCTTGGCCTCCAAAAGCTGCGGGGACGGCAGCTCGGGAGGAGGGTCCCCTGGAGAAGAGGGGATGCAGAGGTTGTTGAGTGGAAGGGAAATCTAACGGCCCCAGCAGAAACCACAGTGGAAGCAGGCTGGCTTTTCGGTGTCCCCTGCCTGCCTTGCTGCGTCTGTTCCTTTCCCTTCTCCTCCCTGCTGTGAGCCGCCCTGTCTGAGAACAAGGAGCATCCGCAGGATTCTTCCTCTCCATAGAAAGAATCTCTGCTTGCTCCCTCAGCACGTTTGCAGGGAATTGAGTTTAGGTGGAGCAAGGCTGTTCAGGAACAGGACGTTTGTTGCTCTTCAGATCTGCTTGCTGCGTTACTCCGAGCTGACTCCCTCGACAGATCAGCGTTACAAATTCTGTAACCTTGAGCGTGTGATGCTTATCTGCGCTGGCGGGGCGGTCGGGTGGTTGTGGTCTTTGTTGTTGGCCCCCCAAGCAAGCTCGTTCTGCTGAGTCTGAACAAAACCTGCCTCTGGGGCCATGCTGCTGTCCCTCCAGCTGCGCTGCAGGGATTTTGGCTCGCTCTCATCTTTCCCTTCCTGACCCCTCGTTCCAGGACTGCCCCCCTCCGTATTTCAGCAGCAGCCAGCGGCTGGTGGGGCCCCAGCGCGGAGCATCGCGGCTGGAGAGCGCTGCTGAGAATCCTGGCATGCAGGTGAGGAGGCTGCCCTGTCCCTACGGGGAGCTGGGGGAAAAGGGTAGCAAAGGACCTGAGGAACTTGGAAGGGGACTGTGGTTACGGGGCTCTGGGGAGCTCTTGGGGTGTATCGAGAAGGTGTGAGGCAGCAGGAGCAGCTCTGGGAAGTGCTGCCTGTATGTGAGATCCCACAGAGGAGGTCTGGGGATGCCACAGGGCTTCCACGTTGCCCTGAGGTGTTTGGCCACGATCTCTTGGAGCCTGGGATCCTGCAGAGCACATCTGTGCTGTGTGGCTGTGGTGTAATTACCCCCTGGGAGGGCACGTGGGTTTCCTCTACCAGAGGGCGAGGAATGGCACCCCCAGCTTTGAACGTGAAGCACCCCGAGGTGGCACCAGGCCCTGAACTTCCAGTGGAGAGCCGCCGCGGTGCTGACATCTCTCTCTGGGCTTGGCGTTCCCAGGTTGACGAGCCCTTTTGTGTCGGGCCCCCCAGCAGCTACCAGCTGCCTTCCTGGGAGCAGCCCCGCTTGCCGAGCTACGAGAGCGTGCGGAAGAAAGACCGCCAGCGGGAAATCCACCAGATGATCGCCAAGAGGTTTGGGCTGTGGGCAGAGCCTTCCCAGGAGGTGAGCCCGAGGGTGTTCTCGGCTGGCAGAGCCCCAGGGGCAGTCCCCGCTCCCCTCTGTCTCTTGTTCCAGCAGCTTGCAGTAGCTGTGGACTCTGTTCTCTGCACTTGCCTTTCTCCGATAGCCTTTATCTCAGGGAGAGGCACGCGGTGTACCAGGAGGCTCCTTTTGTGTGCATCTGTGCCAGTTAATGATTCATCTCCCTCGGTGCATTTGCAGAAATGCTTGTGCTGGGAGTAAGGGCAGAACTGCTGATGAAAGAGCAGACCCGTACAAGTCTGAGCTGGGAATGTTATTTTTGGATCCGTAAGGCTTCCACGGCTTCTTGCTCCCTTCTCCCTACGGGGCACCTCTGACAGGCCCCTCGCTGTTATCTTGAAGTGTTTATGGCTTATCCACGAGCCAAAGGCTTTGCCTGTTACCACATGTAAGATTTGCACTCCCTCAACAGAATAGAGAAGAGCAAGTGCATCTGCCAAGTAGGTCCTGTGGCAGCATCCCAAGAGACTCCCAAACAAAAAGACCTCATTCATTAACGCGGGACAGAAATATTTGAAACCCGTAGAGCACAGAAAGATCACTGATTTACCTGGATTTAATGCTGCATCATGGAATTTGGAATAGTCAGCACTTGGCATGCAGTGTTTGGGATTGTAACTAATGATATTGCCCTGAAATGAGCACTGAAGGCACAGGGGGGTAATGCCCAGGCAGCCTGGAGCCGAGGAGCTGAGCCCTGCGTTAACAGGAGTCAATTTTGTTCTGGCTTTGCAACAAGTGGTGACGAGTCCTTGGGACAAGGAACAGGAACCTTGTATCAGGGGAACGGGTGGAACACGCTGTGTCCTCGCCACTGGCTTTCTGTCTCAGTGTGGCAGAGGCGTGCTAAGGTCCCATCTCCCAGGTGCTCAGCCTACTCTTTTCGGGAGAGCAGGAGTTTGGTTTCAGGCAGGCGGTGGTTGTGTCTCGGACCTGAGAAGAAGGGGGGTGATTTTCTGGTTGTTTCTGACCAGCTCTGATGCTCTTCCTCTCTCCCCAACAGATGCCACCTCCTTACGAGCACGCTCTGCGGCACCCTCCAGCTTTCTCAGGACCAGCAATCATCTCAGAGACCTCGGACAGACGTGGTGCGCCAGACCCTTTCCCGGTCCCGCTCAGCTACCAAACCCAGCGCAACACCGCGGTGTGAGGCCTCAGCCTCGCCGTGCTCCTCCTTCCCTTGGTGGCAGCGACAGAAGTGCCTGGGACATGGTTCTCATCTGCAGGGAACAGCCAAACCTCAGACCTTCACCCTTATTCCCCATCAGCTGGGAGAGATGCAGGCGATTCAGACCCAGCCAGCGATGTCCGTCCCGCAGCACGAGGACAGCCACAAGGCCAGCGCCGAGCACCGTGCTGTGCCCGCCGTGAGCAGGGCCGGCCGCGTGCACTTCTCTCTGGCACACGCACCGTTACCAAAGGCGCCGGAGCGGCTGCTTTGTCCTGCACAGCAACAAAGCAAAGGTGAAGGTCTGCTCAGCCAGAGCGCCTCGAGGCAGCTGGCGTCCCGTACCTCTGTGAGGCTGCGGCAGGCACCGCCAAGCGCAGGGCGTCAGCCCTCGGGGTGGTTGTGTTGTGCTACTTCACGTTTCCCTTGGGTTGTAAAACTGTTTACTTTATCAGGGTTATAAAACTGTTTACTTTATCAGCGCAGCAGATACCAGGCGGGAATCTGACCTGTGAGTGGCAGAATGGACGTGCGTCGGGGCACTGCTGCGTGCTCCCACAGCAGCGTTCCTCTGATTTACAGCCACTTTGTGTGGACTTCAGGGAAAGGTTTGGAGATTCTCGAGATCCAGGGGTTACATCTCTTTCAGTGCTGTGTGCAAACACAGACCATCAAGCTGAAATGGATGTGCAACCTGGGAAAGGACAAAGCATAGGCAAAATGCTGGTGGTCTCCGTGAAGGACGTAAAGCACCGGTGGAGATCCGTGCTGACAGAGTTTACCTACTCATCTTTTGCAGGGCAGACAATCTCCTGATGTCATTACACTACCAGTTTTGATAATCTGTTTTCTACTGCAGAGCCAATGTTTCAAATTGTTTACAACCTGTAGATAAAATGAGATCAACTCGGCCACGAGGCATTTGGGCTCCTTTCTTTCAAGTAGCATAAGCCATCGTGGAAGGGCTTGGGAGAGACAAAAGGCTCAATCTTCCGGATTACGGCTTTACGAGGCACCTCCAGCTGCTGAGCTTCTGACACCATCCCTGACTTGTGCATCTTAGCAGGCACTCTAAAATTAGTTACAAATTAGCTTTGGAAGTTAGTTCCAAAGTTCTAACTCGCAGAGTTAGAAAAAGGAATGCTCCCAGCTATTTGAGGTAATCAGTGAGGTGGGTTAGACATTAGCAAAAATCTAGCTCCCTGGGGTGCAGTTGGAAAAGGACCTGTCCTCTCCTGCAGTGCGCTGAACTATGATACAAATACAGCAGCAGTGCCTAAAACGAGTAAAAATTATTACTGAGGGAATATGAGGGAATTATTAATAGGACAATTATTGTCATAAAGCTAATTTTGGAGTGGAGTACTCAGTGGAACAACAGAAGGGGTTCTCCAGGGGAAGGCAGCTCCACGTACTGAACCAACACAGGTAACACCCTACAAACAGGCAAGACCCACAAGAACTCCAATGCATTTATTGAGCACTCTAACAAAACCCAGCAGATCTCTCCAGTGCCTGAACTCCAACCCCGTGTGCTTTGGGAGCAAGAGAGCAAAGGCACGAACGGGCGTCCTCAGAGCTGGAACACTCTCGCTCTCGTCCTCCTCAGCTGGCAGCCCAAGGTCTGCCCCAGCTGCACCTTCCTGTCCATCCCCACACGGATCAGGGGCCTCAGAGCATGGTGACCAGCTTAAAGCTCCCCACTTCTGCCGTGGGGATAACACTGATGAAGGTTTTATAAAGAATGGCGCCTTTGGGCAGGCGACAGATCACCTCCCTGCTCTCGCTGCTGCGGGGAGGAGGCACGTACACCTCCTTGGTGTACCGCACGATCCCGTCCTCCAGGGCGTAGAGCGTCTTGTTACGGCCCATCCCCACCTGCAAAAGGACCGGCACAGCATCAGGAGGGAAAGGCTGGAGGTCGCTGCTGAAGCAGATCTGATCATCTGCCTGCCTTGGTTTGTATCTTGGCTTCAGCAGCATTTGCTGCTTCATTTTTTAAAATGGAAGAAAACAACGCCGCTTGCTTACAGCAAGCAGTGTGAGCTCGTTACGAGATGCTGATTCCACCCTAAAGTATAAGAACCCAACTCCCCAACCCTCAGTCCGTTCCTAAATCAGGTGGGCACAGCTCTGATTTCATGCAGGTTGTGACTAAGAAATACCAAATAATAAAACCCAATTTCAGGATTATAAAAAAGAAATAATAATAGAAACGATAATTAAAAAAACAGCTTGAGAGAGAGGGAACAGTGAGGTGGGCTGTTCTGGGCTGCTGTTCCGAGTACCAAGGAAGAGGGAAAAGTGACTTACATAAGCCCCTGGATGCCAGCGTATCAATCGCTGCGTAGCCAAAACGTTGCCTGCGTGCACAAACGCGCCTGCAACAGAACAACGGAGTCAGCCTGTGGAGAAATGGAGCTCCCCGAGGGCCCTGACGCTAGCGGAAAACTAATGGCTCCAGGACTTAAAAAAAAAAACAGCTTTCTGTGGAAATTTTCTATGGAAAAAATGACTTCAAATGCTGAAAGCATCCAAACAAAAATGCTGTTGGGGTGAAGCAGAGGGCAACTGATATACAGTGGAAAAAAGCAATTCTAGTCCTTGAAAAGATTGCTCCTGGGGTGCAAGGCATTTTCTGTTTGCTGAAGGCATTAGTTTTATTACCTGTAATGCTGATATGTTTTCATTAGCAAACTCACTAATTATTAAGCACTTAGCTGTAAGGATCTGTACTTTGGCTTCAGCTGTGCGTCACAGTTCTCCCTTTTGTAAACACGCTTCTCAACCCAGCATGGGGGGAAAACGCACTTCAGTTCTTCGGTGTCCCACAGCACGCCCTCCTCCCAGCCTCTCCGGAGAAGCAAAGCACGTTTTCTGGAGCCAATTTTGGCTGCCTGCTCGTGGGCCCATCGGGGAGGAAGGCTGACTCACGCTGCCCTCCTGCTGCCCACCCTGGATCAGGAGGTTTTGCTGAGCCTCCTCTCTCTGCTGCAAGAGCGCCTCAGCCGCCTCCTACTCTGCAATTACCGCCCCTGCCAGGGGCTGACCCGTGAAGGATGCCACGAAACACGCGTAAGGGCAGAGTATCTGCCTGGCCTACCTTCCACTTTCTTGACTCCGTAGCGCTTCCCAGGGCTGCGGCCACCCAGATTTTTTGAGCTGCCCCCAGATTTCTTAGAAGCACATCGGACAGCAGCCAGGCTTGTTTGCGGAACACTCAGAACTAGATTTGGAGCAAGAACAACAAAAATAGCTGAAAAAATGAATACACGTGCCTTTTTCAGATTTAAAGGATATCAGTTTATACAGTTTTTAAAACTAAAGGCAAACAAAAGCCCAGAGGAAAAAAAAAATAGTTACTTCCAAGATAAATCATAGTTAGACCACCCTGGACTAAATCTTCTGCAAAGAGATGACATCTCAAGTTCTGCGGCTACCCAGACAAGAATAAAAGGATCAGGACATAAACAAAATCACTTCTGGTAAAGGCCTTGTAGATTGTGCTAAAGAAATCGCAAGCTGCTACAAATTGGCCTTATATTGCTTCAAGAAAAAACAAACTGTGAGCTCTGTTTCAGTTTCACCCTCAGTTGAATGGCATTTATTTAGTTAGTAAGTAAATATTTTGTAATCTTATAAGCGAAGAGACTCCAATTCAAAACAATGTGTCAACACATCCAGAACTGTTACCCTGAAGGTAACAGGCTCAGCATTTTGTGCCAATCCTTGAGTTACAACCAGGACAAGTCAAGCAGAAGTCAGTTGTTACAGTCAGAGGTTGTGTCTGGAAACACAGCATCGCTCACACCACAAACTTACTCATTTGGGAAAAAAAAGGGCACTGACAGCAAACACTGTGGTTTTGTTATCAGGAAGGCTGACGCTCTGGTTTTGTTCACCCTCAGGTGAAATTCTTTGTAGAACACGTCTGTGACATAGTTAGTTTTTTTTTTTTTTTTTTTTTTTGAAGGATCTCAGCAGTTCCTCCTTTCACGCAGTTAGCTGGCAAACCCAAGTTCTCCAAACTTTTCAAAAAAAATTTCTGAACTCTTTTCAACCCCAGAAGCAGCAGGTGAGAGCAGGACGGTGCCCATCACACCACAAATCGTGCTCCTTTCCTCCTCCTGAGAAAACCCCCGGATTCTTTTAGTCTTAAGTTACCACAGACGGTCAGCGAGCTGGAAATCTTGTAGTCTTGTTCTATGAATCACGTTAACTCCAAGCGCCGGGTACTCGTTACGCCAAGGCCGGGCTCGGGGCCGTGGCAGCAGGCAGGGGAAGGGGAGTGACAGAGGCAAACACACCCCAGTTCTAAGCTACCGCCCGGCTGACTGTACCAGAAGACACACAAAACCCAAACGGCCGGTGCCGGGGTTACATTTTGCGTGACTTTTAGTTATTTTGTGAATAAAAAGGAAGCGCCGCGCTCCGCCCCCCCCCCGGGCCCTGCCGCCCCTCACTCACACAGCCGCCCCAGCGCCGCCATCTTCCCGGCACCGCCTCCCCTCCTCTTCCGGCGCGGCGAGCGGCGGTTGGCCGGAGCGCTCGCGCACGCTCTCCCGCGGACCAATCAGCGCTCAGCATGGGCGGTGTGCGCGAGGGCTCGGGCCAATCGGCGCCCAGCGCGGCAAACGCCCGCCCGCCCTCCCGCTGCCTCTCCTGAGGGGAGACAAAATGGCGGCGGCGGCAGGGGGCGCTGAGGGGCGGTCGCCGCCGTCAGGGCCGTCCCCGCGGCCGGGGTCGCCGCCTTCCCCCGCGTGGGGAAGCGCCGTTGTGGTGCTGAGCAGCGACAGCGAGCCTGAGGTGGTTCCTCTGGCCGAGCGGGTGAAGAGGAGGCTGCCCCGCGGCCGGCCCTCGGCGGAGGGGAGCGCGGCCCTTGGGGAGGGGCCGTGTGGGAGCGGGCAGCGGCCGGCGGCTGGCGGCGGGGGGCAGGCCGGCACGGGCGGGGTGCTGGGGGCCGAAGTCAGGCCCTGGGGAGGCGCAAACGGTGCCGGAGGGGCGGAGAGGGCGGCTCCCGGCATGCCAGAAGCTGCCCTGATAGAGCCCGAGGCCCGGCCCGGCGGGTCCCCGCCGAGCGGAGGCAGCGCAGAAACTTCCCCGGTTCCGAAAAGGAGAAAATACAGCCAGAAGGAGAGGGAGGCGATGCGCCAGGCTGCGTGGCAGAGGAGAAAGGAACGAGAAGCGCGGAAGAAGGAGCAGGAGCAGGAGAAGGAAAGGAAGAAGACCCTTGCCAAGATACTGAAAGCTCAGCGGCCAGGGGAGTGCCAGAAATACATAACGGTGGTGCTGGATCCAGGTGCTTCTCCCGGCTGCCTGCCCCTCCCCTGCCTTGTGCTGGCAGTTGGCTCTTGCCCTGGAAGCCTGACCCACGTATCAATTTCAGCTATTTTACAGGTAGAAGGTGGTGCACAGGTCCTTGCTGCCTTGCAGTCCGCAAACTATTCCTGTGTGGTTGAGAGGCAGGCTGTTCCCTGCAGCATCACCTGGAGGAGAAAGGCTGTGATACCTCAGGTGCGAGGACAGAACCTCGATGTGCTTGCCCTTTAATTTCTGTGTTATTTGCACTTTAGCAACCCACGTGAGCATCCTCCGAACTTCTCCCTGTCTCAGAGCTCTGAGTGGGAGTGCCAGTTTGAGTGAGTTTGAGTTACAAACAGAGTGATGCTCTGGCTGTTTGGTTTTGTATTTGGCAGACTGAAGATGGTGATGAGTGGACAGAAGAGCCAAACGTCCTGATTCTGCTTCGTTTGGAGGAGTTTTTGTCCATGGTTCGCGGCTACAAGCAAGTAAGGCTGCTTAGGGCTGTCATGCTCACTGAACATGCCTTGCTGAGAGGTGATACTTGTCATGCCTTTTCATGGGATGGTTTTGATGTGGGATGAAAACCGTGGTCCCAGTAGACCATAAGTGTTGTTTTTAGAAGCCTGTACTTGATCAAACGCATCGGGGCTGTATAATGCAGAGTTTTGACAAGCTTTCTTTCCTAGGTACTGTTTTTCACAGATTTTTAAAGAGATAACGTTGTCCTAATAGATATTCCAGGTCAAGTATGTTGTGGGTTGGTTTGGTTGCTTGGTTTGTTTTCTGCCATAACTTATTACTACATCAAGTATTGTCTGTTTGTCCCCAAAGAGCCCCGTGAGCAGACCTTTCCATCTGCAGAACTGGAGCCCTAGGTTCCTAGGGTTGCCTGCGTAACTCAGTATGGTTCTGTTGATCTTTGCAGGAGGCCCAGGGCTGTGCAGAAGGGCAGAAGGAGACCTTGCAGAGCTTTGTAGCTCAGGTTTTGAAGAAAATGCCTGGGAAAATTTTGGCAATGACAGTAGTTGAAGTAGAAAAGTATTTCAGGTGAGACTTTTTTCCCTCCAAATGTTTCTGCGTTGTCTCTGGCCTTGCAGAATGCCACAGATGTTTACACTAACTCCTTCTAGCAAAGACTGGAGTGTAACTAGTGTTCCTACCCAGAAGTGCTCCACTATTTTTTGTGTAGGAACAGAAGTGAAGCTCCACTGAGTCTGTCACCACAGTGACCAAGGGCAAATAGCTGGGGAAGAACATAAGGATGGCAAAAAAAAAGTCCCAAATACTTCGTTGGTGTGCTTTTCTAGTTTTCAAAGAATTGCTGCTGAGGCATTTTGTTAATCAGATATAATGCTCTTGGATTTGATGGTCCTTGATGTTTTCCGTAAAATTCAGGGTCCCTCAGTAGGGGTTGTTGGTACAAAGTGGTCTCACACTCCACAGCAGCCTGGTCCTGCTGCTTCTGCTGAAGGGAATTTCCAATCTTATCTTTGTTTTCTTAGATGTCTCAGAGCTCAGTCAAAAAAGAGACTGCAACAGGCAACAGCACACAGAAGTGAAGGAGACGAGCAGAGGAGAAAGGAAGTTCAGGATTCTGGTCTGGAAATATCCAGGCTGGATGTGGAAGAAGTGAGTGAGTACCTTGAGAACAGGCAGGCAGCTGTTGTCTCTGCTGTCTGCCACCCCTGGAACATTTGACCTGATCACACCCTTTCCTGGACAGGGACCTTCAGCTTTCACTAGTTTATGTGCTGTGGACGGAGCTTGTTGTGTTCAATTCCCCGCCACTCAGATACAAACCCGCTTTCCCCTGGTCCACCAGGTTTCGTTCACCTTAATTTTGGGCAGGAAAATATGAATCTTGGTTAGCATCTCTCACACTTCGTGGTCCACCGGTAAAGCCCATCATTGCTGCCCTGGTGGCCTGCGTATAACGGGAGCCTTCCACCGAGGGGCGATGTCAGCTGGGTGGCACTCGGCTGCTATTAAGGAGTCAAAGCATCCCTGAATACGTCTGTGCCTTGAGCAGTTTCCAAAATGGGGAGGGAGTGGGTGGTTGTGACTTAGAGCAAGATGTTATGACTCGTTGTTTTATTTTTGTGTTGTTTTGGTTTTGTTTGTTGTTCTTTTTTTTTTTTTTTTTTTTTTTTTTTTTTTTTTTTTTTTTTTTTTTTCCAGACAGGCATAGGGTTTGAGGTTAGAAGGTGAATTGTTCCATTGCTGTTTCCAATGATGTTCACAGGCCTTAGTGGATTTGCAGCTGTGCACACAAGTCCCAGTCACTTTTTTTGCGAGCTGGGAGGAGGTTGGAGAGTTTGCCACGATGTTCTCAAAAGCTGTAGCTGAAGCACCGTACAAGTGAGTAAAGAAATGAGGCGTGGGCCTATCTTCTTTGGAAAGGCTTTGCTCTCAGGATTCCTGGGAGGGAGCAGCAGGGGTGAGGAGAGACCCTGATTTCGAGTTGTAGTCTCTTGGCATCAAGCAAAGGTCTTGATCTCAGTCTGATTTTAAGAGTGGGAAGGGGATGTGAGTAGGGCTGAACTCACAGTACGAGCTTGTCTCTCCTGGTTACATACGGAAGGAATTATCGAGAACGCACCATTTAAATGTTCAGCTGATAAAGAAAGACAGCAACACGCTACACTGTGAGAGCGAAGAAAACCTTGTGTAGTCTCCACAGTCTTAGCATTCCTATCACAGCAGCTGCTGTAAATTACATCTCAGCCGTGAAAAGAGATGTCTTTAAAAATGACATCTAAAAGAGTTTGATTATCCCTGGCAGTCAAAAAGTGAATTCTTGTTTACGGCTTTGTGTGCGTGTTGGCTTCTGGCAGAATTGCTCCCTGCTACAGGATTGTTTCTTTTTCAACAGGAAATCTGGGCCTTAGACTAAGAAATAGGTAATGCGTGTAGGCAAAACATGGTCACATTTCTATCATTTGATGCCAGTGGTGTCTGTGATAGCTTGGCACGAGAAGAGATGCGCTCTCTCTCTGTCGATGTGATAGCAGATACAGGAATTGATTTTTATTTTTTTTTCTTTTTTCCATGACTTCATTTGCATTTCCATCCCTTGTCTGTAGGCGACAGCAGGAGAAGACGGGGTTCTCTTTCTACTTAGAGAACAAGTGGTGCAGAGGTGTGAAGGTGGATCCCTCTGGAAAGGGCCTCTTTGAAGTCTGGAAAAGGCAGATACAGCAGTTTAACCGGGTCAGCCTGGAGATGGCCGAGGCTGTTGTGACTGCATACCCTTCTCCTCAGCTTCTGGACCAGGTAAGGCTGCCTCAGGAACCCTGAGGACTGTGTGCAGACAGCCAACTACTGCAAAGGCGGAAGGAATCCTGTAATTGATAACAATTTTGATAACAGTGATTCTGTATGAGCTGTTTAGTAAGGTAGTGAAGGAGCTGACTCCTTGGTACCCACCCAACTGAGATCTGGAGGGGCACCAGCTGAAAAATGAAGGCGTAGAGCTGTCACAGGTGCATAGCTGGGATTTTTTTTTTTAATTTATTTTCTTTGAGCACTGGGTGCAAATAGTTGATGCCATGGTTCCTTTGTGTTGCTTGTAGGCCTATAGTAGATGCTCCTCAGAGCAGGAGCGGGAGAACTTGCTGGCTAATATCCTTGTGCGCCGCGGTGAAGGTGTGACAGCCACCTCCCGCCGGATCGGACCCGAACTTTCCAGGCGGATCTATCTGCAGATGACTTCTCACGACCCTGATCTCTACCTGGATGCCACTGGGTAGCCCAAGTGAAGGAGGATTTTGTGGTTTCCCTGGTTTAAATATTCTGCTCCCTTCTGGGAAGACGTGCTTAGGTAACACGTGGGGTCATCGCTGGTAGTTTAAAGATTTTAACCACGTACAGTCTTTTATCATGGTGGAAGAAATTTGGATAACCTTGCGGAATGGCTGGGGTTCACACACAGACGGTGAATGTTTTCTATAACAGCGTGCGATGGACATGCTTACTGCACTGATGGTGCCTTTCTATTTATCAAAAGCTCTTCCTAGGAAATAAATCATTTTGTACAATGCTTTTCATTGCTTCTTAACGTGCTGTCTTGACAGTAGTCTGGTGTTACCAGATGACCCCCAGAGGTCCCTTCCATCTCAAGCCGTTCTGCGACTGTGGTATGTCTCCTGTTGAAAGGAGTGTTTGCTGCTGGTGTCCTAAACTGCAAGTAGTTTTCTTCTCTCTTTAGTGTGAAAAACACGACTGAAAGCAGTATGGTGCTGCCGCAGCACCTGCTCTAGTGAGGGGGAAAAATTTACCTCACAAAACAGACTTTTTCAGTTTTCCGCTGTGGCAGATGGGAATGAGTAAGACTAATTTTCGGATTTAAATTTAGACTGCCCTGATGCAGTCTCCAGACAGCTTAATCTATAGAGGGTCATGAAATCTGATTACATGTGTTGGAATTATGAGGTCTAAACAGTTGGCAGAAAAAAGCTTGCTTTTAATTAGATTGGGGACCACGCTTGCCTGGCCATGAAGCCATCAGCACTGATGTGCACCCAAGGACGGTTGAGGTCTTGTGCTCCAGAGGCACTTAGTGAGATGAGAGCCGAGTGTGAATTCGTGTGCGTCCAAAGCGTGGAAGTCACCCTTTGGAAGGGGGGAACGTTTTTCAAATTAAAAAACTCTAAGCAATGACAGCTTCACACACTCAGCAGGTACCTTTGTGCAGCCAGAAGCATACTTCTGACCTGAACTGATAAATCTTTATAGCTTTGCAATTGTTATCATAAGCAGCGCTCTCTCTTAGATAGCAGAGCAGCAGATTCCTGCCAGATGCTGAGAGGAATGGATGCAGAGGGGGAATGTTGCTTTGAGTGCTGTTTGCAATGTTTCTGAATGTTTCCAGATAGTAAGCAAGGATCTTTTAAAGACCATAGTGAGTTAAATACCAAAGCTATTTCGAGGAAGCTTGGAAAACATATGTACTGCTAAGCTAGAGAGACTGGCAGCCTTTCCTTCCCTTTAGCTTAAATGGATGCTGTTGCTTTCTTCTGCAAGGTTGTGAGAGAACTTATCGCTGGCCTATGGAAAGCTGAGGGCTCACTGTTTGAGTGATGACCTTGATGCGAAATGCTATGGATGGCTTACTCGTGGCAATGCAGTAAGAGTGGAGCAGAGTAATTGCTGCTCCTCCTGGCAGTGCAGTGCTGCAATCAGCAATAAGTCCAGGTAGCAGCGGAGGGGGAGCCGTTCTGCTGACTGATGTCCACGCGTCTCAGCGGAGTTTGGAGCGTGGCTATTCTGAAACCTGCACTCGCACCATTACGTCTGCACTTCAATTGGTTTTAGTGCTCGTGAACTCTTTGAGGACACGACCAACTTCTGTTTTGTTCTTACAGAGATTATTTATAATTAATAGGCCTCTGTACAGCTGAGTTTTCTTCTCTAGGTACAAACTGCCAAACCTCCCAGCCTTTGCAGCAGCAGTCCCAAGGTGAAGTGCAGTTCTGCCAGGCCGTGTGTGATGCGGCAACAGTGCCACCCAGTGCTGCCTGCTGCTGCTACAGGCAGCCACCCATCCCCTGCCTTTCTGTGAGGGTCAGACCCCCTTTAGTTACACACACAAAAGTCTGCAGACTGGCAAGAAGCCCTTCTTAAGCTGCAGCTCCTTTGTTGGCGCTAGCTGGCTAAAACGAGCAGTTACTGCGTGCAGTCAGAGGTTATTTTTAAACGGCTAAAATTGCTTAACTACAATGAAAACAAGGGGTGTTCTGCATTAGCAACATAAACATCCAGTGGAGACAAATTGATGCGAAAAGTGTTGTATTGAAAATTCTCAGCTTGTTTTCAAGAGTACATCAGCTTCTTCACTCCAACAGAAGGATGCACAGCCATGCCACAAACTTGCAACTGGTCCCGGAGGAGGCCTACATATATCAACCCCATACAGCCATATCACTGATTTTTAGCATTAATAGAAGTGAGAGCAAGAAATGGATATGTATTACAAAACTTACACCTCCATTATAGAGCTATAGCTACCTAGATAACTGTAAGGCTTTTGTATTTCTTTCCCCTACTCCTATAAATTAGCAACTTTCTGGATCTCACAATCTAGGTAAAAATTCCTTGGAGGCAAGAAGTATTAACAAATTTAAGCAAGTTAATCTGGGCAAATAAGAGCTTACAGGCCAACTGAGAAACATGCACAGCAAAGATGATCCAAACAATAACTCTGCTCTACGTGGAGTGGACCAGCAAATTGATGCTGACTGATTAGAAGCAGTTTCATCAGAACACAATTCCATAGGAATTCTGGCTGCATGGATGGTGGAAGGAGATGCTGAGGAAGCGAGTGCCCGTCCCGGACAATCACTGCTGCGAGTTCTGGTGTAGCAGATTTTGCAGGGCTTTATGGTTTTGCACAGCAGCTACCACATCCTCATAGAGAGTGTTCACGCTGATGCACAGCGGTTGATGTCGTAGCTCTGTCAGCTTGCAGACAGCCAAGGTACAGAGGATGCACAGCAGCACCAGCAGCAGGACCCTCAGCACTGACCGTGACCAGGAGTGCTTGTGCCGGGGCAGCTGAGGAGGACGAGAACTGGAGGCGGGCTCTGTAACAAGAACATTGGCAAGATCAAGAATGTGAGGATTTAGTCAAATATCTGTAATGGTTACATTTGGAAACATGCTGCTCAGGTAATGTGCTTTAGCCTGTGCTATGGTTGTCTTATGAATCCTCATCACATAACTCTGGTCGATAATAAATGCACAAGACCTCCCTACTTACATGAGAAGTTTGAGATTTTCACTTCTGCCCATGAAGGTAAAGGGAGTAAAGCATCTCTGTGTTGCACGAAATCTGTTTTTAACCATGTAGTTCAGTACATCTAAGAAAGGAGTGGAGAGAAGTTCTCGAGAGTTCTTCAGTTCACCCCAGATACTGCAACAGTATCTTCCTCAGCTACAGCTGTGCAGCTGTAAGGCTTCTAACAAGCTGTACTGCTACACTGTTTCCCTACCATTCCTACTCTCAGTACCTGGGCTACATAAAAGCAAATCTGGCATCAAAAAGAGGATGCAGACTAAAAATATGTTGCAATTCTATGGCAGTGGTCTTATTCATTCTCCTTGGCTTACTTTGCCTACACAGTGCTCAAGGCATACATTAAAACATCACACCACAGTCTTTATTTGGACTCGCTGTGGACACTACTTACTTCGGGTTTGCACGGTTTCTTTTTTAGTTTTCTTCTCCATCTCCTGTTTTGCAGCTCTTTGGGCATCGTACTCCCGTCTTCTGCGTTCCTTTTCTTCTGCCTTCTCCCGCTTCCTCAGTTCCCTTTCTTGAGCTTCCCTGGCTCGCTGTTCAGCTTCACGCTTCTTCTCCATTTCTAGGGATTAATAGGAAGTGTTTTCCTTAATTTAAAGGGCTGTCATTGCCTTCTTCCTTATTATTTGCTTATCTGTTCCCAGTTGGAATGAGGAAACAAATCCCTGCACAGGATCCCGGGCAACCTGCTGTAGCATGGGGACTGCACCCTTATACCCTTAGCTATTCTTTGATTCTGTGAAGTTAAATAATCCCTGTGGTGGACTTTTGCTTGTTTTTGTTGCTGTTTTTTATTATATATCTTCCCTCTTGCTACCTCAGATTTAGGCTTCCCTTAAAACAAGTTCTGTGCTCTTCTTTCATATACTTTGTGTGCAACCCACAGAACGTTCCAACTAGGGACCTAACATGTCCCATTCCTGGATGTGTTCGAGGCCACGCTAGATGGGGCTTTGAGCAACCTGGTCTAGAGGAAATTGTCCCTGCCTGTGGATCTTTGAGGTTCCTTTCAACCCAAACCATTCCAAGATTGTGTTGTTCAGGCAACAAACAGCACAGTGATCCCAGGCTATCTTTCTCCCCCTGGCTCTCCTACCCTAGGACTCCCTGATAGTCAGAAACACAACCTTCTGCCAGTTACATCGATTGCCAGCCAGCAGGTATCTGTATGTGGACATGTTAAAGATTGAGAACAGAATTCAGCAAGGTGTGTGTGAGGACTTTGTGCTTACCTCGCTCTGCTTGGAGCTTCCGTTGTCTTTCTTGGTCCTGCTCAGACTGGATCACTTTCATATGCTGCAGTACCTTCAAGGCCCAAGAAAACAACCTGAGAGCTCTGCAGAAGGCTCACTGCATAGCCAGTTCAAATCAGAACAGCTGGAGCGCAGCTGAGGACACTCGGCTGGGTCTAACCAGCACCAAAGTTTGCACACAGCTGCCTTAGCCCTGCAGGTGCAGCTCTGGAGAGAGCTCAGCCCTTCCTGAATGAGCCTCTGCAGTTAAGAAACAGGTCTGTGTGTCAGAAGAGCAAACATGGCAAACGATGCTAGCCAATACAGAGGATCACAGAACAATTTTGGTTTCAGCAAACTGAATTCTTGCAACAAGCAGTACAAGGCAGTAACACAGGCACAGATTTTTAACTATTCTTGCTCCACAACTCCCAGCAGTAACTGTTTACATGACCCTGCAGTTTCCCAGAGCTTCTCCAAAGATTTTTGTACTCTGCTGTACTCTACACAGGGATTATTTTGTCTCAGTGTCCCTTTGCTTCCTTGCTGATGGAGGAGAGTCCTGCTCAGCCTGGTGTTTTCCCTCTCTAGGCACGGAAGCAGTGAAGTCAGTGCAGTGAACCAGCACCTTACTGGCTAAAGAAATTTCAGAGTGCTGCAGCAGCAGCTGCCCAGCTTGCTAAGCAAAAAGAGGAAGAGCCCTCCACCGACAGAGCTAAGTAAGGAAAAAAGAATAAAAGCAAGCAGATTCCTTACCCTGACAGCAGCCTGTTTACACTGCTTCTCGTCCAGGCAGTCGCCGGCTACTTTAGCTAGAACAGGATCCAGGGGATTGTCCTTCAGATCCAGCCACTTCAGGTTCTGCAGGAAGGAACGACAAAGGGGAGGCTGTAAGAGCACACAGCAAGCAGCTGACGACAAACAGCACAACACTCCTGAAATTCTTTAAGAGATCCAAAGCAGAAGCAAAGAGCCACTTCGTAAGAACGAAACAGGTATGGAAGGCAGGCAGAGGGCTCAAGCAGAGGTGTTTTCAATAGATGGGAGATAATTTCCACTGAGCTGTGGTGCAGAGACAGCTGAATTTTGGAATGGGTAGGCATCAGGATGGATGCTTTACCAGAGAAATCAACTTGAGAAGGATCACAAGACCCTGGCTCGCGTCCCAAAGCTTTACGTAACTGCCCAGCAAACAGCTTTACCTTGAGCTGCGCGAAGCTGACTGGCAGGGTGACTAAACGGTTGTTCAGGAGATCCAGATGCTGCAGATTGACCAGGCGGCCAAAGTCCAAAGGCAGCTGTTGAAGGCGATTTTTACTCAGGTCCAGTTTCACCAGGTGCATCAAACTACAGAAGTCTGACTAAAAGCCAGGTACAAAAAAAAAAAAGAAAAATCCGGTCAGCATCTTAACGAAGGAACCTGAGCAGGGAACGTGCTGGGATAGGCTGCACCTCGCGTAAGCTGCAAATCCTCAACTTAGCCCAGGAGGGCAGCTGGAAGAAAATCTCAGAAGAGCGAGGGAGGTAGCAGTGGGACGGACAGGACACAAACCGAACGTGGTGATGTGCAGCAGGACAACTGAAAACTGAATTCCCACTGCCAAGGAAAGCGGTCTGTGTTCGCGCTGGGATCCTTTGGCAGGGAGATGCTGCAACCTCTCTGCTCAGGTTGCCCTCTTCTCTCTCGTTAGGTGCTACCTGCCTCAGTAAAAGCTGCCCACCTGTACTAACCCCAAATCATCAGCAGTGCCATTCAGCCACCCCAGGAGGAGCAAAGGGCCATTTCCAAGCCTCCCAGTGAATCTCTGCTTATCTCTCCTGAATATTTCCTAGCAGACCTTCCTGATCTTCACAAAGGCTCACTCCAGCATCTTACCGGCAAAGAGATGAGGTTGTTACAGGACAAATCCAATACAGTTGCCTTGGGAAGTGCAGCCTGAAAGAGAAACAAAGTACTTGGGCCCGCAGGTAGATACAAACCCGGCCTGCCCGTGCTACTTTTCTTGCAGTCTTCCCCCCCAGCTCTCAGCTTCCTCCCCGAGGCTGTTCCTTACGGGGTCGGGACTCAGCATCCTGCCTTTAAAGCCGAAAGGCAGGATTCCTGCGCTTACAGCGCGCAACCTCTCCCTACCAGGAGGCGCAAACCCTCCTCCCGGCCACGTTACCAACCCGCAGGCCAGCTCGGCCACCACCGGCCGCGGCTCGCGGCTCTCCCCGAAGCCCCGGGGGGCACCAGGCGGCACCTCCCCGCTCGCCAGCCGCTCACCAGCTCCCTGACGGGCACCTCGCTCAGATCGCACAGGCTGAGGTCCAGCTCGTTGCCGTCGAGCTTATCCTTCAGGCTCCCCGCTTTGCCACCACCACCACCGCCGCCTCCCCGAGCCATGGCCCCGCCGCGGGCGGCGCTGCGGGAGGCGCGGGGCCGGGGGGCGGCGCGGAGCGATGCGGAGCGGGACAACGCGGAGCTGCCGGGCCAGGCCGAGCCACGCCGCTCCCCGCTCCCCGCCACCCACTTCCGCGGCCACGTCCTCGCTCCGGGACCGGGAGGGTCCCCAGCGCCCTCTGTCGGCCCGGAGCGCCGCGCTCGGCTCCCGCTCTCCTCCTCCTCCTCCTCCCCGGGGCCGCAGCGCTGCCCCCCGGCTGCTCGGAGGGGCGCTCCGAGGGCTCTTGCGTCCCCTCCTCACCGGCACCCGGCTGCTGCTGCCGCTTCGGAGCGTCCTCACCAGCACATCATGGCCAAGCTGAGCGATCTGTGCCTTGTTTCACGGCACTGGGTGCCTTGTTTCACTGGCTGCCGTTGCTTCATTCTCTTCGTGGTGTCCATAATCCAAGTGCCACATTTGTTTTTTTGTGTCTTTTTTTCTTTTTTTTTTTTTTTTTTTGCACCAAGGTGTTTCTCTTTACAAGGAGGAATTCTGCACTTCCTACTCCTCCCTTTATCCAGAACTCCAGCACTACACAAAGTGCTCTCTTGCCTCGCCTGACCCGCCGCTGGGAAAGTCAAAAAAAAAGGAGCCGGGGACAGAGCCAAATTGGTATCACCCAGTAATGGGATTGCAGCAAGTACCAGGCTTGGCTTTGCTGGCCCCTATGCAAATTGTGGTGTACACGATCGGGCACAGTTGTTCAGAACTGCTCCAGCACATCTGCCCCTCGGGCGCCTTGGTGAGGCTTTGAGTTGCCTCCAGGCCTCTCCCAGCACTGAGATCTGCTCACCTCAGCGCAGATGGAACTGAGATCACAGGAGTCTGCGAGCAAAGGCATCACAAACAGCAGACACGGATTTGTCTTATAGAAAGCGTAATGAAATTTGCCTGAAGCTGACATGCTCCCACCCAGGAGGTTCTGGAGGTTTACAAAGCAGGTTTTTGCACCTCCCAGCGGCAAGCTGACATTACAGAGCCCTCCTGTGAGAAAAGCGAGGTCTGCTTACGCAAGAACCTCCCCTGTGCCTCAGCAACTTTCAGAGGGGACCTGGGCGAGACCTTTTGCACGTGTAGAAAATACCTTCATATGTGCTTGGCTGCAGAGACTGGAATGCCTGGAGTATGTGCCACCTACCCGTGATTAACTTCCAGGCAGATTTTTAAATCTTTATTAGAATTATTTATCACTCGGTGGCATGTGGAGTGTTACGTGCCAGGCTGCCATCTCAAAGTCTCAGGCTTTGACCATCTCAGACGGACGTACCCAGACACGAAGGTCACGTTAACTCCCGTGCAATTCTTTAATACCTAACCGGCCTTCACTCAGTAGCTGTGATCCGAGTGGGGAAAGAAAGGTCAGCCTGAAACTCAGCATGACTTCTGTTTGTTTGTTTTTAAGGTGAGGGTTTTTTAGATCACAGTTGTGTTTTTTTTTTCCCCTCTGTGGTTAAACAACACCGAGCACAACGCTGATGCTCCTGCAGTACAGATACAGCTAACTGCACTGGGCTTTGCTGCAGCAGTGGAGGAGATGACTTCTGGCCATGGCTGTCAGGTGGCCTCACAGCATCTCCAAAAACACAGAAACTCACCTAGTACCTGATTTGAGTGGGACTGACATGTGCAAACACCTGTGTGTGTCTAACAAGCCTTCAAACCTGCACGAGGCAGACAAATCATACCAAGGGGCACATCTGCCTGCTCTGCAAGAGAAAGCGTGGAGGAACAGCAAAAACACGAAGAGAGGGGGTCAGGGGCTGGAGGAGATTCCCACAGCTTTGCCCAGTGCCCTGTGCACAGCTGCAGCCAATTTTTCACATTTCAAAGACAAAGATTTCCCCTCCTCCAGCCACAGAAAACGCTGTCATTGCTACCACCGAGCAAACTCCTTGTGCTTTGTGAACAAGATGTGCATGAGGGAAAATCCAAAGTCTGTTTCGAAAACCAACCAGCCGGGAGGGGAGATGTGGCAGTCAGCGTTTCACTACCGGGCTGTGTTACGAGCGTATTTTATGGCTTTGATGCCTCAGACACGCTGATTCTGTGGCCAGTACTGATTCCCTTGCTCGTGAGCCCTCTCGTGCTCAGCACAGCGCAGCGTGCTGTGCAGACTCTGCTTGCTGAACCCGCATCCACCCGGGCAGAGCGTGGGAGGAGGACCAGAAGCAGAACGAGTGCTGGCGATCACCCCACAGGTCAGTGGCCAAGCGAGAAACAGCCCCGCGCTGGCAGCCTGCCTGCGAGGCCATCAAGGCTTCAAACACATCCCCAGCCCTTCCACCAAAACGAGCTGGGCTTTGCCACCGTGCCACGCCGTGCCCAAAAAGCCTGTCGGTGCTATCCCACGGGGGACAACGCATGTGCACCCCAAGTGTCAGCGCTGCTGTGGGGTCCCCCATAGCCCGCCCAGCTCTGGAGCACCAGGGAGCGGGGCTGCGGTGCGGGGTGGTGGCAGAAGCCAGGGGGGCGATGGGCAGGGGCTGGGGGGTCCCAGCACCCACGACCCCCACCCTGGGCCACGCAGCCTTCCCCTTGGGGCTCCCCCATCCTTTCTTTATCTGCTCCCCCTGCTGGCACCGCCGGGGGGGCGGCGAGCCGGAGGGAGCGCATCCCACCCCATCCCACCCCACTCCCAGGAAAGCACCCGGGGGGGTGCCGAGGGTGGCCCCTTCCCTAACCCAGCCCCTTCCGCAGCCCCCCGGGGCCAGGCTCGGCCGGGACCGAGGCGGTTCCCGGTGCGCACCGCCCCTGCCCGACCCAGCCCGGCCCGGCCCGGCCCCCCCCACCGCCCCGGCCGCCGCCGCCGCTGCCACCGCCCGGCTCCCGGCTGCCGCTGCCCCCGGCCGCATGGGCATGGCCACCGCCGCCCGGCTCGCAGCGCTGCCCCGCCGGGCGCTGCTCCTCCTGCGGGGCCGGTAGGGAAGGGGGAGCTCTGGGGGGGCTGCGGGACGGGGTGGGGTTGGGGCTGGAAGGGACCTCAAGGGGCTGGAAGGAGCTCTAAGGGACCTTAAGGGGCTGTAAGGAGCTATAGGGGACCTTAAGGGGCTGTAAGGGACCTCAAGGGACCTTAAGGGGCTGTAAGGGACTTTAAGGGACCTTAAGGAGCTATAATGGACCTTAGGCGGCTGTAAGGGGCTGTAAGGGACCTTAAGGGGCCTTAAGGGCTGTAAGGGACTTTAAGGGGCTTTAAGGGGCTGTAAGGGACTTTAAGGAGCAGTGGTGCAAGGTGGGGGTAGAGGGGACGGGGAATTTGGGGGTGGTCGCAGTGCAGAGAGGTCAGGTTCAGCTCGGAGTGCTGGGGGTTTCCTCTAAGCGTGTGTCACTGTCTCGTGGCTTCCCTATAACCCCCCCCAAAGCGGCAGGAGACAGGGGCCCTGTCCTGGGGGGTGGAGGGAACATAAGGGGCAGGGATGAGGCCAGCACAGTGTGCAGAGGGATGGGAGCATGTGCCTGCAGCTGGGCAGCAGCTCCCTTCGTGCTGCAGCAGCAGGAGATGGACCCAGCAGCTTCTCCTCTTCCCCTAGCACCCTGCTGTGAGGGCAGCATCCCTGCTGGCACCGGGCCCTGCAGAGAGTGGGCAGGGTGCTGAGGGGCAACAAGGTGCCAGCCGGTCCTTGGCACCGAGGAGCTCTGGAGCCTGGCCAGTGATTGCTGTTGTTCATCGCTGCCTCTCAGAGCGAGTTCTTGGGAGAAAACAGCAAAAGGGAAAGAACTGATTGGGAAAGGGGCTTGGGAATATTAGTTGAAATTCAGGGAGTAATCCTCCTGAGGAGGCATGGCTTGCAGCGAGTGACTCCACAAGGGGCAGCTCTTGCTCTTCACACGTGAGGTCCAGGTGTTTCCTTTCAGCTGGGTTCACAGAGAGAGTGAGGTGGTGCCGGGGCCAGGACTGCCACCACAAATACTCTTCTCAAGAAACGGGGTCAGAAGAGAAGCAAGGCAAAGTTTGTTGCGGTTTGGGCTCCAGACTAGAATTTCAAGTGGGGCTGAGGGGCAGGAGCCCAAAGCAGTGGGATGCAATGCAAATTTAAAGGAGTAAACTCCTCCTAGGAACAGAAACGTTTTTAAAATTCTGCTGTTAGTATCAGGCAGCGCTTTTCCTTCTGGCAGGAAGAGGGTGGAAGGGAAAGAGGTGCAGTGGAGAAAGTATTCTGCTGTCTGATGGAATTGAGATCTGAGGACTCTGTTAAAGCTTTGGAGACTGTCATTACTCAAGCTAAAACAAACAAAATAACCAGTAATCAAACCCCATTAACCCTCTGTCAAAAGAGTTGCTTTAAAGAGCAAGGAAGAGGCAAGGCGTTGCAGAGCAGAGGTAGCTTTCACCACCCTTTTATTGCAGTCGCGTTACATAAAAGACCCCGAAGTTATTTTTCAGGGAGATGATCGCGGTTGACTTTCCAGAACAAAGGAGCTGGCTGAGGAGCCTGTGAACCTCTCCAAACACGACCTCTGTAGCCGGGTTCAATCCGAAGCCACGGGAGGGCAGAGCCTTTTATATAGGTGCAGGGGGAGTGCCACAGGTCAGGTCAGCGTCCCTCCCGGTTGCAAAGCTGGAGCTTTTGATGTACTCCCTGTAGTAGGACAAATGGTTACACCGATGCCTCTGCCCCGTGCTGCTCTTCTGATAATTTCTATAGAGACAGGAAGAGTTAAAGGTGAAAAATGAAACTGCTTGTCTTCTGTCAACAGCGATAAAATGTTAGTCCAGGCTATTCATACATAGCCCCTGAGATTAGCCAGGAGTGCTTTATTAAGTTTGATGGCTTCTGCTGCTCACGGCCAGGCAGGAGTGCCAGGATCCAGCTGCCAGGATCCAGCTGCCCGCCTTCCCTCCATGCACGCCAAGGAGGGAAGTTGCTTTTCCCCAGGTTACGCTGCTGAACTCTGAAGTTCCTAGAGTGAGGGGCAGCCTGGTGATGAGCTTGGCTTGTTTGCAGCACGGCAGGCTGGTTGCTGCTGGAATGTGCTGCTGAAAGAGGGCACGCACTCCCCAGGAGTAGTGTTCATCAGCGTGCTGAAACCCAGGAGCACGTGGAGTTTATTTGCTCTCCTCCAGCTGAGGCAGGGACCTGAGAGCTGCCGTAGGATCAGAGCGAGGCCCAGCAGGCTTCCTTTATCTCCAGCAGTGCCAGCTCTTTGCTAGGGGAAGGTGGAGGGGGAATTATTTGTCTTCTGAAACAAAGAGGAACAAAACAAATATTTCTAAATCCTTTGGAGCCCTCTACGTAGAGGCCTCTCGAAGCACTCTTCCAGTTCAACACTCGCTGTTGCTTCTGGCATCTTTTTCAGCACGGTGCTGCTGGTAATTGAGGGATCACGTGCCTGCCTTGTTCCTTCCATGCAGTGCCTCCAGAGCCCTGCTTTGCTTTGTCCCACACCTCTCTTCGACCCACACCACGGCCAAGAAATGCGTGCTATGGAAACGCTGAAGTGCTTGCAACATCAGCCTGGAATTCAGGGAACTCTGACAAGTGACAGCTGTGAATTTTGCTTCTTCAGTGTTTCTGCAGAGGCCGTGCGAGGAGGCACTTTGAGAAGAGGTCGTGGCTCTGGGTTATGAGCACGAGGCGCCTTAGACCCTAATTTTAAAGCTGCAAGTGAGGGTGTGAACGGCTGGGACTTGTGAGAATGAGCTGCGCGTGTTCTCGCACCGAGGCTAACCGTTGGCTTTTTGCAGAAGGATTTTAAAGTGCAGGGCTTTATAAAGAAATCTTTCCCTGGTCTTGGACATTCTTTTGTCCCCGCGTTTGGGGGCAGGGAGGGAGCTGTGAGGACTGGAGGAGGAGCTGTGTTTGGCTCTGGCTTTGCATGTTGTGAGTGAGGATTGGGCCCTTCAACTTTTCTGCACTTTGTAGGGACTGCAGGAGGGACTCCAGCGTTTGCACAGAGAAAACAAACCATTACGTATGGAGGGAGGGTGGAATTCTGCTTGCTGGGAGGTCAGTGAAACCCTCTGGCTCTTCAGGCCTGGAAAAAAAAAGGAGAGAGTAAGAGCAGGAGGCCTGGTCTGGTCTGTGCTTTGTCAGGTCCTGGCAGTGTGGCACTCACCCTCGCTGCCAGCGGCAGAAGGCTGTGCAAGGAGCTTGGGAGAGCAAGAGGCTGGTGGCAGAAGGCATGAAGCTGCTTCAGCTCTGGACCCTCTGCATTTGGACTGAATTTCTCACAGTTTTCCTTTCTATCTTCAGTCTATTTTGTTTTTATTTTTGGTCAGTCACATGCTAGGGAAAGATGGCAGAGCAACTTTCTGTTTTGTTTTTTTTCCCTGCTATTAGTGACACTTCCCCTGCTCTGTGTCCCAAGAGGAACCGAGCAGCTGATGAAATGCTTCTGTTTGCCCAGCAAAGCCCCAAGCCCTCAGCCCACTCAGCTCGAGGTGAGCTCTGGGAGGACACTTGGTGAAAGGGCTCGTGCGCAGCCCGGTCAGCGTTTGCTCTCTGCCCTTTCCAGGCTGCCTGCGGGAGCTGAGCACGGGAGGGAGCCGCTTCTCTCTGTGCTGCAGCTGGAGCTGTGTTCAGGGACAGGTTCTGCTTCTACTGCAGCTGGAGGCGACCTGGCTTCAGAGAGGTGAGGCCGTAGTGCCCGCCACTTAATGTCGTTGCAAACAGTTTGTGGTTTCCACCTCCAATGTGCCAGAAACTGCAGCGGCTCCTCTAAAAGCTCTCTCCAGCAGCACGAGGGCTTACCTGGTCACCGACAGCAAGTGACAATGGCTGGGGTGGTTTTTATTGCTTTGTTAGGAACGTTCCTCCTTCCCTTGGGTTAGGGAGAGATTTCTCACCCTTTATAAAAGGCTTTTGTTCTTCAGAGCTCTCTTTCATCTCCTGGTTTTTATACCTGCCTTGCCCAGGAGCTTTCAAACAAGAAACAGTAATTCTCTGTAATGTTTGCTTGGTTGTGGCCTCCCTTCTCCTTCTCTGGTGACCCTTGTACAGCCTTAGTGTAAATTGCCCTACAAGACTGCTAGAAATGACTGCCTGAGTGGAGTGAGCGGGAGCTGCAGAGCTCTCCATCCCCGGAAAGGAACGGGGAAGGAGGTTCAGTCACCGCTGAGCTCTCAGAGCAGAACTCCCTGCCTGGAAGCTAAAAGCTTGTTGTGCTCACCCTTTAGAGGAAGCAGCTACATGCTGCTGCTTGCATCTTGTGGGCAGGAAGGCAAATCTCCTGTAGTAAATAGCACCGAGTCTTTGCAGAAGGTTGGCACCATTGTACCCAGCCATTATGTTATTTCAGGCTGCTCTGTTTTTTTCCTCTCACAGATCTGCCCCCCGCTTTAAACGCAGGACATTGCCTCAGCACCGTGTGCCCCAAATGTGTTCCTTAACCCTGTCCTTCCTGCATCGGGAACGGGGAAGCTGAGAGCCTGGAGGAAAGCAGGGAAGAAGTGAGGACGGAGGCAAGAGAGCCCAGGGAGGCCTGCAGGGTGCTGGGAGGCTGCTTGGGTGGAGGAAGGCTCAGGGAAGGAGCAAGTGGTGAGAAAGCAGGGAGAGGAGTGGCAGCATCTGCATCTCTGCGAGCTGTGGTTCCAGGGGAGGCTGCAGCTTTTCCACTGAGCGAGGCAGCTGGTGGGCAGACCTCAGGGAAAGCCAAAATGATTTGAAAACACTTTTCCTGCTGCCCTGCCCCCATCTCTCCAGTTTGGCCTCAAATACAGTTTCTCTGCGCCTCTCTCAGGTATTTTGTCGTGCCATTTCTGCCGAGGTTCTCTGCTGGAACACCTCCCGTGTTGTCCTCCCAGTGTTTGTGGTGGGTGTAGGCTCCTCTACCTCGCACGCCTGCTTTATTATCTTTGCAGCTCCCTCCCCTCATCCATCTGCTAGCTCCTCGTTTTATTGATGCTGTCCTCAGGACCATAAACTCTCTTCAGTGCATTTCACAGAGACAGTGAAGTGCTCGCAGCCCACTTAGCGCTGCGTACACAGCCCCTGACTTCGCCAGCTCCTCTCGGGTACAGCTCAACTTCTTTGAACTCCTCTAAGCAGTTTTTATTCTGTGAGATGAGAATTTCCTGTTTTCTGCAGGCCTTCTCGGGGAAGGTTAAGATGACGTCTCTCTGACTTTGATTTTAACTTTCACTTTCTCATTCTTCGGCTCTTTCCAGCCGAGGGAAGCCAGTCTGGGGAATTTGCCTACACACAGGTTTTCCTGCACACCTTCCACGTTATTTGCACCTTTTCATATTGTAGCAAGATCAAAGCCATTTACAATCTCTCAGGAAACTGCCAAATCAATAACCCGTCCAGATATTTAGAGATGCCAGAAGCAGTTTTCTTTGTTGCCCGAAGGGAGGCAAAGGAAGAAATGCAAAACCCTGTGCTCGAGGGGAATAACCTCAGGCACCAGGACATGCTGGAGGCCACCCAGCTGGAAAGCAGCTCGGTAGAAAAGGCCCTGAGGGTCCTGGTGGACACCAAGTTGAACACGAGCCAGAAATGTGCACTTGCTGCAAGGAAGGCTAATGATACCCTGCACTGCCTGAGGCAAAGCATTGCCAGGAGCCTGAGGGAGGGGATCCTTCTCTGCCCAGCACTGCTGAGGCCACACCTGGAGTGCTGGGTCCAGTTCTGGGCTCCTCGGGCCAGGGGGAAGATGGAGAGAGCCCAAGGAGGGGGTGGGAGGGGAGCTTCTCTCTTAGGAGGCTGCAAGTACCTGAAGGGAGGCTGCAAAGAGGACGGAGCCAGACTTATTTCTGTGGTGCCCAGCCCCAGGAGAAGAGGCAGCGGGCATGAAGTGAAACGCAGGAGGGTTCTCTGGATGTCAGGAAGCTTCCCTCTACCGTGTGGGTGACTGTGCACTGGCACAAGTTGCCTGGGGAGGTTGTGGAGTCTCCGTCCTCAAACACTGCCTGGATGTGGTCCTGGGCAGCTAGTTTTTGGTGGTCCTGCAGGGGCAGGAGGCTGGAGCAGGTGACATCCGTGCCAGCCTCAGCTCCTCTGTGATCCTGTGACTCTCTAACAGCCGACTGCTGAAATGCTGTTGGAGCTGATGCAAAGCAAGAGCTGTCTGCTTACCTCAGTGGGAGGCACTGGTTGCACCTCCTGAGAGTGAGCCCTTGAGCTCTGGGGAGGAGAAAAACACAAACAAACACCTTCCACCTTTGTCTGGTGATTCGGTTTGGTATTTTATGGTCCTTCATCTGGGTGGAGCTCAAGGCAGAGAAACCGAGGCTGGAACAGCGCAAGGAAGGGCTGTAAAAGATGACCCAGGGATGAACTGCCAAGACTTTTAACCCTCATGCGTAAACTCCTGGTACTGCAGGCAGACTGATAGTCCTTGCAGGCAGGGAGGATTGCATTGATGGGTTGTATTAAAAAAAAAATAAAATACACTCTTTTGTAACCAGAGCCCTGCTCTGAACCTTGTGGCTTAGGAACCATTTGGGTCTTAGATTACAACGTTACGACAGCGGTGAGGTAAACTGGGATTATCACCCCAGTCAAGGGGCAGGGAGAGCTCTGGGGGTGTGTGACAGCAGAGAAAACCCTGCTGGCATTTATTTCATGCCTTCTTTTCCTTCACAGTGCCCTGCACACAAGGAGATCCGCTGCATCCCAGCGGGCGACCAACAGCTATGTCCAGGGGGCCGTGGACATTCCGCTTCTAAACAAAACCGTGGGCCAGTGCCTGGACCAGACGGCTGAGCGCTTTCCTGACCGTGAGGCCTTCGTCTTCGTCCGAGATGGGGTTCGGAAAACATTTGCTCAGTTCAAAGAGGAGGTGAGCGTCTGCTTCGCCTGTCAGGGAGCCCAAACAGCCAGATTCTGGCAGCAACAGCTACGGTGGAGGCATCAGAGCTGGCTTCAGCCCTTAGCTCAGCAGTGAGGTTTGTCCAGTGTGCATCTCTGGCCTGGCCCCGAGCCCACAGTAACAGCATGGCCTGGGTGAACGCATGAGGGGTGTGTGCTGCCTTTGTCCTCCTTGTGAGTCATGCCCCGTAAAGTGCTTACTTCACATCTCAGAAGGAACTTTTGTATTTAACATAGTGGCTGTAATTGGAGTGGGCTGAGTCATTTCTGTCACCCGAGCAGACTCCAGCTCTTGTGTCACTCTGCGCCGACTTGCAGAGCTCCTGAGTGTGTTGGGATTTCTGGTCCTAACACGAATGCAACTGTCAGCAAAGTCAAGGGCTTTGGGCTCCCCGTGCTGCCCTGCCAGCGAGGAGCACGGGGGTGCCCCAGGAGCCAGGAGGGGACACAGGCGGGCCAGCTGAGCCGGGCTGCTCAGAGGGATGTTCCCCACCACATGGCCTTAGGGCTCAGCCCTGAAACTGGGGGGGCTGCTGTCACTTGGGGACAGGCTGGGCATCTTTCAGAAGGTGCTGAGCAATGTCATTGTGCATCGCTTGTTTTTAATTCTTTTTAATTTTTTTCTTTTTTATTAAACTGCCCCTCCACCCACGAGCTCCTGCCCTTCTACCCCTTTCCGATTCTGTCCCCCATCCCACTGGGAGAGCAGTGAGCAAACGGCTGTGTGGTGCTGAGCTCCCTGCTGGGTTAAATCACAACAGCCCCTGTGGCACCTAGTGTGGGGTGTGAAGGGTTGGGGTAACGGCAGGTCTGACCGGAGGGTGTTAGAGAGAACAAATTTGTTTATAATTTGCTGTAATTGTATTTGTTTAAAGCTTGCTGGCCACCAGAGTGATTTATTTGCTCTCAATGTTTGCTGTCAGAGTTGTGTTATGTAACCCCTTCCTTGCTGGGCGTGCTTCCTGTTTCACTGTTTGTCATTGCTTTACGGTGGCTTCTGGTTTTATCACTTTGCTGGGCTGTGTAACATTGGCTTACGAGACGATAGAAGTACCGGTTGTGAGCCTAATCTGGTATTTGCACTCAGCATTTCCGTCATCTTGCTTTGGGAACTGTTTCTTGGAAACTAATAACGATTATACATTTTCCCTTTCTCCTCAGAGAGCCAGTCAGTGGAGGAGATGAGGGAGGACGCTCTCCCCTTTCCCTCCCCCTTCTCTTGAGATTTTGGCGTATCCCTGGGCTGCGCAAACCAGCCTGGTCCTATTGCTCTGTCTCCTGATTGTGGGTTAAGAATACCCTTAAGAATATCCTGCCCTGAGGCAGGACAGTTCTGGGTGACAGGGTGTGTGGGATTTAGCACAGTTGTCATTGTCACCTCCAATGGTTACAGACTTCCCGTGAACAAGTGTGGAAACCTACAAATAAAAAAATGGCAGAATCTTTACCAAAGGTGTGCCCTGCCCCTGGCAATGCCAGAGATTTACAGCTTGCCCCACTGTGCTGGGGTCTGCTGTGCACCTAGCAAATGTTGGTCAGCACCATCGAGTGCCCTCAGGGGAAGAGAATGCCTCGAGATCGGATCCAGCCCCTGCACCAGGTGCTGCAGCAGAAGCAGAGCGCCAGCTCAGGCCAAAAACAGTGGAAGCAGAAGTCATCTGGTTGGTAAGGAAAGAAATTTATCCTAGGGTGAGCTGCGAGATCTGTGAAGAGATTTCAGCCATTGTCCAGGTGAGCACATTGTCACCTGGCTGCTGCGATGCTGGGATAACGGGGCCAGTAACATGGAGTTAAAGGGCTGTGAAGCCAGGCAGCGGGATCCCTCTCTAGGGAAGGAGACACTGACAAGGCAACTGGAAAAGGGGCAAAGCCCTCACGCTCTGCAGGTGACTCCTACAGGAAAGGCATCCCTCAGGGCACGTGGACACCATGGAGAGGGGCATCCAGTACCCAAGGGAATTAGCCGTGCTGGAGGTGCTTTCTGGTGACCTGGGCAATGTCAGAGGCCCAGATGAAGTCAAGTGCGTGTGATCCACGTGGCAGAACGTTGTGTGGAGCTCACCATTGCCGTGCACCAGCTCACTGGCAGTAATGACCTGGGAAGATGGAGAGGAACCAACAGCGGCTGTGCTGGCTGGCCAACACCAGCAGTACAAAGGAAGTCTTTTTCCTCTATTTCCCTGCATGTTGGCTATGGAGAACCTGATCCAGCAGCTTGAAGAGAGGCAGAATATGTCTTTTCACCCACCCATGTGGACCAGTAGCTCAGCTATTGGTAGTAAGTGTTCCTTTGCTGAAGAGAGAGCATGTAGTGGGCAACACCACGTGCCACCCTGTGGGTTTACCCGTGTGGGCGTGGGGAGGATGTTTGCAGAAGTGAAGGCTGTCAGCTGCCTTTGGATACTGCTGAGCAAGTAAAGTGCCCAGTGCTCTGTGTCTGTCCTGGAATGGGCTCCCCAGGGCCGTGATCACAGCAGCGAGCCTGCCAGAATTCAAGAAGCTTTGGGCAATGCTCTCAGAAATACAGCTTGCTTTTAGGGTGGTCTCATGTGGAGCCAGGAGGTGGGCTCAGTGGTCCTCGTGGGTCCCTTCCATCTCAGGATATTCTGTGATTCCGTGACACTGACTTTTGGATGATGGCAAGTGCCCTGGGGGAATGCTTACGGCAGTGGAAGCAGAGCAAAAGCAGCACAGAAGCAAACCCCTCTGGGCTGGCACAGCGGGGGAAGATGGTGCTGTCTGCCATGCCAGAGAGGCTTTAACCACTTGGCTTGCTCCACATCCGTGGATAACGTGTGCAGTGGGGTCCATGGTCAGGATCACCCCTCGATCACAAGCCCATCTATATGTTGTCTCTTCCCTGATGGCCTGAGGTGCCATGGGCCCACCGAGTTATTTATAAATCACCCTTACGTTGCCCGAACCATTTCATTGTAGCACTCTGATCCACCTCCTGGCAGTTTTGATGTTTTTCAGTGCCATGACAGGTAGGTGAGCGTCCACACGAGGTACTTTTACAACCAGAATACAATATTGCTGCAGCAGTAAGCTGACAGACTGTGCAGCAGAGGCATGCTCTGTTTGATTTCAGTTGCAAAGGTGATGGTTCTTCCCCAGAAAGTAGTGCCTGGAAATGAATATCCCCTGATGCATGCTGTTTGAGATCCTCAGGCACTTGTCTTGTATTTTACAGGTGGACCAAGCAGCAGCTGGACTTCTGGCTCTTGGCCTGAAGAAAGGAGACCGGCTAGGAATGTGGGGTCCCAATAAATACGAGTGGGTTCTCATGCAGTTTGCAACTGCCCAGGCAGGAATCATCCTGGTAAGTCTTACTGAGTCTGAGTTTCTGGGTTTTTAGTGGTGTATTGAGAAAGGAAAAGGAGACAAAAAAGCAATAGGTTATGCTGGAGGGAAAAGTTTGATGTCTGACACATTTTCCATGTTCATACCCAGCATGTTAGCTCTTAACTGAAACCAGTATTTAAACAAGAGCTGTGCAGCCCTCAGCACGTCGTCTGCTATGCCAGAAAACAGACTGCAGAGCTGAGAGGAAGGAGCAGAAGGAAGTGAACTGCTGGCAAATGGCTTGCAGTAAACAATTATAGATGGAAACATGCTTGCCTTTAGGACCATTTTTAGGTGACATGCTGTTGTCCTAAACAGCTGTCGGTTATTTATGTCCCTCCTAAATAGGACCTGTATTGCTTCATGGTACAAATGCTCACTTAAAAATTGAGCCCAACCTCCACACCCCAAATTTTCATTTGATTGTACGACCTGGTACATTAACCAGAGCATGTCATATTTATACACTGCTCTGTGGCAAAGATTGTACCACATCTGGGGTGTTTACTTCAACATTGTTCCTCTCAGTGTCTGCTAAGAAACAGTAACGGGGTGCGTGAGCGTGGCTCAGTGGGAACCTGGTGGTCAGCTCAGCTCCAGTGGCCACTACTGCCTCTGCTGGGAGCTGTACAAGGCAAAGCTGGTATTTTGCTGGCTGTCCTTTAAGAAATTTGAATTGTCCTTGAGTTTTGAACATCTTTAGTTTAGCATACTGAATGTCTGCCGGGCAGAAAGGAGGCCCGTGTCTGTTCCTAAACTGTTGTGGCTCACATGTGGTTTATGTGACCTCACATAAATCTTTTCTCTGTATTTTTTTTTCTTCACTTGCCTGCCATGCAAACACAGGATTCAGCTTGCTTTTCTAATGAACGTGAGATCCTTGTGGTGGTGAGCTCTTAATTCTGTATCTCAGACAGGAAAGGCTTTGACTGTGACTTGTCCCTGGGAGAACTTTCCTAGTGGAGTATGCGTTAGGGAAGAGAGTTTTCAAGGCAGGGATAACTGATTAATCTTCTTGTTTCTCCCTCTTCAGGTGTCTGTGAATCCCGCCTATCAGGCCCGTGAGCTGGAGTTTGTCATCAGGAAGGTTTGTGTGGCACTTGCTGTTATTGCTACTTGATTTCTTACGAGAAATCATAAAAGCAGCTGTCTGTTAAAGGGGGTAGTAGGGGCACGGTACAGAGGTAAACTTCTAGTTAAGCACTTCAGTACATCAGGAAGAGGTAGGGAGAGCTGGGCAGAGAACAGAGCTGGTGCTGACCGTGCAAAGGGAACACCACCACAGTGACTATGGGGATGACACTGCAGCGTAGTGGTCCCAGCTGTTGCTGTTCTCTGGCTGCCACTTGATCCCTTTGATAAAAGACTTCTGCATTCTTCTTAAACAGAGCCAGGAAAGGTAAACTTATGACTTTCATCCTGTGCATCTCTCCTGAAGTGTCAGTATTTTATTTGTTTTCCAGTAGGACTTAGCTTTTGTTTTCCTTTCTAGCTATTTGTGTCAGATTCTGCTCTGATTTTCTTCTCTAGTGTAAACCTGAAGTGTTGAAGGGGTGAGAGCAGAATGGGCTTCAGCTCCATTGGGAATTACTCCTGTCTCACCCTTGCAGGTTTTCTAGTTTTCCTAGCTTTCCTCTGTACCGTTGGCACTGGAATCTCTGATTTTCTTCACCACTGCTAATTATTTGATCGTATTTGTTTCTTTGCACAATGAAAACCCTAAGGATTTTTCAGCTTTGCCTGTTGGATCATGTCAGCTTGTGCAGTCCCTTTCTTGCTACATCAGGTTCCCACCCTCCAGTATATAGAGTAACAAACACCGAATAATAGCCATTCTCCCTGATTGCTGCTGTTGTTTCCGGGACTTTGTGAAGTGAACTGTTGACACCTTTCGTATGACAGGTCCTTTGAAAAAGGGTCTGCTGCTTTTTAGTTGACATCAAGTAGGAGGTGCCTGACTAAAGGCCCTTTTCTCATGTAGCATCTGCCTTGCTCTCTCCCCTCACACAGCATCTGTTTTTCAAAGCCGGTTACATCAGAATAGTAGTTTGAAGTGACTAGTAGTGAAAAGTTACAAAGCCCCAAAACATGCCAGAAAAGACACAGTCCCCTGGGTTCCAGGCAGACTGTTCCATAAATTGAGCAAATGTTTGTCTTCCTTTCTGACACACCCCAGAGGGTACTTAAGAATAACGTGCTGGCATAGCCTTGGTCGCTTTACTTCATGGACCCTGGGAAAATAACGAAAACAGCCAAGTACATAATTTACTTAAATAGTTCATTTGACAAGAGTGGATTTTTGGAAGATGAAAACAGTTTGCAGATCTGGGTCAAATTCAGCAAATCACATCTGCTGAAAAATTATTGGAGTAATTAAAGGGCGTTGTTTCAGGATCATGTACGTGTAAAGGTTGAATTAAAAATGTTTTAATTTTCAAAACAGCTGACACGTTTTTATTTTGGGGCTGGGTTTTTTTGTTAGTGTTGGGACTCCAAATCTGAAAAATCAGTCATCTGCCTTGTGCAGTGCAATGAACAGCGCTGATCCTTTGTGAACGGGGGAACCTCGGGCTGCAGCTCTGCTTCTTGGCCAACAGAAAATGAACACCTAGCTAAGAGAGGGCGGCTGCTGTACCTTCACCCTGCAAAGACCTATTACGTGTTCTTCAATGAATCTTTAACTTTCTGTACCACAGCTCTTACTGGGAAAGCGTGAAAAAGCTCCAGGTTTAGTCCGGGGAGTCAGCTCATGTGCTTTGAGAAAGCAGCCATGGAGAAAATCCCCCTGAAGTGTTAATGGCTAACTCCTGCCGCGTGGGGTTACAGCGCTGTGCACATTCTTGCATCAGTGGTGACTGCTCTTTACCATGTCCTGACATCAACCCAGGATGACTTCTTATGAGTGTCTGTCTCCCTTCACAGGTTGGCTGTAAGGCACTGGTGTTTCCTACTCAATTTAAATCACAGAAATACTATGATATTCTAAAGCAGTCATGTCCTGAGCTAGAAAATTCCAGTCCAGGGGGAATAAAGAGTAAAAGGTGAGTTAGGTACATCTGGTATTTTTTCAATGACCTCACAGCTGTGTCCTGCCTCGTGTTCTCTCATTTACACATCACAGGCTCTAGAGGAGGAAGGAGCTGTGCAGAGAGCTCTCTTTTTAGCATTTTAGGTACTGATGCGGGAAGCTTGCAACAACTTTGTGGACCTTGACATCGCTATTCTTTCCCTGTTTGGGCTTTTGGCTGTCATTGCCAGCAATTAAAGTGGCTCTTGGTGGCTCACTTGAACATCCTGCACATGATTCCTCCCCTCTAAACTAGATTTCAGATTTAGAAATGGGTTTAAGACTCCTCGAATACACGTACCCTTTGTGAACTGCTCTAATGTACTTCTCTTTCTTGTGGTCCGATAGTTTGGTCTCATCTGAAGAGAACAGGTTAGGCTGTCCTGGAAGTTTGCCCCGGCTGGCATGTGGCTATCCAGACAGTTTTCTTCTCTCTCTGTTCTCTCTGTTCTTGTTGATGGTGTGTGTCTTTCTGCCAGGCTGCCTGACTTATCTGTCGTCATTATGGTGGACTCCAAGCTGCCCGGCACCTTCCACATGAACGAGGTGATGCAGGCTGGGGACAGCAGCCACGTGAAGCAGTTAAGAGCCTTACAGCAGACCCTGTCCTGCAATGAGCCCATCAACATTCAGTTCACTTCAGTAAGTGCTTCTGGCTGCTCCACGGCTTGTGCTTGGGTTCCTAAGTGGGGAGACAGAGAGAACTGTGTGAGGTGCTGAGCATCACGTTGCCTTCTGCACTCTTAGACCAAGTCCTGGTTCTGTCTTTTTTTAGCCTTCTGCTGTAGGATGGAGAGGGTGTTCTAGACTTGTTCCCATTCTACTTCTATTCTTCCTGCTCAGCCTTTTGGCACGAGGTGTTGTGTGAATTTGTCCAGCTGTAGTTGGGCCACTTTTCTCTTGCCTGATTTGGGACTGAGATGCTGGTAAAGAAAAAAAAGTCTCTCTGGTCAGAATGAAGAATGAAGTGAAAGATCACCCCATAATTGCCTGGGGAAAATGCCTGGGAAATTGCCCCAAAGAACGCTCGTCCCTCATCCTCTAAAAAGGTGACTTCATTGCAGAATGTTCTCTGTCTTTTAGGGGACAACAGGAAGCCCCAAAGGAGCCACCCTCTCTCATAGGAACATTGTGAATAATGGCAACATCATTGGCGAAAGACTGGGGATCACAGAGCAGGTGGGTCTCGTTGGGAATGCAGGGGTAGGATGGTCTCTGTGCGGAGAGAGTTGGTGCTTGCTCAGCCGCAGGGCAGGATGCCACAACTGGTACTGAGGGCTACTGAGTGACTAATGAGGTGCTGGGCAAGTTTGGAAAGTGTAAACTCTCAGAAGGCTGAGTTTGTTCTAACAAACAGTTCATGCTTTTCAGGTCACCTTCCTTACAGCCAGCAGATGGAAGGACCCTTCTGTGTTCTTCCCACATAACGCTTTTATTTGCAGTGGAGTTGCACTGAAGTTGCGTTTTAGTTTCATGTGAAGTTTTTTGGAGAGAAAAAAAAAGGCGTTTTTGTAGGGGAAAAATAGTGAAGTGGATTGCTTCTCACTTTGGTGAATACTCATTTCAAACAACTACAAGGCTCTAGATGCCAGCTTTGAATTCTATTGAATTCTATTGAATGAGGTTTTAATCTATTTTACATGGCTTCATTCATGTCATGTACACAGTCGTGGTACTCAGGATATGACCTTGTTGAAGCTTTCTATTTTTAGCTCCTCTTAAAAATCATTAAAGGCAAATATTTTCTTTTGAAGTTCTGAAGTAGTTATTTCTCACACAACAGCTTTAATCAAAAAAAAAAAGATGGGTTGTTTCAGTCGGTGTTATGAGCTTTTGATGTTTTAAAAAACACAATAAAATTAAAACCGTGTGCCATATCCTGCATATTTCATAGCACTACCACTGTCTATTTTGGCATATTGTAAAGTAACATGTAAGCAGTACCCGACCAAAAAGTCCAGCAGTCCAGCAAAGAAACGACATTGCAGAATTCCAGAATGAAATTTTGATGTGAAAAAAATTCCTAAACTAATTTTAATTCAAGGCAAGAAGCATCAGAGCAGCATTTTCATCCAGTGGGAGCACAGATGAATGTCAGGTTTCCAGCAAGTTTTAGATGAACGCAGGAAATTCCTCTGTTGAGGTCTTTGAGCTGTAGCAGTGAGATGGGCTAGGCAGGGACTGGAAGATCTCATCTCCTCACTGCTGTCTTTGTTTGGCTTGATCCCAGGACTATCGTGTTTGCCTCCCTGCACCCCTCTATCATTGCCTGGCGTCGGTGGGAGGCTGCATGGTGACGGCTCTGCACGGTTCCTCCTGCATCTTCTCAGCTCCGAGTTTCGAGGGGAAGGCGACACTGGAGGCAGTGTCTCAAGAGAAGTGAGAGTTTGTGTGTTCTTGCTACGGAGGAGTTCTGTGCCCCGTGGCAGTGCTTTCTTCCCCTGTCTCACCTGCCAGCCCGTTGCTCACGCTTCCTTCCCACAGCAGGAGAGGCATGTTTGCGGGTGCACATACTTGCAAAGGCTCTGCAGGAGGGCACTTCTGCAGTTGTGTTTGGGAGTTTGTCACGCTGCTTTTCTCCCAGGAATTAGAGAAAGTCAACTGTTTTCTTGGTTTGTTAGGGCTGCTGTGTTTTTACACCCAGCCACTTGCCCTTCTTCTCCAAATGTAGCTCTGCTGCTGAGGTGGTCGCGTTTCCGGGTTGTGCTTCACGTGCAGCTTGTAGAACAAAGCAGCTGTGGTTGTGTTTATGTCTATATTTGTATATTTTTATATGCACACATGTGCATGCACCCTGATGGATGTATTTACACCCCAATGAGGCTCTTGTGTTGTGCCTGCCTCTGTGCTACTGCCTCTGAGGCCCAGAGTGTGATGGGAGCAGGGTTTGGAGCTGTTACTGCACCGGGTTCCAACACTGCAGCTTTGCCTTTTCTCTCCCTTCTTGAAGATGCTCCTTTTTACATGGCACGCCAACCATGTTTATAGACATGCTCTCCCAGCCAGACTTTGACTCCTACGACCTGTCGTCTCTCCGGGGAGGTAAGTTTGACAACTCAAACAGAAAACGGAAAAACACTGAGAAATTGGATATTATTGGTCCCCTGCTGGGAGGCTGTATTTAGCTGTGTGACCAGATCACTCTCCTGGAGGACAAAGTTCTGTTGTGTGAGTCTGTTAACCTGATGCCACGTTTCCTTTCCTTGGGGTTTCCTTCAAGACCTCTGTATTTTTAGAACTCTTCTTTCATCTTAAAGCAGTCTAGGGAAGGACCTTTCTGTTTTGTCTGCTGTGGGGTAAGCTGGGAAGCCTGATGCTGCTCGACTCTCTATCACCAACCACCGCTGTGTGGCAGCAGACACTTCGTGTGCTTTAAGCTGGTGCAGAATCTAAAACGAGAACTATTCTGTGATTTTCTCTGACCTAAAGTTTCCTGCCTGTTTTTAAAGTCATTCGTATAAATACTGGAGCACGTGTTGTAACGTGTGCGTGAGCTTTTTCTCTCATCTCAGACAGCCTCAGAAATAGCTGAGCACGACAGCTGAAACAGGGATGCCACCTGTCTTTCTGAGGCAATGGCAGCACAGGGAGGAGATGGTGCTGGAGCATAAAGAAACACCTAGAGCAGATTATCTATTCGCCCCTGTTACGTGAAAAATGATCCTTGTCTCATCTTGTTCTCCAGCAAAGCCTATATATTGCCCTGCTCTTTCGCTCTGTCATCCTAGGAGAGATTTGAACAGGTGAAAATGTGATCTGCCCTCTCCCAAAAGGGCTGGTCTGCTTAAGTCAGGAGGAAAGGTTTTTGTATTTGTGGTGGTAGATGATCTATGGGAGTGTTTGTCCTGCTAAAAATCTATGCCTCTTTCTGCTCTGAAACTTTCCTTTTCTGGAACTGCAGCTTGGACTCGGTATGTGTTATTGAGTTTATTTTCCTAATAAGTGAACTCTGCCAACCCTTAATTCATTCAGGGAAACTGGCCTTGCTGCAGCTTTTGCGTCTAGAATAACTAGGACCTGTATCCATAAAAATAGAAAGTATTTTGACAGGAACCAGTGTATCCCAAAGGTCTTGCCAGCTTTTAAATCTAGGAGTGCGGAACCTTCTGAGAGACTGCTCCTGTGAATAAACAGATGGTTTCCAAGACACTCATCTTTTCCCCTTTCTTCTAGGAATTATTGCAGGTTCCCCTGTTCCCCCTGAGATCATGAAGATGATTTTAACGAAGATGCACATGCCAGAGACTGTGGTGAGTCATGGTTGCTGTGAGCAGAGCTGTCAGGGTCGGTTGTTGTGGTGAGACTCTGGGTTTGTGCACCTCGGGACAGCAGCTGTGCCAGAGCTGCAGGGGTCAGGTGTGATGGGAACGGGGGCACGAGGCTGGGCTGAGGAGTGAAGATGTAGAGGGACTGGAAGGGAGAAGGGGAATTCTGCCTGTTAACTGCTGGGGCGCCTGGGGAGGAAGCCTTGTAAGAAGAGATGCTTCATTTAGTGTCATCAGCTGAGCTGCTGCCGGTGTATTTCAAAGTTTATAAACCCTTGTGTCTCCTCGTACACGCTGCAAGGATGAATGGTTTGGGGAGAGGCGGTTCTGGTTTGTATTGCTGGGGGTGGCCGCGTGTGTTCGTCTTGCTGCGGAGCTGTCGGGTTTCTTTCCCCACTGGGGCTGGATGCAGCTATAAAACCTCACGCACGCCGCGCGTTTGGGAGGCTGAAGGTGGGAACGGAACGATGCAGACATGTGGCACCAGGCACTGCACTGCCAGGACTGCAGCACGTGTGGGAGGACGTGCTTCTGGGCCACTGCATGGCCACACACCCTCGGGCCTGTACACGAGCACCAGCGTGTCCTGCATGGGGAGGGGACAGGCCACCAGCAAAGGGGCCCTGGCACGCAGGGTGATGGCTTTCTGAGGTGCTGGGGAATGCTGCAGCCTGCGAGCGAATGGCTGAGCCAAAAAAGAGCTTTTCTGTTTTGCTTTAAAGGAAACAAATTCTGCCTCAGTGCCACACCACTTGCCAACGCTGAGGAAGGATTCTGTTGTGGTGGCTGAACACGTGGGGCTTGGCGTCAGATTAGGCTGTTGTTGTTGGCAAATGCAGCCCTCGCCAGCACCAGCAGCCTCGTAGGCATGGCTGTGTGCTCAGGGGTGAACCGGGAGCGGCCAGGGCATCCGTCCTGGGGCTGTCTCAGAGGCAGCCAGAGTTTTTTCCTGGATGTGAAGCTCTCAATGCTGAGCTGAAAACACCAGCCGGTGCCATCCCCTGGACTCTGTCAGATGACAGCCACCTATTTTTATAGTAGGCCAGAGTTCAGCTTCCCAAAATATTTTCAGACATTACTACAGCCGCCCGGGACTCGTTAGGTGTCACCCGTTCCTGCTTTGTAGAAAGAAAAATAATAAAGCCCTCCTCTCCCAAACAGTCACTGTGCCCGTAGGATAAAGAGGATTAAGTCTATATTTGTACCAACAGCCTCATGTTACTTCTGAGCCCTCAGACAGACACCGGGAGACTGGGCGAATTCGTCTTTGCAGCAAGAGCTTTATACAGAAGTTGTACATAAGAAAATATACAATTTGATTTCTATGTAGGAAACGGAGGAGATTCCATCCTCTTAAAGGTCATTTACACTCAGTTACAGAGGAATAAATATACATATATTTATATAACTCTTTAGGATTAAAAAACACAGTTAAGTTGCAACTGTGGTATTGTGATAGCCGTGACAATAAACCACAGTCATCCTGGTGTCCTGCTAGATCCTCTGGAGTACGGGCAGAGAGAGGAGGAGGGGTGCTGGAGCACGGTGCACACCTTCTCCTCTGGGACATGCGTGTACCTTGGGAGACCCCACAGGGTGGGAGGGAATCCAGTCTCAGCTTGCTTCAGTTTCAGCCTTTCCCAGTACTGCTTCGCTTCAAGATTTCTGCCTGACTTAGGGAAATCGCTGCCTTTCGTAGCAAAAGGGCAGCTCTGGGCATTGCTTCCCCTATCATCCTCAGCCCTGGCCTGCAGGGATCCCCTCCGGGGGTAGGCAGAGGAGTCTTTTTGCATGGCTTGAGCCCAATTTTCCTGATCAAGCAGCTGGGGGAGAACGCTTCTGCCTTCCTACTTGCTTGTAGGATCAATCAAAACAAAGTGATTGATCAGGGCTGTGGTTACCTTGCCTCGGGGAAAGATGACTGTGTTTTACCGGCAGGATCTAGCTTAGCTCGTCTTAGTATGCTCATGCATAGTTTAGGTTTTAAAAATGCCTCTTTTAAAATACATAGATGTCGGAAAAGCTTGAGAAGGTGGATTCCATCCTGCGATCAGCAGAGAAGCGGGGATTCGGAGGAGGCTGGAGGTGTTGGGATATATCAGATATGTTTCCTGACAGGTAGGAGAAGCTTAAGGAAGGACTCGGAAGTCAGTAGTTTTCTGGTGGTTGGAGTGACCGGTCGCCAGGACAGGCCATACCAGGGCCTGCTAGGGGAAAAAAAAACAAAGGAGAAGTCCACATGGTTAAGGGCATTTCTAAGCACATAAATAAACTCAGAGCTTTTGTTTGTTTTTATGCTCAGTGAGTGAGTGAAGCCCATAATTGAAAGTGAAGAATTAGGGGTCAAGAGGCCGTAACAAGTTCCCACCACAGAGGAGATGTGTTAGTCCTGTCTCCAGCCTCTTCTGCCAACTGGTTATCTGCCTCCTGAGTATCTGACCCAAAGTGTTCGTAGCCAGCGAGTGCTTCCTTTGTAAAGGAAGAAACCCGAGAGCAGTGAAATAAGATTAACAAGGGAGTTCAGGAGCAGTGAATTGTTTTGGTGCCCCAGTTCTGAAACTCCAGAGCAGGCAGAGTTTTTAGAAAATGCCAAACAGCCTTTCCTCTGAAACGTGGTTCCTGTGCAGTGACCCAAGTCACCATTCAGCTCTGAAACGTGTACCTGTGCCTGTAGAACCCAGCTGAGAAAGCTGCCTGGCTCTCAGGAGGTGCATGGTGAGGTCAGAGTTGCTTCATGCTCCTGAAAATTGTGTCACTGCACTGAACTGGGTCTGTGTGCTTGCATTTTGGCACTCACACCCGAGGGCACCGAGCTTTGTCTTCTGCAAGACCGCAATAAATAGGTTTTTGTTTCACTAATGCTCCTGAACTTGCTGGGTAAAAGGTGCTCTGGGAAAGCCAGGTATTGTTATGGTTTTCTTACTCTCCTCATAGAGGAGTGAACTGAAATTGAGTTCAGACAGGGAGAGAAGGTTAAGAAGGGCCAGGTCTGTGAATAACACACATTTAAGCATTGTGGTTTAGGAAACTGAAGTTTTTCCATCTTTAGTGCGGAACTTTACCCGCCCTATATGGAACGCCTGGTATTTCCATGTCTGATCCATAAAGCCTCTGGCACTACAAGATAAATAATCACTTCAGGAAGGCTCGGAGCCGCTGGCACCATCCCTGACATTTTGGTCATAAATTTACCTTCTCCATTCTGTCACACACCTCCTCAGTGACCAAACGGCCATACCTGGGCCTTGGGCTCCTGCCTGGTCCTTTCCTATGTGAGAGGGCACAGCGACAGCTCTTGTTCCTACAGCGCAGAGCAGGGTCACTGTACTTTACTTAACAAATAGGCAAAGCTCCCTTCCTTTCCCAAAAGCTTACGAATTTGCAGGCTCATCCAAAGTCCTTTGGAATCCATCCAAGCTCCAAATCTCCTCCCGGGATGGGGAAAAGAAAAATGCTCGGGGTGGAGTGATGACAGTTGTGGCTTTCTTGCGGCTCCGTGCTCTGAACTGAATGCTTAGCACTTTCCAGTTGTTAGAGGTGTTTGCGTGCTACTTTGTCACGGTTTGTGTTTGGATTGGTAGATGTCAGCAGCTCGCTGCTCAAAGGGAAGGCAGCCCCGTCTTCTGAACCACCCTCTGGCCCAGCACACCTTATTCAACGGGTATTTACCGTCTCGCTCCTCCCTATTCTGGGACATTCATTTGAAGGCACCAGCCTTTGTTTATGAATACCTGAGCGTCTTGGATGGACCAGTAGTTGTTAAAGGCAGGTGCTGGGCTGGGAGCTGCTCCTCCTGGAAGATATTTGTTTTCCTATGGAAGACGTGGGCTGGGCAGCCTGGGGCCAGATTTCCCAGCCTTGTCTTGCTTTTGAACCAGACCTGGGAGCACCTTCACTGGGGCAAAAGGCTGAGCATCCCCACTCAGTTAGGGAGGTAAGGTGTGTATTATCCCATCTCAGGGCTGGAAGTGGGCTAAATCCACCCTTCACCTGACACCTAATTACAGGTTTCACCCTCACTTGCTGCCCCAGGCCTGTCCTTAGCTCGGTGTTTGCTTTATGGGCTTGACTCCCTCCCTGCTGCTCCAGGCACATTCCCTGCTCTGAGAGCGTGTGGAGTCCAGCGCCTCCCAGGAGATGGAGCAGCTCTGAGTGCAGCGCCAGCAGGTGAGTTTTGAAGCAAATCTCAGCGTTATTGCCATCTAAGTCAAAAACCCCACTAACCCCGGTGGCCCTGGGGCTAGCTGCATGCCCGTGTGAGACGTGCCTACGCCCTGCAGGTAGGAGAAAGGGTTCCGGGAGCCCTCTTACGTGCTTAATGACGGCTTCCCTTCCTGGACCTCTTGGTGGGCAGCTTGCAGGCGCGCAGGGCAGGGGTGTCTCGGATGGACTGCCCCCGGTACTGCACGGGCGTAGAGCACGTGTCCTCCGTGCGGGTGCGGTTGCCCTTCAGCCACCTGGAACACGAGGAAGAAGAACACAGGGAGCTTACCAGAGGCACGGCACACCGAGGGCGCTGCTCACACCACACACACACACACACACACACACATGTGGCAGGCCGGGGAGAGCTACCGGGCTGGTGGCAGCCTTCGGCAATCCCCTCCTGCCCAGCACAGCCTGGGGAGAGCCCGAGGAGTTAGGGGAGGGAGGAGGCGAGCGGTGCCGTACTTGCGCAGATGTGCCAGCTGGCAGGTGCAGTGCCAGGCGTTCCTGGAGAGCGTCAGGGTCTCCAGCTTGTCGAAGGGGAAGTTGCGGGGCAGCTGGGTGAGCCGGTTGTTCTCGAGGTGAGCCGTCTTCAGAACGGTCACACCAGCAAACGCGTTGTCTGCAAACTAAGCACAGAGGTTTACGCTGAGCGGCGCTGAGTGAGAGGAGGGGAGATGTTTTCCCGGGTCCTTGAGTGCTTTCATTCAGGATTTTCAGTGGCATAAGTGTGCAGAGAGCAAGTGGATGAGGAGAGGGGAGAGTCCTGGCTCGCTGGAAGCTCTACAAAGCTACGGGAGAGGTGTTGTGCTGGGGGTTCCTGGACAGTCTCCTACCTGAAGAAAGCTGCATCCCAAATCCATGCAGGATTGCCTTTGCAGCTACACTCCTAAATAGAGCAGAGTCTGCCAGTCCTCTCTAATTCTCGAGCCATCCTTCTCCATTCTAAAAGAAGGTATTTTCTGCGTATATTCCTTTCCAAGGCTGGAAACCCTCCCAGTGCCTGGTGCCTGCCCTGTCCTGGAACGGCTGAAGGAGGGAGTGTTTGTGGCGTCTGAGGGGTCTGTAGACTTTGGCAGTGCCCAAGGGCTCTGAGTGGAAAGTTACACTTGGCATCGGAGCAGTGCAGAAATAGAGGCAGGTTTCCAGCACCTCAACCTCCTCCATTATTTTTTTTCTCATTTCTAGTAGGTTTTTGCAAGGGATGCTGCAAAAGACCTGCCTTTTCTTGATTAATGGGTAGCCTTTAAGGGAGGGCTTCCCCTGCTGAAGCTTGGCGTGTCTGTGGCCCCAGCTTTGCAGCCCTCTCCTCTCTTTTCCTTCAGGACTCATTTCTGGGTTTGTTTTTGGTTTTCGCAGCCAATGGTTACTCGGGTTGGAAAGTTTCTTCTTGAAAGCCAACCCATCAACACAGGCTTTCTTGGAGGTGATGAATTGGAGATGGAGTTGTTGACACACGACCTTGGCCACGAAGAGCCATTCCTCCCTCTGCCTCAAAACAGGGAAAAGCTTTCTCAAAAACGCAGGGAGGAGATTCACCAGGCCTACCAGAAACCCTCCGAGTCGAGGACCTGTGCTTCCAGTCACGCTTCAGACAGGACCACCAGGGAGTGTTCAGGCTCTCTAAGCTGCAAAGCTTGTCAGAGGGAAAGGTGCTATTTTGAGCCGTGAGCTTCAGCGATCTTCCAAATTAAGCAGCGTTGGATAGGTTTGGAGCTTAGCTAAGAGAATCCCAAAGTGCTGGAGCTGTTGGGGCCAAAGCTGGGCTGGTGGTGGTGGGTTTTATGGTGCTGATGGTGAGATGCTGACATGCTGTGCAGCAGGGTGCTAACCTGCCTGCCCCGGCTGCGTGCTGGGTTGGCCAGCGGGGCTCCATCTCAGCCTCTCCTTCCTCTCCCAGCCCCATGAGAAGAGGCAGTACCTGCAGGTAACAGCTGCTGTGCTTCCTGACAGAGGGGCGTTTGTGAGAAACTGGTGAATTTCCCGTGATCTGAATGGAGGATTGCTGTTGTGATTCCTTTTGCAGCCCCCAGGTGACAGGGGAAAGGGAATTCTGTGGTTGTAGAGCTGCAGAGCAGCCCGAGGGCTATCCTTGCTCTGCTCAAATGCCATGGAGGCTGTGACAACTTCACATGGAATGGTTTTGCACTTGATCAGCTCTAAAACTTCGCAACCACACAAGGAAAAGCTAAGGGTGATATTTTTATGAAGGAAAAAGAGCTGCAGTTCAGACGTCAGCAGCACTTAAAGTGATTTCCTAGGTCATGTGGCCCCTGTGATTAGATGTCTGCTATTAGATGTCTGCAGAGTTTGCATGTGGGCCATTTGGATATGAGGTCTGCTGAAGTTTTGAAGAGGAAGCTCAGAGCTGGCACAGGGACTTTGTTTTCCTGGAGGGGAAAAAAAAAAAAAGCCCAGAAGCTGCAGTGGCCACCACTGGTAAGCGTTGATCCAGTAAACTGGTGTCTTATCAGGACATTGGGGAGGAAAGGAGGCAGCTGGCTGCAAAAGAGCCCTGTCCCCAGGTGGTCACTGAAAAAAAAGTCTTCTTGCTGGCTAGAATTGTTAAACCTTGCTTTCTGGCCAGTCCTTATAAATCTGTCTGCAAACCTCTGCAATTTCTTTGAGGTGTCAGAACCTTTTCCAGCTCTTTTTTGGCTGTTGCATAATTGTGTCTTGAGTCCCTCAAGCTCTGTTATGATCTGGGATCGTGCTTTGGGTTAGAAGATTCGGAAAGAAAGGTATTTTCCTTGACTCCATAGAAGCTGCAGACACCATCAAAGAGCAGATTGTGTTTGTCTAGCTAGGAATCTCGAAAGCATCCTGAATAAGGAATGACAGATACCAGAGCAGTTCCTTGATCTGTCCTTATCTGAATATTGTAGGTGGTCTTCTAACTGACAAGATCATTGCTACACAAGACAAGATTCATAGACTTCAAGTTTTTCTAATGCTTTTGGATGGAACCAAAATTGAATCCTTGATTCTCTGGAGCACCCCAGCACCCTGAGTTAGTCAGATTTCTTCAACACCAAACTCGGGACCCTGGTGCCCGTACAGCTGGTGGGACATCAGTGCTGCAACTTTTGGCTTGTGCATGATGGGACTGCCTGGAAATGGAGCCTACGAAAGCGGTGGGACAGCGTGTGTAGTGTGTCCCCCAGGGAGGTCAACGGGTTGGGTTTGGGGTTGGTTACTCCCCTCCTGGAGTGGGCAAGGGCTCAAATACTGATGGTTCTGACTGCTATGCTCTGTGGTAGCTCTCGGTGGGTTTGTTCTTTGACTTACAGGGGATGTCCTCACCCCGAGACCCTTTGGGCTGCCCTTTGTTGCCAAGAAATTCCCTATTTCATCCCGTCTTTCTGCACACAGTGGCTGTTGCTGTGCTGTGAGGTGCTGCCCTGCCTTACCCGGCTGCTCTTTGTCGTTGTGCGTCTTGGCCAAGCATCATCCCAGGGAGAACTGCTCTCCTCCCACGGAGGCTCCCTCCCTTTCCAGCCTCACAAGGTGCACCTAGGCTGTAGGGTGCTGTTCTTCCTGCACCGTGCTCCTCTCTGTTCTTGCCCTGCTGCCTGGCATTTCAGAGGTCCCCATGCCAGCAGTTCCCTGAGTGCGATGCTCCTGACTTTGGGTCATGCTTCCTCACAGAAGAAGAAGGGGGTTGTTTTGCCGGGATACCTGAATGTCCCTCCTCCTCCCTAGTGGGAACAGGGCCCCTTTGTGAGGTGCTGCGAGAGTTGCTTCTGAGAGAGAGCATCAATAAACAAACCTCTCTTTATAACGTGTAAGGCTGGGAGGCGGGGGGGGAGGTGAAGGTGAAGGTTCAGGTCTACCTGTCTGCAAGGTGTAAGCACAAAGCTTCTGCTCGTGGCCCCTCCTGAGGAATCTCCCCCTCGCAGCCAGCAGCGGGCACCCGGCTGAACGAAGGAGGCCGGGCAGCTTGGCTCTGCGAGGTGGCAGTGCCCTTCAGCCCCTCGTGTGCAAGGTGGATGCTTGGCTCTCATCCCATGCCCCAGTTCGGGATGCTGGAAGGCTGCCGATTGTCCTGGAGCACCCCAAATACTTTCCCAGTGACTGGTGTGAGCTCCAGCTCAGGAGGGAATGTGCTGCCTTTCCAAGGAGTTTGATCAGCCCCAGATCATTTGGGTTTGCATCAAACACCCCACCAAAAGGGTGGGGTGCATCTCTCATCCCTCGCTTGGGCTGGATGAGGGATTTTTTCAGCTGTGCCTCACTATCTGTAGGCCCGGATCCCCCCCTCTCCTCTGCAAACTGGGGGAGGGACAACAAACTGAGAGCTTTGGAAAGACGAGAATCGAGCCCTGTGCTTCCCATCCAGAGCAAAGGGAAAGAGAAAGGACTCACCTTTTTCAGTTTCATGTTGTCCAGGTTGAGAGTCTGCAGGTACCGCCCGAAGGACTGGAAGGCGTTGTCGGGAATGACCTCGATGGGGTTGTGAGAAAGCTTCAGCTCCTCCAGCACCCGCAGCTTGCTCATGGCGTTCACGGGGTAGCTGCTCAGCTGGTTCTTGTCCAGGTGCAGCACAGCGAGGTTTTCCACGTCCTCCAGGGCCCCAGGCACGAGGCTGGTGAGGGAGTTGTCAGAGAGGAAGAGCCAGCGCAGGTCTTTAGCACCGCTGAAGACCCCTGGCTTCAGCTCCTGGATTTTATTGCTGCCTAGGTGCAGGATAAAGAGGTTGACGAGAGGGGAGAGGATCCCTTTGGATAAGTCAGGGATCTTATTCTGGTCCAGGTACAGGTAGGTGAGCTCAGACAGGTCATCAAAGGCTCCTGGCTTTATGACACTGATCTGGTTGTCGGTGAGATAGAGGTAGACCAGGCTCTTGAGCCCCCTGAAGGCTCCCGTCGAGATCTCCTTGATCCGCGAGCCCTGGAGGTGAAGGGACACCAACTTCTTCATGTCCCGGAACCCGTTGGTGGGCAGCACGGGGAAATTATTCTTCTGCAGGTTGAGCAGCCGCGTTTGCTCGGGCACCTTGGGGATCTTCTTCAAGCCAGCGTTGTCACAGATGACGTGCTGCAGGTCTCCGCCGTGACAGTGGCAGCTTGGGGGACACGCCTGCACGCTGCAGGCGAGACACGCCAGGAGGACTCCGAGGAAGAAGCCCGACCGAGCCATGCTCAGCTCAGGAATCGGTGCGGCGGGATGGGAAGCAGCAGCAGGAGGAGGAGGAGGAGGAGGGAGATGGGTGGGAGAGAGAGAGAGTGGCTGGGTTTGCAGCATGCCGAACACAGCCCTATTTATAACGTTATTAAAAAGCAAAATCCCTTCCCACAAACCGCAGGCAGCAGCCAGTTGGAAGCAAGTGGCTTTGGGAACTTACTGCGAGCTTAACCCCTTGGCACCAGGCGCTGGAATGTCCTCGGCGCTGCTGGGCTCCGCTGCAGAAGTCACCGTGCAGGGGTGGTTTTTGCAGCAGGGAGGCAAATGGTCAGCAAACCTGCTCTGTGGGGAACCCCTGGTCCCTGCTGAGCCAAGTGGGGCCCAGATCTATCAGCGGGGAAAAAGCGACCTGTTCCTCTTGAGCGGCAGCCCGAGGGTGCGCAGCGAGGAGCGCTGCTGCTCTTCACAGTCACCTGGGTGGCCGTAGGTGCTGAAGCTTTCAGCAGGCTCCCAGGCTGTGTTTTAGCCTAGGCTGGTTTGGGTAGAATGTCTTTTCTTGGGGGAGAAGCACCTTTATCTGTTATCACAGAGGAGGGGTCCTGGAGGATTTTGTCTTGCTGATCTCAAAGGAGTTTGCTCAAGGAAGGACCGGAGCAGAGGGGAGAGAGGCGGTGCTGTGCCCGTGGTCACCAGCCCTGGAGGTGCTTTTGCGATGCAAAATTTGGGTTGAAGACCTTCAGGTCTAGGCTGACCGAGGAGCTTGGTCAGGAAAGGGAGCACATTTATCATTTATTGCCGCATCTTCCCCGTGGAGTGTGACACGAGGGGGGGTTCTCAGCACGTAGAAATGGGGAGCAGCAGCCACTGCCTTCCAGCAAGGGATGGGGCAGAGGCAGAGCCTGCGGGGAAGCGGCGAGGCACAGGCTGGTGGATGGGACACTGAAGGAAGAAACGCCGGCCGGTGGTGCTGACAGCGGGCCTGATCTGGTGAGATGCAGGGCAGTGCTCAACCAGACGAAGCTGTGGGCAGGGGTAAAGGGATGGAGAAGCTGCAGGAGGGAATTGCAGCGGGACTGGGGCCGTGTTGGAGGTGGTGGTGCAGAGGGGTGCTGATGCACAGGAGCTGCCCCGCTCTCCCGACACAGACACACAAAGCAAAGCAGTTAAAAAAAAAGCCCCAGTGCCTGCTCCTGGGAGTGTGAGGGGAGAGATCCAGGAGTGGCGGGGTGGGGTTTGGAAGTGGAACATTTTGAACTGATTTGCAGCCAGTTCCTGGCTGTAGCAAACAGCTGGGAGCCCGGCACATAACCGCGAGCTTGTTGAGCTCGCTGCTGCTCAGCCTGGCCACGGAGCCCCAGTGGAGCTTTTTGCAGAGGCGAGACAGTCTCAAGAAAGGGAGGAAATCCAAGGGCTGCCTTAGGACACAGACTGGCTTATTCACCGAGATTTCTGGGTTTTTCCATTGTTGCGCCGAGGAATGAGGCAGCACCACCGAGCATGCTCCAGGCGTTATGCAAAGGGCCTGGCAGCCCCAGCTCCAGCAGCAGCTGCCAGGTTAAGCAGCGTTTTCACGGCGTGATTAATTTGGGGAAGAAAGAGACAGCTGCTGGGGTGGGAATGTCGGTGCTGGGGAGCCCATGAGGCAGGTGGCATTGGCTGGACGGGGCAGCTCGGTGCAAACCAGGCCGTCGGTCTTCCAGTGTGTGTCAGTCCCCACGTGCAATGCCCTGCTGGTGAGCAGCTGGGGCCTCGCCGCCTGCTTCAACGTGAAATAATTCTCCCTGCCTCGTCCCCCGAGAGGTGCTGTCACTGTGGGACCCCAGGACTCCTGTCAGAGGGACCTGCTGCAGCGCTTAGTTGTGGTTACTGCAGAATTTAAAACTCTTGGAGCAAAATAATGCTGATTGGTATTTTTGCTTATGCCTGATTCAGTAGCTACTGAGTTGGGCACGTGCTTTGGTCACTGGAATCTTTCTCTGAGTGCCTTCAGCACTTCGAGGCAGTGAAAGAAGTGCACGGACCTCTCCAGATTTTCCTCCTTTGCTCCAGGTTGATCAGGACTGAGAGTGCCCCTCCGGTGTGTGCCATTGGTAAAGGGAGCTGGGTGAAAGAGTGGAAAAGCAAACAATTCACTTCTAAAACATTCTCCTTCTACTGATTGATTTTTCTCTGAGCAGGTCCAACTGCCTTGGGCTGACTCGAATCCATTTGTTGAACAGCTCCTGAAAGTTGTGTCCCAGCTCTGCTGTGCAAGAGCAACTGATCGGTGAGATTCAAGGTTCAGCCTGTTCCTGTTGGACAGTGAAGCCAGGAAGTGGATCTGTGCTTCCTACCTGTGCGCAGCTGATGTTTGATCCCTGGTTTTCCTATCCCCTTGCAAAGATTGGCTGACAGGTTTCCATCTCTGCAGAGATTTCTGCTAGCCTGGGTCAGATGGGAGCTAAAAGCCGGTGAGGTCCTTGCAAACCCCACCCATAAATGCATTCCACCCATGTGTATTCCTAGAACAAGACCCCTTTCAGAGTCCAAACCATGGAGATCTCAAACCACGCTCTATTCTTTCTTCCTCCAAGGATACATTTCCCTTTCTTTCACCCTTTATCTCTGTGAGGGTTGAGCTTGCAGGCTCTGGGGGCCGGGGAGCCTCTCTCCCCGCATGGACAGGCGCGTTGTGGCAGGAGAGCTCAGGCTGTGGGCTCAGGTAAGCGCTGCGTTTCCCCGTGGTGCTGCCGGGAGGTAGTTGCCCTGATGCTGTGCTGGTGGGAGGGTGTCCCTGCCCCGCAGAGCTCCTCACCAGCACAGAAGAAGTGGGAGGATGCCGTGTTATTTTTGGTCCTGCTGCGGGGTGGCAGCAGGGCAGCGCTACTGGGGGAAAGGTGTCTGCCCGGCGGCTCCCTTTCTCTGGGTGCAAACGGTGAATAAAAGGGGAAGTTCTTCCCCCTCGTGTTTTTCATTTCCATGCCTCGGTGAGCACATTCCTGCGGCGGGAGCTGGTTGGCATCTGCCACGACTGGCACCTCGCCTGGCTGTGGGGAGAGGCCCCTGGGCTCCCAGCTGGTTGTGTTTTGCCTGGCCTTCCCCTGCTGGATTTCGTTGACCGGGGGATGAGTCAGGCCGGCCAGCAAACACGCAGCGATCCTCAAAAGCTCGCCTGCGCCCCGCTCGTGTCCCGGGGGTGGCTTGCAGTCTGCTGGTGACAATGGCAGCAGTGTCAGCCCTCCCTCTGCAGGGGCAGGAGACCGCAGGGACCTGGGTCCCGGCCAGCCCCGTACCTCGCAGCTCCCCTGGGACTGGTGCTGCTGGGACATGGCAGGAGAGGCGGGATTATCTCACCATCCTCTCTTTCTTAATTGATTAACAGTTCTGCAAACACTCCCAGTGCCTAGTCGTTTGCAGACGTTGGGCTCCCCTCCTCTCCTCCTTGGAGGCGTTGCGGGCTGAGCAAATAAATACAGTTTTTGAAACAGTATAAATATAGATTTGGGGTGTTGCTTTGCTGCTGCAGGTCAGGGCTGTTTTGATACAACATTGGAGATGGTCTTTTCCATGTTTAATCCTTATTTTTGTTAGCATGAACAGCTCTGGTATATAAAGACAGCTGCACATGTACTACTCCGTGTTAAAATATTCCACTGCTTGCTTTAGCCTGATTCTGCAGCTTCGGAGGGGATCCGGATCTAGCTGTGCGTATCAGTAGCAGTCACCTTCCTGGTGTGGCACCAGTGCATCTGGCCTTGGGGCCCAGGCTTTCTTTTTTGGCAGATCTGCCATCTGATCAACCACAGCACGATGTCCTGGGCCTCCCTGGGAAGCTCCTGGCTGTGCTTTGTGCCCTCCCAGGGCCCCGGCCATCCCCAGGTGGTCGCTGCTCTGCCTGGCACTGCTCTCCTCTGCACACCTGCCCGCTCTGAAGGACACCAGAGCTCTCTCCAGCAGCACACCACCACCGATCAGCCCCCCAAGGCTCCTGACTTTCCCAAATGCTCCCCAGCAGTGAGTCCACACTGTTCCCAGGACAGAAATTCAGCTCCGCTCGGCAGCAGCATCCCTGCCTGGCCCTGGCCAAAGCGAGGGACCCATCCTGCCCCACCTTGCTGCTGGGGGAGCTGACAAGCTGCTGGTTTCAGTAGCTGCATGGGCTGTAGGAGCACGCTGTGAGAACATTTCAAATGGTAACCTCTTACACGGCATGGAAACAACAGGACAGCAGGCTTCCAGCTGTGTCTTCGATGGGGTTTGTTCCCCCCACACCGAGGTTTTGGGGCCAGTTTCCTCCTCCAGCGGCTCTGAGCATTCACACACCCCCAAACCAGTGCTTTTCTGTCTTTTCAAGGCATTGTTTCTTCGTGTTCCCTCTCTCTTTTTCCTTTTACTCCACTTCCCTAACGGCAGTGGCACCCCAGCACCAGGGGGAGTTCATCCCCTCGCACCCCCTTCCCTCGAGCTGCCGAAAAAACACCGAGGTCCTGCATGTGCCTTTGCTGGTTGCCTCTGGGCGGTGTTTCTGCAGTGCTGGCGGGGCTGTTGGGATACTTGCAAGCCTTGAGACTTCTGATCAGCCTGGAAAGAAGAGAGGAAGCTTTAACTGCAGACCGCAGGGAGCAGTTGGTACAGGAGTGACCGGCCAGGCACAGCAGGCCAGCTTTCAGCTGGCCCAGGCTAGCTGGGTTGCCGTTTTTGCAGTGGTCTCCTCCCGTGGCGAAGCCATTGCGTGCATCGACACAAAGCCAGCACTTTGGGCACCTGATATTTTTGGGAACTCTCAAAGCCCTGTCCAAAACTGGGCCTGTTTGGCAGCAATTTGTGTGGGGAGAGATGCCAGCGGGGTGGCCACCCTTGGTTCGCCCTACAAGACCTGCCTGTTTGCGGCCCGGTGCTTTGACACAAAGCTGGTACTGTTGCTGTGGCAGGAAATGAAATCTCGATGTGACACAGGCTGGATGGGATCAGAAGTTGTTTTTGCAGTGGCAAAGTTGACCTGAAGGTGCAGGAATATTCCAATACAATCCGGGATGGTGGGATAGCTCCAAAGCAATGAGATCAACGCCCCCCGGGGACGGCAAAACTCAGGGCAAGTGAATGGAGATCACTGCTCAGCTGAGAGCAGTTTGGAGCTGGCTGCTGAGGGAAGGGCTGTAGTTAACTTTGGTGGAGATATCCGAGACAAAACACTCAGCATGGGTTTGGGAATAATGAGATCCATCCGAAATGTTACGCCGAGCAGGGTTCAGAGAGCTTGTCAGAGGTCCCGTAGCACATCTCGGGCTGTCAGGCTGCTTTCCGCTGTTTGTTACGCCCTCTTTGAAGTCTGAAAATCCCTATTATTTCATGCTCAATTTGCTTCTCTTTTCCGAGGCCAGCATTGTCTTCAGCAAAGCTCAGTCTCTGTGCATTGTAGTTTGGTGGTTCGAGGCCTGGAACCGTTCTCGGGGATGGCAGAACCAGAGAGTCCCGAGAGCTCCCCTCCAGGGCCCTCAGGTCCTCCTGCAGAGCCTTCCCCTCCACTTCCACTCGGCGTAACCCCTCCTGGGGTGCTGCGGTGCTGAACCTGCCCTTTTCTTGCAGCCTTTGGGCAGCAGCAGAGTGCAGGGGAAGCGTTTGGTTTTATTGCCGTCGAGGGTTTGGGAAAACTGGTGAGCACGGAGCTGGTGAGACTTGTTCCAAGCTCTGCAATAAATTAACAGCACGGTTGGGAAAAACCCAGGGTCTTCAGAGTCCCCTCTCTACCCAGCAGGTCAGCCTGCTGTCCGCGTGTTTGCCAAGGAGACTGGAGTCGGATTGTTTTTGGTTTTAATTTTTAGACGCTGCCTTCTTCGGGCTGTTTTGCCTGTTCCACAGTGGCCGCTGTTTAAACAGTGCTAGCAGGAAATGTTTTTGAAATGTGCTCTAAAAAACACCGTCCTGTTAAGACGCTCTTTTTATTCCCAGTTTAGACAGAGACTTGGGATTCACGGAGAATGAATCTCTTGTCAGGAGGAACAAGTTAGGCAGCAGTTTGTGCTGGAGCTGTCCTTGTCATCGCTGAAGGCAGGATTGATCGGCTCGCTGGGTGTTGGGAGGTCACTTGCAGCCCTAGCAGTAAAAAAAAAAAAAAAAAGCTTTAAAGTCAATTCTATTCTGTTCTCTCACAGCTCCTCTCCAAGCCAAGAGTCCGAGCCGGGCTCTTTGCCACCTAAAAGCTTTGCTTTGACACTAGATATAGCTCCAGTGGAAATTATGGATCTGATGCAGAAATTACTGGGTGAGGTTTTCTGGCCTGAATTACACGGGATGACAAGGCTAGATGAGCATTAAGTGTCCCTTTGGGTCTTGAAAACTCGGAGTCTTCGTGGCTATCTCCAAACTCAAATTGCTGCGTGGGGTTTTGTGGGAGCCTGGGTCCATCTCGTGCTGACACGAGTTGCGGCTGGGCTGGAAGGAGCCCTTGGAGCCAACGCCACGCGTCTGACGAGGGGAGGGAAGGACAGCAGGGCCACCGGGAGGGCTCGCTTCAGCCTCTGCCTGGACCCAGGGTACGCAGATGAGGAAAGTGCTATCCGGAGAGCAATATTGCCTGAAGAGAGAAGTGCAGGAGCACAGGAGCACCGTGGTGGTGCCCAGCTGCTGGCAGAGAAGGCAGGGCGCAGCAGCAGCCCCAGCTGGGGGCTCAGGGGGGAGGTTTTAGACCCACGCAGCTCCTTGGGCTGCATCAGGAGGTGCCCATTTCCCTGGGCTCACCCCGGCAGTGGGGTTTCTGGTGACACATTCGTGCCACCTCCAGCCTCGAAGGTGCAAGGGTGTTTATGGGGACAGGCCACAGGGCAAGGAGCGGATCCCCAGCGTGTGGCTGTGCCCGCGGTGCAGGGCACGCCGCCAGCAGCTGGCGGAGCCCAAAGTGCCCCGGCACCCGCAGCAGCACCCTGCGAGGGATCTGCGTGTCGCTGCCTCTGATTACAGGGCTGGAGCGATCTGGGGAGGCAGAAGGGATTGAGTCAGGGTTTGGCCAGGATCCTGGGGCTGATATCCTGATACATCCAGCAGAGTGAAGCAGAAAAACAAAGGCATTGGGCTTTTTAATGAGCGTTTGAGATCTTGGATTTGTGTCTCGTCAGTCATTTGATCCAGCCACAGGACTTCTATTAGTGGGTGGAAGCGAAATCCTTTCTGAGCATTAAACACTGTAGGTTTCCTCCCCGGCTGCTAAGCTATCATTACGTCTGGTAGGAGCCTATTTACAGTCGCTCCCCTTGGGCTGCCAGGCTCCTAGCAGAGCAGTTTGCTCCAGATGGTCCCGGCAGCACCCTGGAGACGATCTCCTCCAGATTCCTGGCTAAGAAGAGGCTCCCACCAATCGGCTCAGATTCACGCTGACCCCAGTGTAGTCAAACAGGAGCAGCAGACGTTACAGCAGGCTGTGCCCAGCGTGAGCCTGGAGCAGAAAGAGCCAAGTGCTCCCCCCAGTGTGACATGGAGCCCTAAGGGCAAGGGCCCTGCTGCAGGTCAGTGGATTGGAGCTGCTCGTTTCAGTTTGAAGACATGGAGGGGAAAGGAGCAAACCCTCCTACATCAGCCCTTTCCCAGCCATGCTTTCCCAACAAAGCAGCCACTGGTGATAACGCACAGAGTGAGTTGGAGAGGTCAGAAGAGTGCTCCGGCACATCCCCCTGCTGCCACGCAGCTTCCAGAAGCTGGAGGTGAAGCAGTGATCCCAGCCTGGTGCTGGAGCTGCCCAGAGCACTTCTTCCCTCCCTCCCATTGCCTCCGAGCTGCTGAGCTCGACGGGCCACGGAGTTGGGCATAAAGAGCTGGAATTTTCCTCCCAACAAGTGACCTTCAGCCGAGGTGACTCGGTGCCTGCCGCTGGGATTAGCGCTGAGGGAGGGTTAGCAGCGAGCAGCTTTTGTCCTGCTGTGAGGCTTTCGATCTGTAAATGCAGCTGCACCGAGCACCATGCAGCCTCGTGATGCCCGTAGGAGGGTTACAGGAGCTGATGTCTGCACAAAAGGATCTGGAGCAACCGGCCGTGTGGTGGGGCACGTGGTTTCCCACAGGAACCCACTGCTGGCTCCAGGCTTTTCCCCAAGTGATGTCCGAGGTGCCCCGAGCTGCAGAAGAGGCAAGGTGAGCTCAGCACCTTCAGCAGATGGCTGCAAGGGCACAAAGGCAAGTTCAGTATCTGGCAGAGATGGCAGGGAGTAAACAGGGCAGGGCTCGGGGAGACATACAGAGGTTAAAAAAGAGGAGGGCAGGCTCTGCCAGCCTCCAAGTAACTGGACATATGAAAATGTCCTCTTCCCATCCACCCACACCTCCCGTGTGGTCGTCACTGGCTTCGTCTTTCCCAAGCCTGGAGCTGCGCTGCCCCCTTTCCCCTTGAGGCATGCTTCTTTTCTCCTCTTTGCAGGTTGCCTACGGGACCACAGAGAACAGCCCAGTCACCTTCATGGGGTTCCCCGATGACAGCTTTGACAGAAGAACAGCGACGGTGGGGTACATCATGCCCCACACAGAGGTGAACAGGGCCCTCCCCGCCTGCTCCAGGTCCTCCGTCTGCAGCAGCCCCAGTGCTGGCGTTGGGGTGCCTGCTGCAACGCCTGGCTCAGCACCCCGAGGGCCCTGCTTCTCTTCCCCTTCTGTAGGCAAAAATCGAGGATCCAGAAACAGGGAAGCCCCTGCCTCTGAACACCGCTGGGGAGCTTCAGATCCGTGGCTACTGCGTCATGCTGGGGTACTGGGACGACCCCGACAGAACGAGAGAAGTGGTCTCCGATGACAAGTGGTACAAAACGGGGTGAGTCTGCAAGAAAACCTGCCCTTCTGAGGCCGTCCTGCAGGGTGGCACTGGATGGGGATCGAGGCGCACGCGAAGGGTTTGGCAGGGACTTCCAAAGAGGGGGAACCTGAGCAGATTTAGGGCTTTGATCTGTCGGTCCCTCTCCGTGAAACTTCAGAAGAGCTTCCAGCACCTCGGTGCAAGCTGCTCCTGGAGGCTGGGACACGCTTTGTGTGGTGGTGCTCCCTCCAAGAGGGGAAGGGGTTTGTGCAGCAGGGACGAAGACGGCAGCAGCGGGAGTGTCCTCCCCGTGAGCCCGGGTGTTTGTGGAGACGCTGCCAATGACTGGAGGTTGTAGCAGGAGCTCTCTGAGCTCTGCAGGAGTTTATTCCACGTGTTCAGGTGGCTTCTCACCCTTTACCCTCCAAATAATCAGACCTGGCCCCCACAGCAGGCTGGCTGGGCGTCCCAGTCATTGTTCCACCTCTCTGGGGTAGGGTGAGGACTGCGGTGTCATTGCAGGGACATCGCCTGCCTGGACGAGCACGGCTACTGCAGGATTATCGGCCGCTGCAAGGACATGATTATTCGGGGCGGAGAGAACATCTACCCAGCAGAACTCGAGCAGTTCCTCCACACCCACCCCAAGGTGGAGGAGGTGCAGGTGAGCGAGAGGGAGCGGGACTGGGGGAGCAGCAGTGGTTTATGCGGTGGGAAATCTGTGCGCAAAGATGCCTGAGCCTGCTTCCTCTGCTCTCAGCTTCTCCTTTAGCGTGATGCTGTCTGGCAGACAGGAAGGGGCAGGCAGAGCTTCTGGGTCTTTCCTCTCCGTGGTGCGGGGCACACGAGTTCAGGCAAACTCCTTGTGCAACAGCTTCACATCTGCGGAGCAACGACTGCCATTCTTCGGTTTTTAAGCTGCCTGTCCGCTTTCATAACGCCCTCTGAAATTCTTACTTGGAAAGCAGACTGAGAGGACAGTTTTTACTGAAAATTAATTACTCTGAGCTCCTAAATCAAAAAAAGACTCCTCCAACGAGTCCCTGGAGACGAGGAGTTAGACTCAGTTTTATCCGTTCACAAGACAGAAATGATTTGCAACGTTGAGCAGCTGCTCCCAATCTGCTGGGATTGTTTTCCTCCAGGTTTTGTGCCAGACAAGTTTCCCCATAAATAAACCAGTTATTTAGTAAGTGTTGTGCTTGTGCCAGGCTAGCATCTCTCCCTGGAACAGGCCCCGTGCAGATGGGTTGCAAACCAGCCCTGTTTATGTAGTTTCTAGGGCCTTATGTCACCGCTCTGGACTCAAAAGGACTGACGTGTCTCTAGGATTTTGAGATCCTGGTTCCAGGCAGGGGATGACAGTAGGACTCTGGTGAAATACCATGAGCAAAATTCAGAGATGGAGCTTGGGAAGCCCAAGCCCTGCATGGAGAGATGTGATGTGCCGGTGTCACAGGCAGCAGTGGGCTGAACGCTGCCATTAGAAGGGTTCCAAAAAATCCCTTCGTTCTACTTCATCCCTCGCCTGCCATTTCTTCTGGAGATCCCAAAGCAGGCGGCTGAAGCAGCCTCCCAACTCTCCTTGTTGGTCATAAAACCCATTGCCCCATATTCGCATTTGGGGAAACGGCAGCGCAAAGAGAGATGACGGGGCCCCTGCTACGGGTCTGACTCAGCCCTGGTTCCTATCACTCTGAAGGTGCTGGCGTCTGGGTGCCTGCTGTGACACATTTCCTCCTCCAAACGGCAAGGAAATGCTTCCGGGAGGCTTTGAAGGCACGCAGAAAGCTCTGCTGGGATTTCTAGCAGCCCAAACCGCCCGACGTACAGCCACCCAGCCCCTGCCCGGGCATCCCATGGTGTGGTGAGGGCTCGTGGGCCCAGCAGAGGTGGGAGGACAGGGATGTCTGCAGGGTTCTCACATCCTTCTGTCCCACCCAGGTGGTTGGCGTGAAGGATTCGGTGATGGGAGAAGAGATCTGTGCCTGCATCCGAGTGAGAGCCGGGCAGAGCTGCACCGTGGAAGACATTAAAGCTTTCTGCAAGGGGAAGGTCAGTCTTGCGCTCCTGCATGCCCAGTTGTTCCGTTCCCTGCCAGATCTTCACACCCAGCAGCAGCTGGGGATTTGCAAATGGTTTTGCAAACGATCTGCAGTGTTTGGGAGCAGCCGGTGATCCAGGCTGGCCACTGCACAGCAGCTGTTACAGCAGTGCACGGGCTGCACGCGCCGTTCCTGGTGGTTGTGTAGCTGCTGGCTTTCTCTCTCCAGATCTCCCATTTCAAGATCCCCCGGCACGTCGTGTTTGTCAGTCAGTACCCGCTCACCGTCTCGGGCAAGGTAAGAGTTGGGCTGCAGCAGAGAGGAAGCCATGGCCTCCTGCGCTGGCTGAGCCTCTCCACCTCCGCTTTCTTGCAGGTTCAGAAATACAAGTTGAGAGAGCAGATGGAGAAGCACCTTCAGCTCTGAGCTCAGGAAGGCAGATTTTTTATTTTTTTTAAAAAAAAAGGATAAATCAGTCTTGCTTCAGCCAGCTTTCTGTCTGCTTTTCACCTGTGCCTCAGGACCAGCGCTGGAGGGCTTCTCTCCCTGCCGTCAGCCTGGTGGCACTCCCATGTTAACAAAACAGAGAGCCTCTTTTTCCCAGTTAGGTTTGTTTCTCTGCCAAAAGAAATACTGCGGTGTGAGGAAGGGATGCTTATTTCTGGAACCCTGTCCTGTTACTGTGAGACCTTGTGAAGGTTCTAAAACCTTGTGTCTCTTCGAGCAGCTTGGCTACAGCCATTTCAGAGGACTTCGTAGGCCTGAACAGATGTCAGTAAGATATCTTTACTGATATTTTAAGTCACAACAGCCTCACACAGTGAGTACCTTCTCTGCTTGGGTGCTATTGAGATTCGTGGGTCATGTAACATTGCCTGGTGAAATGACACACCTGATAAACTTGAAATTAAGGGCAGGGGCTTTAGAGAGAGAGGTTTTGCATAGGAAGCAGCTCCCTGCAGCTGGCTGGAAGAGCTAGCCCTGTTCCCAGGCCTCGCGGGGGCCTTGTGACCCACAAATAAAACTTCTCCAACATCGATTCGGTGTTGCATGTTTTTATTGTTTTGGACGAGACAGACAGAAAGCATTTTACAGAAATACCAAACTTCCTGTCCCTTCAGTAGTGCAAAGCAGAGAATACCCGGGACAGCGTTTTTACGGGAGTTATTTGGTTCCTCCCAACCATGACACACCCAGGCGAGACGTGGAAGAGCGCAGCTCCTCTCCGTCCCGCCGTAAGTGTCCCACCCCAGCTGGGACGCAGATACCATCGCTGCCAACTCTCACCGGCCTCCTTTCCTGCCTCCCCCCTGTTTCCTTCCCAAAGACGATGAGCGACCGAGCCTCCTCGCCTTCCAGGCTGCCATTCTCCCTGCAGGGTGACGAGAAACGGTGCGCGGGGAGAGACGTGTGGTGGCAGCGAGGTCTCTGTCTCGGCTCTCCAAGCTGGGCTGTGGGTTCTACCCATGGAAGCAGACCAATCGGACAAAAAGACCTTGGTTGGTGCCTGCTTTCTGAAAAGAAAAGTGGGGGAGAATGTTAGCACTGGGCCCCGTTAACAGGCCGGCTCTCAACGAGAGGCCTCTCTCCTGTGCCTGTTTGACACCTTCACCCTCCGCACAGCCCCTGGTCCCCAGGAGCGCCCCATGTACTCACCCGAGTCTGGGATCCCTGGGCTTTGCTGATAAGAGCAGAATTACGAATCAACGCTGGCTTGTGTGGGTAGGAGACCTGCAAAGAGACGCGTCGAGCGCCGGTCACAGCCAGCACGGGGGGTGCAGACCCCCAGCACCCCCATCCCCGCTCCCAGCAGCAGCACCCTCTGCGAGCACAAGCCCTGAGCCCTGCCCTGAGCATTTTCCCTGTCTTGCAGCCACCTCAGAGGCTTTCAAGGCAGCTGCTCTCCCAGCGCAGCTCTCCGGCCGCCAATACTCACCGGAGGAAAAGGGCCGCCGGCCGCAGCTCGCAGCATAACCTCAGTGCCTGGGCTCGTGCACAAGCTCCTGGGCTTGGGCACAGCTCGTGCCCGTCTTATAGCACCGGCGCTGAGCTCGGAAACCCCCAGCAGCAGCGGGGACTCTTCCCAGCACGGCGAGGGTTGCGTCAGCAGTGCCGCTGAGACACCCGCTCCCGGGCTGGGAACGGGAATCTGCGGCCGTGGCCTTTGCGAAACTCCCCTTTGTCACGGGCGTTTTTCATCTCTATTAATAGCAAAATGGAGAAAACGCAACACCTCACCCCGTCAACCCCCTTCCTCCTCCTCTGGGAACACAGCGGGGAGCAGCTGTGGGATTGCGGGGCCGGATGGGGCAGACACCAGCCCCAAAGCTGCCTGCTAGGGTGCTGCAGGCACCCAGCTCCGTGCTCCCCGCTCCCCATCGCCCTGGTCCCCAGCGCGGCCGCATCCTCGCACCCAACCTCGGGGCACCCAGCCCCCAGCTGTGGGTGCACCTCGGGGTGCTGCCCCCCGCACCCTGCCCAGGAGCTTTCTCCTCCCGAGTGGGGCAGGAGGCTGAGGATGGAAGCTGTGCGGGCGCTCTGACTGCGAATCGCTCCCTGCAACACACCGGAGTGACTCCGAATCCGGCTTCAAGCCGGGGAGCGACTCCGAATTGGGCTCAGAACCGGGGAAATGAAGCTCCCCGAGCAAATTCCCACCAGCACCGGGCAAAACGCGGCTCCCTGCTGCCTCCTAGCACCCCCCCGGTTTTCCGGGGCTGGCCCGGGGGCGGTCCCGGAGCGGTGCCGCTGCCCCATGGCGCTGCGGGGCTGGCGCCCGGCCGCGGCCGCGCTCGCTGCGGGGCGGCCCCGGGGGGGCGACCCGGGGGGGGCCTCGGCTCCCGGAAAGGGGCCGGGCCCGGAACCGGGGGCTCCGGGGGGAGCCGTGACAGCCGCGCTCTACGTGCATGTGAGAGACCGGGGGGGGACCTGGGAACGGGGGGGGGGGACACGGGAACAAGGGAAGGGCACCTGGGAACAAGGGGGGCGCGCGGGGCTCTTTGCACGTGGGGACCATGGGGGGCACACTTGGGAAGCGGGGGGCGCACACAGGGGACCCTGGGGGTGCGCACAAGGGCGATTTGGGGAGTTGCACGTGGGAAGCGGGGGGTGCACACTTGGGGGGGCTTCACGTTTCACCTGGAGGCTTGCACGCCTAAGGGGGGGCTGCTCGTGGGACCTCGGGGGTGCACAAGGAGGGGGGGCTGCAGGTGGGACCTGGTGGGCTTGCTCATGGGGGTCCCCCTGCCACGTGTGGGGGTGCTGTGGGGGTCTCTGCGACGTGCATCCAACGGGGGCACCCACAGTGTGCGTGCCATGAGTCTGGGGGCAGCTGGGGGGGCAGCACTGGGTGGGTGCCCAGGGTGGGTCCAGGCCGCCCCCCCCATGCTCGCCCTGTGCCCGCAGTGGCCCTACTGCCGCAAGCACTGCTCCTACTGCAGCTTCAACAAGTACGTGGTGCCGGCGGTGGACGAGGCGGCCGTGCGTGCCTGCCTGGTGCGCGAGGCACGGACCCTGCTCCGCCTTGGCCGGGTGCAGAGGTGGGTGCCCAGCTCGGGGTCTCCGGGTGGGGGTCCCGGTGGCCCATCTACAGCCGCCTGAAGCCTCCCCACTGTTCCCACAGCGTCACCTCCGTCTTCTTCGGCGGGGGCACCCCCAGCCTGGCCAGCCCCCACACCATCGCCGCCGTGCTGGAGGCTGCTGCGGAGGCCGCCCACCTCCCCGCTGGAGCTGAGGTGACACTGGAGGCCAACCCCAGCTCCGCCAGCCCCGTGCGCCTCGCTGGCTTCAAGGCGGCCGGCGTCAACCGCCTCTCGGTTGGCGTGCAGGTGAGAGGGGCCCCCCTGTCCCCTCCTGTCCCCCCTTATCCCCTCATGGCCCCACACAGCCCCGCTGCCATCGTGCTCCTTCCACAGTCGCTGGACGCTGCCGAGCTGCGGCTGCTGGGCCGGGAGCACACCGTAGACGAGGCGCGGGCGGCGGTGGAGGCGGTGCGGGGGCTCTTCCCCGGCCGCACCTCCATTGACCTCCTCTTCGGGCTGCCGGGGCAGAGCCGGGAGGCCTGGGCACGGAGCTTGGAGGCGGCGCTGGGGCTGTGTGACGACCACCTGGCCCTCTACCAGCTGACGCTGGAGCGGGGCACGGCGCTGGAGGCGCAGGTGCGGCGGGGGGCTCTGCCCGCGCCCCCCCAGGACCTCCTGGCCGATATGTACCACACCGCCCGGGCCATGCTGGCGGCCGCCGGCTTCCGCCAGTACGAGGTCTCCAATTTTGCGAGGAAGGTGAGGCCCCCCCTCCAGCCCCTTTTTATGCCCCCACAGCGGGCTCTGCCCCTCTTCACCCACCGCACCGCTGTCCCGCAGGGCGCCCTCAGCACCCACAACCTGTCCTACTGGCGGGCCGAGCAGTACGTCGGCGTGGGGCCGGGTAAGCCCCCAGGGAAGGGTGGCAGCAGGGCAGGGGGGGGGGGCACAGGGCTGTGCACCCCCTGCACCCCCTTCTCCCCCACGTGCCCTTGCAGGGGCGCACGGGAGGTTCGTGCCGTGGGGTGAGGGCAGCCGCCAGCGGGAGGCCCGCGTCCAGACCCCAGATCCCGACGCCTGGATGAGGGAGGTGCAGAGCCACGGGCACGGCACCCGGAGGCGGGTGGCGCTGAGCTCCTTGGAGCAGTGAGTATGGGGGTGTCCCCCGTGTGTGCCCCCCACCCCGGCCCTCCCGGCCCTAACACCCCGCTGTGCCCGCAGGCTGGAGGAGCTGCTCGCCCTGGGGCTGCGCACGGACGAGGGCATCACGCAGCAGGTGAGGCACCAACAGAGTGTGTGTGGGGGGGATCCCTGCTAACGAGCCTCCGCTAACGACCCCCTGCAGCGCTGGGGGCGCTTCTCCCCTCAGCTGCCCCTGCGGGCTGTGTTCGGGGGGCCGGGGGAGGCGATGGCGCTGCAGCAGCAGGGCTGGCTGCTCCTGGACGGCCGGTGAGTACTGGGGGCACTGGGATGGGGGGGTCATTGCATGGGGCCGGGGGGGTCCCTGCGTGGGGCTGGGGCTCAGCCACTGCTGTCCCCCAGGGGTCTGCGCTGCACGCCCCAGGGGCTGGCGGTGCTGGACTCGCTGCTGCCAGCGCTGCTCTGCCAGCTGCAGCGCACGGCTGGCACCGGGGGACGAGGCACAGAAGGTCGTGGAGGACAAGGACAGGAGGCTGCTGGGGGACAAGGTCCTGAGGCTCATGGAGGACAAGGCACAGAGGCTGCTGGAGGACAAGGCACGGAGGCTGTGGGGGAACAAGGCACGGCGCCTCATGGAGGACATGGCACGGAGGCTGGCAGGGAGCAAGGCCCTTAGGCTCGTGGAGGACAAAGCGCAGAGGCTTGGGGACAAAGCCTGGAGCCCACTGAGGGACAAAGCCTCAGGCTGCGGGGGGACGAGGGCAGGAGGCTGAGGGAGGACAAGGCACGGAGGGGACATGGAGGCTGCGGGGGGATGAGGCACGGAGGCTGGCAGGGGACAAAGCCATGAGGAGAACAACGCCCAGCAGCTGCTGGAGGACAAAACGTGGAGGCTACGGGGACACAACGCCCGGAGGCTGACTGAGAACAACGCCTGGAGGCTGAGGGGGGGACAAAACGCGGAGCCCCCCGCGGCTCCGAGCCCTGAGGCAGCGGGGGGACGAGGCCGGGCCCCCCCCCTTGGAGGTCCGATCCCGGTGGCCGCCAGGGGGCGCCGCGGGGGCTCCTCTCGGTGGTGCCGTTGCCATGGCGACGCGGCGCGGCCCCGGGGGATGCAGGCGCAGGGCCGCGGGGCGCGGAGGCGGGGATCGGCCGCGGGGCAGGGCCGAAAGGAGCCGCGGGCCGGGACCCCCACGGGTACGGGCACGGCCCCGGGGGGCGCAGGGGGCTGGAGCCGGGGGGGTGGGGGTGCTGGGGTGCTGCGGGCCCTGCGCGTCCCGAGTGCACGGGGGGGAGCAGGCCTCAGGTGGCGCCTTCCCCTTTTTGTCCCCTTTCCTTTCGCCTTTTTTAATCCGAGAGGCTCCTCTGTGTGTATCTGTGGGTAAAGGAGGTGCTGGAAGGACTTACAGGTCAAAAATAAAACGAGATACAAAACCAACCCAACATTGCCTGCGGCTGATTCCTGCCCTGGGGTCTCTCTGAGCAGTTTCCGTGCCGGGGTCTGGAGGGGTTTTTGCAGTTTGGGTGCTCTGGAGGGGTGGCGGCTTTCTGAGGTGAAGTTTTGGTTCGTGGCCGATGCGTTGGAGTCGTGTGCTTGTGCTAGGAACTGGGGAAGGAAACTTGTCTGAGATTTCTTCCCGGTGCAGATAGCACGGAGTATTTATCTCATCAATTTGCTGTCATCAAGAACAAAGCGCGTGACCCAGCTGAATCCCAGTGACCAACTTTGGCCCTTGTAGCTTCCTAAACTTTGATCTTCCAGGCGTGAGAGATGCTGAATTTAATTGTCCCGCGTAACCTTAAAAGAACAGTTCAGCTGGAAAAACGGTTTGAGGCAGGCTGAGAGGAAGATGAAGTTTCTTCGGGAGACTGAAGGAGAGATCTTCCCTTCTGTGTTTCAGACAAGAAGGAAAAGGCATGTGAACAATCTGTCTCAACGATTCCAGAGGAGCCAGAGCCTGTTCCATACGTTCTGCGAGGAGATGACATCCAAGCACTTGCAATTAAGCTAGAGGACCTGGAAAAAGTATGTATTTTTGCTCATAGAAAAAGCTACTTTCACTGAAACTTCCTCTGTGTGTGTGTGTATGTGTTTAACAGAGGGTCCTGTACATTTATTTAAACCAAAACCGACTGCTAGAGGTCAATTCTCATTCCCTCTTGCCTGTGCTGCTTTTTATGACTTGTCAGATCATCAGGCTCAGTCCCTAAAAGTAGAGGGTTATTGATCCCAACGCGATCTTTTCACCTACCCTTTTGGAACTACATTTCCAACTTCCTGATCTAATGAGAAGAGTATTTTGTTTAGTAACTACCACCGCTTGCTTTCCAAAACTCGGGTCAAGCTATGTGAGTGGAAGCATTTGACACCGAGTGACACAGCAGAAAATTACCGGGAAAGCAATTTAAAACTCTTTTCCCTGTCCCAGTTATAATGCGGAGTCAAGTGAGGTAGAAACTAAACTGGTATCTCCGCAGTCAGGTAACGTGCCTCTCTGAGGAGGAGCAGCGTGCACCGATAGGACTTGTCTGCGTGTCCTGGAAGGGTCAGAAGGAATGAAGGTGAGTGAGTATGTCACTAATTGCATCGTGATGATTATTTTTGAAGCTCCATGCTCCACACCTTCCCCGTGACGATGGGAGAATTCCAGTTAGGAGGAAATTCCTCATTCGAAAATATCAACCCAAAGAGACAAAAAAGAAAGCCCATCTCCTGGTGGCATATCCTGTCTTCCCAAGGGTACCCGAGGAACAGCTGAGTTTTTCTGGTATGGTTAAATTCCACATTTTGCCTTTGATTTTTGGTTTTGTCAAGCCTAGCTTTAGTCACCTGTCTCGGGGGTTGGTTTTGATTTGTTTGCTTGTTTGTTTCTGTTGTAGGACCAGGACAGTTTGGTGATGGCTGTGAAGAGATTCTCCCTCACCACATTTTGGGAAGTCTGCAGGAGTTCAAGATGGAAGCCTTGGCCAGAGGAAACACTCAGGTTGGATTTTAAAATTGCGAAAATGTTGCTGTGCGGCGCTTTTCTAGAGGTGGAATGTGATGTGTAAAGTACTTTATGATTTATTTCAGCACCTATCAAGAACAGGTCAGGCTTGAGGTGTGGTTTTCCCTGCCTTGTCCTACTCTGTGGGGCTTGCCTTCAGAGAAACTGCTCCAGCAGGTTTTGAAGTCGTGTGTGCAGGCGGAGGTCACAGAGGGAAGAATTACAGAGGCTTCCTCTTCCATTTCTGCTCCTGCTGACGGCATCAGCATGGGAACAGCTGGTGATGCAGCAATGCCAGAGCTTGAGTCCAGTTACTCAGCTAAATCCCTCCGCTGTTTTTGAATGTGTTCCTAATGCCATGTTTTAATTCCTCACAGAGTGATGAGGTGAAGGTGCTGCCAGTCTGAAGAATTCTTTTCTCCTCTGCTGTCCCGTTTTTTGTTGCATTAGCATTGTGTGCATTAAGAGTCAATTTCATGTTTCATTTCTCTTCAGCTAGCAGATCTTATTGAAGCTCCTCGTAAAGATGTTACTGCAGCAGTTTTAAAAGAAGAACATGGAGGAGAGAGAAAGAAAAAGGTTCGTCAGGCCCCACCATCAGAGCACAGAGCTCTCCAGAACTGGCACCGTAATATGGCCATCAGGAGAAAGCAGGAGAGGTATCTAGGAGGTGAGAGGAGCTGAGCTCTAAATTCTGCGTGGACGTGGGGCTGTTTGGTGGCACCACCACACACTTCAGTGGGCAGAGCCAACCCGGGCTGGTCCTGCTGCCATTACAGCCTGCCTCCAGGTTCTCCAGGCTCCCCACACTGCTAGTGCCGGGGTCTGGAGAGGGCCCTGGGTGCTGTGGGGGGGGTGAGCTGGTGGTTCTGGCTGGGGGAAGGACAGGGGACCTGATAGGAGACAGTATATGGGGTTACACCTAGCCACAATACCAAAGGGTACGCTCAGAAGAAGCACAGCACATTTGATATTCCTTCTTTACAGAAATTCTTCAGAAGCCGGAAAATGAGTTGTTGATGAGCATCTCAGAGGATTACAGACAAATCCAGGAAGAACGTGACCTCATTGACCGCAGTCTCCCTGCCCTGTTTCCTGGAAAGGTGAGAGCCCCACTTGTTCTGCATCCTGATGGCTCTGCTCTTGTGAAAGAGCTCAGGCACAGGTGCTGTGAGTAACATCTGTGCAGCTCTGCCTTTAGATACTTATCAAAGTCATTCACTCTGAGTCCTTCAGCGTCGTATGCAGGCAGAGCTTTCGGTGATTTTAAAAATGAAAACACGAACTGTGCCATCTGTACCAGCCAGACAGAAGTGGTGGTGTGCCTTGGCTCCTTGCTAACAAGCTGCTGTACATGGGCTGTGCCATTTCGTGATTCTTACAGGAGTGACATGCCCTGGACATCGTACTGGGGATGTGCCACAGTTGTTTCAGGGCCAGAAAGATCAGATAGTTTGAATTTTAGGAATTTACACAGAGAAAGGGGTATGGGTACGTCAGGAGGATTATGGGAGTACCCTATGGTAACTTTTTTTAACATTTATAATTCTTTCAAAGATTCTAATTTATGTGCTGTATTATTTTAGTACCATTCAACCTGTGTGTAGCACTAGATAGAAGAAAGTCTTCTTTTGTCTTTGACAGCAGCCTGCTAAAAATTCTGGCTTACCCTGCAGAAAAGGAATAATTTATAGACTTCTAAAATATCCTCACAAGCAGTGTTGGACACCACCTTCCTTTTAGCTTCGAATCCCTCTGAAAATAGCAGGAAGCTCTCTTCTCAGCATCTCTGAAATTCTTGGTGGGGGCCTCGTTTTCTGCCCTAGGGCTACCGAACAGGAAGCGAGTTCTGGAGGCAGCCCGAGCGCATCGGAGATGAACTCACCGGCCTGATGCTGACCCTGACTCAGAGGGAGCGGGGCTACCCAGCACCAGTCACTCACGTGGGGAAACCCCACACTGTGCGAATGGAAACGGGTAAGGGAGCCTTGCAGAGAGGCTGTAGCATTCCTAGTGCAGAGGCTCCCATTATCATCGTCCCTTTTGGCAGCTGTAGCACGAGCTACTTGCTCGTCACTGTCACTCAGGCCAGCAGTAATCCAGAGGTAGGCTTGCTGCATGAAAGGCTGTGGTGCTGTAATTTCTGTGACGCGCCCAGGACACTGCTGGAATGAAACTCACACTACTAGACATGAGTGAAATACATAGGCATGTGGGTATGTAGATAGTGAGCTCTTGGGTATTTCCACAGGTCTGAAGCCTCCAAAGAGGATCCCTTTCCGTCTAACCTGGGATAAGAGTCTTTTCCTGAAGCGCCGACGGCAGGAGCTAAAATCTGTCCTAGAGGAGCTAGACTTTTATAAGCCGGTAAGACTAGAGGAGCATGAAAATTCTTTGTGTCTCTCATCTCTAATGAAATGCTGTAGAATAACATAAAATTGCCAAAGACTGGACCTGAAAAAGCATTTTCAAGATTTTGTAGCTTCAAGATTTTTAGCGAAAGGAGAGCCATGAAACATGGCTCTTGGGATGAGAATGATGTGAGGAGACTTTTCCCATCTGTGAAGCATTTGTGGTGAGGAATACAGTCATCTAGGGTTCTCAGGAGACTCAGAACCAGTTAATTCCTGTCTAACTTACAGATCTGTTGGGTACATCTAGAAACTATTAAGACTAAGAGTGAGGTATCTGCTTCACTTTACCTGATTCAGTTGGTACATTTGCCCAGTATTTGACTTTTCTATGTAAAAGAGAAATTGAGGGCTGGTCATTTCTCTGTATGTCCAGGATCTGGACGGACTGGAGGTGATCGGTAAAGGGCAGCCCTTCACGTCTGTCTCAATGCAGTCTTTTCCATGTTCCACCAGTTCTGAAGATTCTGAGACCCTGTAAGTTTTACTTCATGACAGTAATAAACAATTTGGGGTGTGCACCATCCATCTGTAGGGATCTCTGTAGCTGCTCTTACCCAGAGCACAGGGGCACAGTGAGAGGCATGTGCCAATGTTAAAATCGACAGATTTAGGAGTTGTGTGGCCTAATGACTAAGGAGCAAGAGTCAGGGAAGTTTTCTCAGGCCTTTCCTCCAGTCTTGCCTCTGTGTGGCTCCTCAGCTTATATCAGTCAGGGTGGAGACTGTGCTCTAAATGATCTCCATTTGGTTGTCCCTTTGCAGCCTTCCACTTCCATCGCCGGTCTGTCTCTTTTCCCCTGCCCTCTTCATCTGTAACGAGGGACCCCTTTCTCCTTATTCAGTCGTACCCTCAAGCCTTCCTTAAGCAGATACCATTCTTCTCCTTATGGTTCTGGCTGTCCTGTCCTCTTTGGTGGTGGCAAGTCTTTAGTTGGAGTTTGTTTGCCACATCTGCAGGGATGAGAGAGAGCTCTGTGGAAAAGCATTAGGTAGGGGTTAGGTAGGGGTTTATTTCTTACAGGGTCTTGTAAGCCACCATTTGTTCTCCCACGTCAGAAAGTGAATTTCACTCCACAGAAACATTTGTTGTTGTTTCCTTCTGCAGTGACTCCTTAGGGGATTATTATGATCTGGTTCCAGAAGCAGTATGGGGTCCGTCTTTAGATTTCTGTGGCCAGCCTGCACGTTGGATCAACTGCATCACTTCTTGCAGGGTAATTGTGCACTTCTTATTGTTTCGTTGAGCTAAGCTTGCTTGAGTTCCCGAGTCACGGCTGTACAATGAGTGTCACTCCCAGGCTGGAGAATGGGGGATTTATTCTGAGCATAACAGAGTGTCCCTGCGTTTGCTCCAGAGAGGTCTGGAAGCAGAAGTGATGGCTCTGTCTGTGGCGTGATGCTCAGATTCCCAGGTGCACTCTGTATAATGGCCACTTCATTGGACCTGCCTTACAAGTTCTCCGACCGATGTTCAACCCCTTATTTGTGGTGTGACTTCAGGCAAGACAGAGCAGAAATTGTTATCTTTGTCCTCTCTTCCTCACAGCATATAGTTGGCATTGCTGCCCGTCTCACTTTTGAGACCGTGGCTGGTGAAAAAGCCGAAAGCTTCCTGACGGTGAGCAACGATGGCACAGCTGCCGTCTGGTATAACTGGAGGAGGCTTCTCCAGCAGATTCCCTCCAGAGAAACCAAGCGGATGCAGTGTTTTTACTTTGATGCCAGACCAGGTATGAGAACTGCTGAGCTCTGAGACCTTTGTGCACGGAGCAGAGAGTACGTATTCAGGTGTTATCTGAGCTGCTGAGTCTGACTAATGGCAGAGCAAGCCTCCTGGGTGAATCTTCTTAGGAAGCCACCCTGGCTGTCAGAGCTGACTCACACCAAAATAGGTGTGTGAGGCAGATCCTTTTCATGGGACTTGAAGGAAAGGAGGTTGCTCCTGCTCTGAATGTAAATGGGTGGAAAGCTGAGAAGTGAATCACTTTCTGATGGCGGACTGGGTATGATCTACCAGAGAGAGTACTGAGCTTTGCTGTAAAAGGAGCATGCAATGGAAGTAAAACCAGTTCAGTAACATGGTAACTGGTGTAAATTTGGAGAGAGAAAAATTGTTGGATGAGGTGTGCTAGCCAGCTAAGCTACAGGGAAAGAGTCTTATGAAGAGATGAGGACACTCGGTGGGCATTGGAAAAGAGCTGTGTTAATCAGGTGGATTCTTACAGAGCAGCACATTTTTCTCTCTAATTTCAGGTGTAATTTTGCCTGGAGAAACTAGAAAGTTTGTCTTTCTTTTCAAGTCAGAGAGAGCTGGCATTTTCAGCGAGTCCTGGGAATTTAGGACACATCCCCTGTTATTAGCAGGAGCTCTGCTGCAGGTGACCCTTTGGGGAATTGCTGTGTATGAGGATAAATTGGCTGACCTCAGAGAGAAACTGGAGGTAACCAAGCATGTAACTGTGTAAATGTGAGCTTTGAACTTAATATGCAAATAGAGGACAAGGGAGGGAGTGGAAGACATGGTATTTTCATTGCTCTACAATTAAGGCTGAGAGTGAGATGATTATTTATTTACAGAACGTCTGTACGTATTTAAGCAGGTTTGCAAAATAAAATCTAAGAACTCTGCGGTCTATTGTAATGTTATTAATGAAGATGTGATTATGCCACCTGAACTGTTCACATTGGTCCTTTTAAAGAAGATTTTTCTGATTGTAATTAAATTCATTAATTAGCGGGGATAGGATTGTGTGTAATATGGTATGATATCAAGTAAAGTATAAATTGAAAATTACACTATGCATAGAAAAGTGTATTTAGTTGGGGATTTTTTTGTGGGGCTTATTTGAAAAGCTTCTGTAAGTATTGCTTGGTGTGGTGGGGTTTGCAGTTATTCTTTTCCTTGTAATACTGTATAAAATATACATGTAGTTACCAGTGTGGGTGTGAATTTGCTTGTGCACTTGTACACGGAGTGGGGACTCACGTTGTGCTTGTTGTGCTGCCTCAGTCTGACCTGGCTGCTCAAGAGGGTGCTGCCATAGCCGAAGAGGCTCTGAAGGAACTTCTTGTCCGAATTCGGACCCCAGAGCGCACCCCATCTCCTGTGGATGCCTATGTCACAGAGGAGGAGTTGTTCCACAGGAAGAATCCCAAGGTGAGGCTTGCTATTTAATGGGCTACACGGGTGAAACAGCAGGGAAAGAAAACCTGTGGGGCTAGTGCATCCGTGGCTTTCTGGGGGCTGACATAGCTTGCCATAGTGGCTTGAACAATGAGTGTTGTAGAGGAAAGGCATAACGCATTTTGCTATTTACCTTTCCCCTGTTATCAAAGTTGCATTATCAGCATCGAGTGGTTAAGCAGCTGCAGGAATTGTGGAGACAGCACATGACTGTCCCTTCAGCCTCTGAGGAGAAGGTGCCCTCGACGAGCAGCGTGGAGGACGTGCAGCTCCAGGAGAGCGTCTCGGAGGCTCTCTCCACTCAGTGGAGCGCGACAGAGATCCCAGATTGGAGGAACTCACTCGATGTGACTCTGAGTCAAGTACAGGTGGAAGAGGAAGAGCCAGGCCCCTCAGCGTGGAACTTTTCCTTCGAGGACTTTAAGCAGGTGGTCGCCCTTGTTCCCTCTGGCGCTGTGACAAACCGATGGGCTTTTCATTTTCCTTACAAATAGCCTGGCGTACCCCAGCATGAGCCCACCCAAAGGTCTGCTTCCAATGTTCTCTGAGCTCGAGATGATTTATGACGTGTGTTAAAGAAAAGCACATCAGCTCTGCTGACCACACCCTCAGTGCTCTTGTAAAGAAATTCCCAAGAGAGGCTCTGAGGGCTGTTGTGTGACAAAGAAAAGAGAACCAGACAATGTAATAAATATTTTAAGCTCTTCCCCCATTAGCTTTCTGTCATCCCAGAACTGAATGCGGGGGGCAGGCTTAATCCCAAAGCCTCCTGTGGCTTCCCCAAGGGCTCTTCTCCTTGGAGAGTCCTCCCTATTCATCAGAGCTCTAAGCGGGCACTCACGGCAGGCTGTGGATAAAATGCAGACCTCCCTAGATTAAAGCAAGAGTGGTTTGGATTCTGTCAGCAGTTTTTCTGTAGTGTTCTCTTGGAAACTTCTGCTGCTTCTCTGCTCTTAGAGGAGTTCTGTGTTGTTAGAAGGCCTTCTAACGTGCTAGACTTGTTCTACCTGTAGAGTTGCAGAGGGGCTTACAGTGGGTGAATCTTAACTGGGAGATCTGGGATTGCTTCTCAGATCTTGGGTAACCTGTGCTCCGTGCCCAAATCTCCAGCCATGTCTGGGTGTGCAAGTGCCCAGTGCAACCTCCTTTCAGACTGGTGTCCAGGAAGAGATCTGTGGTGTGTTCCGTTGAGGTCAGGGACCAGACGATTGGGAAAGAGAACTGAGAAGTGTTTTGTTTCTCTCACATCAGGCTATAAACTTGATCCCGGAGGAGGAGCAGCAAGAAGAAGCACTGACCCAGCTCAATAAGGCAGCACTGGAGCTGTGTGTTGAAGAGAGGCCAACCCAGTCAGACCTTTTGTATCAAACCTGGTGTGTTACCTTTGCAAGACAAAGCTCATAAATGCCTTGTACGATCAACAGCCTTAACAAGATCAGTTGCAAGTGTTGTGATGCAGATCGCATATAATTATGTGAGGTCTAGAAGTCTTTTTTTAATGCTTTTTTTAATAGAGTAATTGTAGCAGCTGTCTAGGACCCAAATGCCATTTCTTTCTGGAGATAAGTTTAGAATATTCATGTAATTTTGGGGAGTACACAAGGTTATTTCTGGCAAGATTATTCTGGGATATGTTTATGAAATCTTTGGGTAATTTTCTGTACCCTTTTACTCAGATAACTGTATCCTCCCTCATGCAGTTTCTTTTTTCTTTGCTCAAGCTTTCAGACTGTAAACATACCAACAGCTGCTAGCTGCTTCTAAATCACAGGAGTGCGGGTTCCTCTCAGTACACGCAGCAGATCAGTGCTGATTTACCAGTGTGTCATGTTGAAGAGCAGGAGACCTAGTTACCCAGTAATATTTATGGGTCCATGTGAGCCTGTTGACGTGCAAACCCAAGGAAAGTAAAGTAGCTTCTCTCTGCCCAGATTTTTAGATGTTAGGTGTGATTGTATTGGTTTAGTTGGACAGAGCAGCTCTTAGCTGTAAGGCTCCTGAGCATTGGGTAAAAGAAGATGGCCTTGCCCCTACCTTTCCACTCCAAAATGCCCAGTTGCTGTGCTGTCTCCCTTCTGTTTCTGATACTTTTCTCAGTCTCCAGCTGTGGCGTGAAACAATTGATGGTCTGGTGAGTCACTCTCTGAAGCTGAGATCCCTGCTTGGCTTGCCTGAGAAGGACACCTGTGTAGATGTTCTTCCAGAGGAAACAGGTAAATGGTGCTTTTAGCACAGCAGGCAGATTCCATGGACTGGTGGCAATCCAGAAAACTTGCTGAGTTGCAGCTGAAACAGCAACGTCAGCTGTTTCCCCTCAAAGCTTTTATAAGAAAATGCATCAGAAAAAACAGCAGTGTGTGAGATAATAGTTGTGATCTGAGGTTTGGTATTAAAAACACGGACATGCATGGAGAAAAACGAATAAGCATTTTAATTTAGCTGGATTTTGTCCCTGCTTTTCACACTGACTAACTGAAAAAATCTATCGCATTTTTATCTCTTATATAAGCTTGTTCTGATGTATGTTTGAGACCTGTTCATTTAAACAAAGTACTCTTCAAGGTCATTGTTTCTCAGTGCAGTACAGCTCAGATGAATTAAAAAGAGCAAAATACGTGGCAAAAATAATATGCTTATAGTGCGTAGGTGCAGCAGGCTTGTCTGTCTGGATGTGAAAATGTTGCTTTGGGTTAATTGGAATTCTTTCTTTTGTAGTGGAAGTAAAACAACCTATAAAAGGAGGAAAAGAAGACAAAATAACCAGTAGAAGAGAAGAGAGAAGGTCAATTGGTGGTAAGGATAGAGAAGACAAAAAAAGAACAACTAAGACTGCAGGGAAAGAGAAGGAGGTAAGTGTTGGGATCCCTGCTGAAAACTTGAGCACTGGGTTCTGGTGACAGTGCGGTGCATTCTGAGGCTGCATATCCTGAGTTTGAGCTGATTTCCAATCCACCAAAAGAGGTGCTGATTGCTGGGTGCATCTTGCTACAATCTGAAAGGTGTTCTGATCTGTCACCCTTTTTTTCCTCCTCTGTCCCTGAATAGGAATTTCCAAACAGCAGAAAGTCAAAAGTAAAAGATGAGAAAAAGCTGAAATCTTCCACTTCATCACAGAAGGTGAAAGAGGTAGCACAACCTGTAGAAGCTGTAGTTACAGACCCTGTTGAACCTCCTCAGGACCAGGTGGACCCTATTTTGTATGGGACGTACCAGGAAAAGCTTTACATTGAAGTGAGTCTGGCCAAAGCTTTTACCTTTGTTTTGCTTGTGCTGAAGCTTAGGTGGAGCAGTAAGCATTTTGTTAAACTCAGAAAACTGACAAATATATGTCCGTAATTCTGTGGCACGGTAAGTGTGAAATACGAGGTAGGATGTCCTTTATTCCAGCCTGGAGCCTGTTAACATAAATCCAGGCATTGCATAGCCACATGCGGGATTTCTATCTGGGATGCCTTTAGCATGCTTGCGGACTCTTGAGGGATCAGCAGAATTAATTGTATCTCGGATAATGTTAAACACACTTCATAGCCAGAAAAGTTATTACTAGAGCTAAGATCTGCTAGCAGGCAGCCACTTTTATGTGGCTGTGTGCATGTCTGTACGTTTATATGCTCCTGCATGAAAAACTATCTCTGTGTTGTCAGTTGTGTCATCAAGATTTCATCATCCATTTTTACTGCAACCATCTTCTGTTAATTTCTGCTGCAGGTCTATGGGCTGCTGGATTCAATGGTGAGCAAAATGGTTTCTTTATTTGAAGAGCTAGAGAAAAAGGGCGCTATAAAGTGGGAGAGCGAAGCACTTTGTAACTAGGCATAGAGTTAAATAAATAACCATTTTTACACAGATCCAGTGGAGATTCTTCTTTCTGAAGTAATGACGGGATTGTTACTTCTGCAGGTGGTCAATTGCCAATGAGAGACAAGGCAAGAGATATCACACGCTCCAGAACCATTAAGACTAGGAAACACTGGTATCTCTACTAAGGAAGAAAAACTTAAAAGAGCCAGTCAGGGTGAGGGATGTCAGTCTTTGCTTGCTAGCCAAGCAAGATTGAAAAACAAGTAGGGTGTCCCTTGTACTCATGAGCCCAAGGATTTGGACAGTAGCTTAGAAAAATCCATCTTGGTTTTGATCATATTCTTGACTGCTTGTCCTGTCTCCTCTCAGGACTTGTTGACAGCGGCTTCTCTGGGGCATTCAGGATCTCAGTGAAAATGCAGTATTCTGAGGGATGTGCCACCTTGCCTTTTCTTACACACATAACTCTTTATGTGCTGATCATGCAGTCTCTCTTTATGCAGCCTAATGTACCCATGCCCCATTCTGAGTCAACTCTTACTTGCTTACTTCCAAGACTAATCGCTCCTGAATTAAAATGAGTGAAATTCATGCTATAAATATGGAGAGTAGGGTTGGGCCTTGTGTTAGAGCCACCCTTCCTGTCTCTATCAGCCTGCGTGTGCATCTCTGCTTATCACCCCTTTCTGTCTGGGTTTCCTTGTGCTTCACAGCTGGAATGGAGTGGTTTTTTTTTGTGGAAACATACCCATTCTTAATGTTGTTTGCTCTGCTGATGGGGTTGGGTCGAAGCAGACTTCCAAGGCAGGGCAAGCAGGGTCTCCCTTGACCTGGCACCGTACGTGGGTGAAGTGCAGCCTTCCTGCTCAAGCAGCTGGACAGCATTCCCCAGAAAGGCTTTGGCCCTGTAAATAAATGACATCAATGTAGATTATTAATTGAGGTTCATGATACCTTTGAGGTTCTTAGACAGCAGATTCATATCCATGCTAAGCATTACTGTTACAAATTCTGTACATGGCTGCACGGTTACACCAGGCATGTGTGCCTCAGGCACGTGCTCTTTTACATGGGAAACCACACCGACACGCATCTCAGAGCCACATGCAGTACCAAATAACTTCCTTGTGCAGAGTTGTTTTCTTTTTGTTTCTTGTTTTAACTCCTTTGCTGTCTCTGGAGAATGTGTCTGTTCTTTCCCTCAGCTCCTGGCAAATCTGTAGCTTATTTTGTTCTGCTGGCCAGGTGAGACCTTTCATGTTCTGAGGTGCTCTCTCTCAGCAGGGTGAGAAGGAGCATTTTGCTTCTGTGGAAGGACGGAGCCTCTTCTGGCGTAGCGGGCACAGAACCACAAAGGGAATGTCTCTGCTCAGCATTACTGGAGTGAAAATTTCAGCAACATTTTGAGAATCAGAGAGGAAAAAGGCCTGAAGTTGGGGTGTGTCTCACAGGCTCTGACAATAGCTCCTGCCTCCCTGGAGATCATTATCAGCTTGTGAATATGCCCAACTCAAACAGCTCAAGCCATCTGTCTTCTAGACAAGAGGGAGTCTGCACGTAACAGAGACAACGTGATTGTCTCAGAGGCAGGAATGCTTCTAGTTGGCAGTCTCACATTGAAAGATGGCAAAGCCCATGCATCTGGTCCAGCCTATAGAAACCAGGCTCCACATATACCTCTGCTCCCAGAAAATCTTGCTCGTAAGAAAACAGATAAAAGAAAATGTCCCTTTAGTCACATACTAAAGGATGGAAGGATGTCAGATGCTGTTTTCTCCTTCCTGTTCCAAGGGAGGAGCCTGGAGGCCTGGGGCTGGTGGCATAAGATTTTCTGCAAAGGAGAACAAATTTGTGTGCTGGGAATAGTCTATACTTTTTTGTCATAAATCTTGCCAGTGCCTCTTACAGCCTTGGACAAGAACCTCCTTGGGGACAATGTACAAACAGAGCAGGGGAAGGGCTGGGCTGGGCCAACAAGTGCAACATTCTGCGCCCTGGCTGCTGTATCTCTGAGCCAGCTCCGTTATTATTTTTTACGCAGATTGGCGCAAGTTACGTGACTGGAAATGGGGTGAAGTTAGAACCAGCTTCCCAAACACACCCTTAGAAACATGTACCCCTTATTTATGGGCCTGCTGTGAGCTGAGCTGTGGGCTCTGTGCTTGGAGCCCCAGCCCTGGTGAGCGGGTCAGCCCCGCGCACTGAAGGACGCGGGCGTGCTCCAGGCCCCATCGTGCCCGTCCTAGCAAGGAGAGTGCTCCTCCTCCCCCAAACGTGGGCACTATTTGTATTAGTGTTAATAATTCCTGCTCTTTGCTACGTAACTGAGGTGAGCGACCTCCCTGGCCTTGCGTGCTGCATACCAGAACCAACACGTGATGCGGGGCCTGGAGACACCACCGCTGTTAGGCTGGGAAGGGGTTTCCAGGAAAACGTGCGTGGAAGGTGACAGCACGTTTCCAGAAGGTTCTCACTTGTAGAAGGGGCCTGGGTGAGCAGCCAGCTTGCCCCAAAGATGGGAAAAATCAGCTTTAGAGCCTTGCTGGTTCACCACTTCCTTCACGAGGGTGCAGACCACCCAACAAGCCCTATGTGTGCACAGCTCTGCTGCTGCTTTTAGGACATTCTCCTCAGGGAGAGGAAAAGGCAGTGCCTGAAGGGCATCGAGCTGCCTTCCTGGGCCCTCTGCCCCCGCTGAGCTGTGGAAAACAGAGAGAGAGAGAAATCCCCAGGAGCGGGGCGGTGGAAGCCTTCCTTTGGGGTTGCCCCGGCCGGCTGCTCTCCTGCCTGACCCCATGGCAGTGCTCTTCCCACAGGCCGCAGCTGGGAGTGGGACTGGGTGCGTGTTCAGCTGGCCTGAGCCTGCCGGGGAAATCGGGCTGAGGAGATCCACAAAGCCCCTGGAAGCCCAGGGCCGCCCTGATGCCTCCTCCGACCTGAGGCAGGGCTCGGGGTGAGGTGGGTCCGCTCCCTGGTGGGGGAAACAACGGGGGGGTGCGATCCCCTCCCCAGTGCCTCAGCACCCAGGAGATGCTTTCTGTTATGGAAAATGGCAGTGATATTAAAAAAGATTATATATATCCGTACTACTTGAAGGCCTGTCACGGATTAAAATGGAAGGCAGAGGCCGGGAGAGTGGGGGTGGCACTGAAGCAATCGAGAGACATGACTTATTCTGTAATGTCATCTGATGCCTCCCTCTCTCCCCGAGCCAGGCTCTGGGAGCTGTTCGGAGCAGGGGAAGAAGCCGCTCCAAATTTAGATCCCGGGCAAAAATTTTGCCGAACTCAAATTGCAGCGGTGGCGGCGGCGGCCTTGGGTACCAGAGAGGGAGCTGCATTGCTGGGGGGGGGGGGGAGGGAGGTCAGCATCATTCAGAGGCGCTTCCAAGCCTGGGGATGGCCGGTTCCTGTCTAAAAATAAGGGGGAGGGAAAAAAAAAAAAATAAAAAAATAGATATATAAAAAAAAACGAGCTGGCAGCCTGCCAGCGAGGGGCAGTGACTGAGCATTTAGAGCATCCCCGCCTCCCGCATGCGGCGGGGCAGGGGCTCGGCGCCGCATCCCCCAAACCCGGGGGGGGGGGGTGCGTTAGTTAGGATTTTGGGGACACGGAGGGGGGGGGAGAACCCACGTTAAAGGGCTGGAGGGGGCCGGGCCGGGGCTCGCTCGGCCCCGAAGGGGTTAAGGCGGGCAGCCGGGACCTGCCCAGCCTGCCCGGCAGCTCGCAGCAGGCAGCGGGAGGGCTGCGGCCGCCTCCTGCGCGCTCCCGGCCCCCGGTGCGCGGTCCCGGTGCCGGTGCCGGTGCCGGCCCCCTCCGTGCACGGCGGGGCCCCGCCGCTCGGCCGAGGTAAGAGGGAGGAAGGGAAGGAGGGAAGGAGGGAGAGAGGGAGGAAGGTTCTGGACGGCCCCGAGCATCCGCAGGGGGTGCAGAGCGCAAGGGGGGGGGATGCGGATCCGCCATGGGCCCGGATGGGGTTGGGGGGTACCGGGGGGTACCGGGGGGTGCAGGGGGGTGTCGGGGTCCCGCTGCACACCGGGGGAGGGTCCCGGTCCCTGCCGGTCCCCGCCGGTCCCCTGGAGCCGCCGGTGCTGCCCGCCGGGGGGCTCTGCCTCCATTTCGGGCGCTGCGCCCTGCCAGCCCCGCACCTGAGCGGGGACCCAGCGACCCCCCCCCGGGTGTCCCCAGCCCCTGTCCCCTCTGCCCGTGCCCCCTCCGGGTGCCCCCAGCCCTTCCTGCTCCCCCCTGACCCCGTTCCTGCCCCCCACCCCTGTGTCCACCCCCCCCTTCCCCATCCCCTTCTCCTCCGCAGTGCCCTGCGCCGGGACGCGGGCGATGGGGACCTGTCCCCAGCCCCCGGTGTCCTTCTCCCACCTGGCAGCCTCCAGCTCAAGGTCACTGCAGTAATTCCATATGAGCTGCCGGGCACTGCTGCCTTATCTCCCGCACAGCTTCTGTTTCACTGCCTTTATATTCCGGGGGGACACCAGGCTGGGTACAAACCCGCTGCTTCCAACGCCGCTGGCAGCGCTCCAGCCAGGGCCGTGCTCCTCCACCCGCTGTCCCAACCCCTTTTCCCAGCTCTTTCCACGCAGACTTCGCAGAAGCCTGGTGAAATCCATCTGGGACAAGGTCTCCGGCCGGGACGAGCGGTGCCGGAGCCGGTGGCACTGGGTTGGGGCTCTCCCAGGCTAGGGGGGGACCCGCTGGGGACAGGAGGGGACATCTCTCCCCGGAGGCCGATGGATGGGCACGCCGGTGTTTGCTGGGCCGGTGGCACCTTTGGAAAGCGTGACTTTATCTTCCTGCTGGGTGGCGGTGGAAAGCAGAGCGCGGAGCCAAGTCCCGGAGGACTTTGCCGCGCCGCTGCCCTCGTCCCGAAGGCGTTTCCGCGCCAGCAGCGTCGCGGCCGCCCAAAGCCGGGCTCTCCTGGTGGGATCCAAAGGCCGCGCCGAGCAGCGGCGTTGCGAAAGGGAATCGATACAGGGAAGCGTCGGGGGAGAGAAACTCGGGCCGCCTGCGAGCGCGGCGGTGCCAGGCTGCTCTGACTCACGGGGACGTCGCCGGCGGTGCCGCGGTGCCGCCGTCCCGCCGGAGCAGGAGGTGCAGGACCGGTTGCACGAGTTGCACGGCAGCGCGGCGGGTGCCGTGCGTGGCTCGTGGGCACGTCGGCACGGCCCCGGTGTGGTTCTGCAGCGGCTGGAGAGCCCGGTGCCTGCGGTGAGGCCGGCCACGGCGCGGTGGCTGCGGTGCAGGGAGGCGCCGGCGTCGTGAGCCGGGTGTTGGGACGGGCACCGGTAATCGGCGGCCGCGTTTGGGGCTGGGCAGGGGAGATAGGCCTGTGCCTGGCAGCCTTATCGCAGAGCAGGGAAGCGTTGCTGGTGAGTTTTGGGGTGGGAGCTCTGCGAGCAGCTCAGCTCCCAGCCCGGCAATGGGGAGCCTGCTTCCAACCTCTCTGCCTCTTGGCTTTGCTGATCCCCCAAAGCAATGAGGGTCGTGGTGTTTGACCGCCCCGTGGGTGAGGCTAGCGTGGAGCAGGGCACAGAGTTGTGACGGGGTCACAGGAAAATGGGACAATGACGAGCCACGTGGTTTGGCTGGTGAAGGATGGGCATTTCCCAGCAGCAAGGGCCCAGGGCAGCTCCCGGCCCTGCCAGCCCTGGTTGGTGGCACAGCAGGGACCCGTGGTGACAAGCAGCAGCGTCAGGGTGCCCACGGGTGCCTTGTGGCCACCCCACAGGAAGGGGATGCGGGGAAAAGTCAGCCGGGAGCCTCGTGGGTGCGTTTCGACAGCAGCCAGCCGTGCCAGGAGATGGGCACAGGGTAGGCTCGGGCAGGATCTGGGGATTTTGCAGCGGGTTTTGGGTCACCCGCCCTGTCTGCTGGCCTGGCGCTGGGGTAGCCCCCTGATTTAGCAACCCCGCAGCAGCACGTGTTTCCATCCCAGAAGCAAAATCACCAACTTTGCTCAGCAAAGCTGTCAGGGCAGGCTCTGAGTCACGCCAGGCCTTTATTTTCGCCCAGCGTGTCCTGGCGGCGCTGGGAGCCTCGGGGGGTGCAGGGGAGCCCCCAGGCCGTGCGCTGCAGGGGGCTGGGGCCCGGAGGCAGCCTGGGGCTGGGGGAGGGAGCTGCCATTTGCAGGTGGGTGCTCGTCGCAGCAGAAGCGCCTGGTAAAAGCTCATCCAAATGTTGCTGAATCCGAAGCCAAATCTCTTGGCAGCTCTGCAGTGCTAGGTATCGGTTTTCTCTAAGATATTTTTTTCCACCCTGAGCATCCTGCATCCCTCCTGCTTTCGGTGAGCGTCAGACGCGGTGGCGACGGGCCCTTCCACCTTGAGAAGCGTCCTCGGTGCCGGTTGAGGGCTTTGGGAGGGGGCTCTGGTGGCACGGGGCTGGTGCTGAGGTCTCTGCGTCCCCGTTCCCCGCTGCAGGTGCCGGTGAGGCCGTGAGTGCCCGTCCCTTCCCCGCCACCAGCGCTCGCCGCCGGCGGGCCCCGGGCAGGGCGCAGCCATGACGACCTCGGCCCTGCGGCGTCAGGTGAAGAACATCGTGCACAACTACTCGGAGGCGGAGATCAAGGTGCGGGAGGCCACCTCCAACGACCCCTGGGGGCCCCCCAGCTCCCTGATGTCGGAGATCGCCGACCTCACCTTCAACACGGTGGCCTTCGCCGAGGTCATGGGCATGATCTGGCGGCGGCTGAACGACAGCGGCAAGAACTGGCGCCACGTCTACAAAGCCCTCACCCTGCTGGACTACCTCATCAAAACCGGCTCCGAGAAGGTGACCCACCAGTGCCGGGAGAACCTCTACACCATCCAGACGCTGAAGGACTTCCAGTACGTCGACCGCGACGGCAAGGACCAGGGCATCAACATCCGGGAGAAGGTGAAGCAGGTGATGGCGCTGCTCAAGGACGAGGAGCGGCTGAAGCAGGAGCGGGCGCACGCGCTGCAGACCAAGGAGCGCATGGCCCTCGAGGGCATGGGCAGCGGCAGCCACCAGGCCGCCTACGGCCGCCGCGCATCGCCCTACGGCGAAGACTACGGCCGGACGCGGGGCTCGCCCTCCTCCTTCAACTGTGAGTGCTCCTGGCGGGGAGGAGGTGGGAGCTGCGTGCGGGTCGAGGTGGGAGCTGTGTGCGGTTTGCTGCGCCCACCCAGTGCTCCCCCTCCGCTTTTTGGGGTGCTGGTGGCGATGCTCGGCTGCGGTGTGCAGCTCGTTTGTGGTTGCAGGTGTTAGTTAGGGGGTATGGCCCTTGGGGAAACCACCTGTGGAGCTGTGGATGGGGTCGGGGAGGCTGTTGGACAGGTGGCTGGTCTCCTCCCTGACGTCCCAACGCTGCTCCTTCACCTCGTCTTCTTTTCTCTCCCAGCATCGTCCTCATCCCCACGGTTCGCCTCTGACCTGGAGCAAGCGAGGCCACAGACGACGGGCGAGGAGGAGCTGCAGCTGCAGCTCGCTCTGGCCATGAGTCGGGAGGAGGCCGAGAAGGTAGGGCGGTGGGGCCGGGGTCTGCCCCACACCCAGAATTATCTGTGGGGACTCAGCCCCTGTGGAGGACAGCGGGTATGGGGCTGCCCGAGGGCTGTGCACAGCCCCATAACTGCACTGGGCTGCTCGTGCTGTGCCTGCATCCCAGTCACCAGCAGGCAGCAGGGGCACCGACTGTCCGTGCTGCCCATCCTCGTGCCTGCAGGGACAGCACCAAGGCTGAGACACCAAACCTAGCTGCCCTCATCCACCGAGGTCTTCTGGTCCCGTTTCTCTCACCTTGGTCGGGAGGCGATACATCCCACTGCATGGGGCATGGCTGGCTCCGCCTGCGGCTGCTCCTCTCCAGCTGGCAGAGCCAAGCAGGGATGCGGGCAGCAAACGAGCCCCAGCCCCAGCTGTGCAGCCACCCCTAGGGCTGTCCCCTCTCCTTCCTGCCCCTTTTCTTTGGGCACGGCTTTATTTGCACACCGGCTGAGACTGCCGCCGGCTGGCACAGCCCGTGCGGGGACGGCCGGGCACACCAAGGACGTGGGCAGTGTCCTTGGGGGGCTGGCACCCAGCATCACGTCCTCAGTCCTGCCGGGGCAGGGGACACATTTCAGAGGCAGTGCTTGCCGCTGCCTGCCTTCCCCTGCCTGGTGGCTCTTCTGGAGGCTGAGCAGCATGTGTGTATCCCTATTTTAGTCCTGGAAATGCAGTATTTATAGCTTCCACTCGCTGCTGCCATGAGCTCTGTAGGAACATGCTCTTGAAAGCGCTGCCTCTCGGAGCCCCCCTGGGCTGTGCACACGCAGACACGCTCACACACGCGTGCACAGCCGTGCACGTGCGCACCCCCACCAGGCATCCCCGCTCCCAGCCCTGGATGAGCATTGTGGGGCGGCGATCGGGGCTGCCATGGTGGCGTGGGGACGGCCCCTCTCCAAAAACTGCCTCGGGTCTGAGTGTCCGTGCCCCAGAGGAGGGGACGGGAAGGATTCCCGAGCCCAGGCTGCTCAGGGGCTGGAGAGCTGGGGGCTGCAGCAAGCCCTTGGGCACTCCATGCAGGTAGGCGAGGGGCTGCTGGAGGCTGGTGGCAAGGACGGCGACCACCGAGCCGCTCGGCAAGCTGAGGCCCAGCTGAAATTTCACCCCATTTCCTCTGTTGGCAGAAGCCACTTCCTCCACTTTCCAGTACAGACGAAGAAAGGCAATTGCAGCTAGCGCTCGCGCTGAGCAAAGAGGAGCACGAGAAGGTACCTGTGCCCCGCAGCCCCGGGTGCTCCTCTCTCTTGCACTTGGGCTTCTCTCTGCCTCCTGCGGCCGCCGGCCCCGCTGCCGGCCCTGCTCCGGCACCTGCTTCGCTTTTGCTCCTGCGGGGACGTTCGCTGCGTGCTCTCCCGGCGGGCTCGGCCCCGCAGGAGCTACCCCTGCTCGGATGCTGGGACTTTCTGGGGATGCGGTGGCAGCTCCTGCGCTGGGTCTGTCTCCTGGAGGAGGTGTCGGCTGGGGGGCCCCGGCCCGCTCACGGCCCCGTCCCTTGTCCCCGCAGGAGGTGAGGGCTTGGCAAGGGGAGAACTCCCTGCTGCAGAGAGCCTTGGAGGAGACTGCCCAGGGTGGGGAGGAAGAGGAGGAAGAGGATAAGATGAAGAAAAGCCAGGTGAAGCACCAGGGCCCTGGGTGGCCGCACATGCAGCTCCTGCTGGGCTGGGCTGGCAGGTCTGTGCTGTGCTTCCCTTACGCCTTTATTCCCGTTCTGTTCGCAGTCCTCTATCCTGGAGCTGGCAGATATATTCGGGCCGGTGCCAGCCCCCTCCAGCCACACGTCTGTCGACCCGTGGGACGTGCCAGGTAGGGGCTGCTCCACGTCTGCCACAGCTCGGGGCAGCGGCACGGTGCTCTCCCCGGCCTCTGCCCCTGCCCAGTTCCCACCTGTTCAGCACCTTTGGCTTCTCCCCCCACCTCTGCCCCGTCCTCTGCACGCCTGAGTGGCGATGCTGGTGGGAAGCCACAGTCCCCAGGCGCGTCCCTAACATTCAGCATCCCTCTGCCCCCCACCCCGTTCCCCTCATCTCCTTTCAGATGTGAAACCCAAAGCGGAGCCAGCAGCCTGGACCGGCACGACAGACCCCTGGGTGCCAGTGCCAGCTGGCAGCGGGGAGCCCCTGCCCCAGGCGAGCGCCTCGTCCCAGCAAACCCCCGCCGGGCCCTGGGATTTCCACCCCGCTGCCACCGATCCATGGGGGAAGGCGCCCGCCCCTTCTGGCTTCTCTCCTGGGGACCCCTGGGGGACGACGTCCCCTCCTGCCCAGGGCTCCGGTGCTGCGCCAGCGACCGACCCTTGGGCTGCTGTGGCTGAGCCGCCCCCTAACCCTGGTAAGTCCTCGGGCAGGGATTTGGTTTTGCTGGGGATCGTGCACGGTGCTGGCTGGTGCTGCTGTCCTGGGTGCCCCTTGTCCCGCAGCCAGCTCCGCGAGCACCTCCTGCAGGACCTGCCTGCTCCTTGGTGTGCTGAAGGTTTCAGGGTACCGTTAGGCTCTCTCTCTGCCTGCAGTAGTCTGCTTTAATTAACGTGGCACAGTTAACGGAGCCCTCCCATGGGAGTGGGTGGCAGCCACCGCAGCGCTCCCGCAGTGGGGTGGTGCCCCCACCCCCGATACCTGTTGGCTGTGCTCCCCCCGAAACTCCCCTACGTGCCCGCCGAGACGGGACGGTTGCTGTCCGCACCTGCCACGTTGCAGGTGGGGAGCTGTTTATAGGAAAAACGTGGGTTTCAGAGCTCGGTGCTGCTCTCGGTTCCTCCTCGGTTGTTTCCTCCCACCTCGCGGCAGTCCTGTTTCCGCTGCCCCAAACGCACAGGGAGTTGCCCTGACTTTTGGTCCCCGAGGGGGCGAGAGCAGAACCAGCCCTGGGTGCAAGCGCTGGTTGTTAAAATGGCCTCCTCATGCTGTTTCCATCCTGGTGGCCCTGTCCCCACTGCCTTGGCTGGCACTGCCTGCTCGGGACCGAGCTCCTGCTGTGCCCATCCCAGTCCCCGTGGGCTGGTGGGCGCTGCTGACCCCATCCCCGCAGCCCCCGTTGCACGCCCGCATGTCTCCCACCCCTCGCCTTCCTGCTCGCCCCCCTCCTGGAGTCTCACCTCTTCCCCCCAGCTGCAGGGGGGGACGCTTTCGACCTGTTTGCAAAACCTCCCGAGGCGGCTGAGCAGCCAGAGCCGGAGCATTCGCAGCCGCCCTCCTCGGCCAAGTCCAGCAGCCCCGCGGGTAAGCGCCGGGGACACGGGCAGGGGCCGATTTGGGCTGGTGGGGACGTTCCTCCACCCCTGCCTCCAGCCAGGAGGCTGCTCCGTGGCCAGCCAGGAGCTGCTCCTGCATCCGTGCATGGCTCCTTGCTGGCGTGCCCAAAGCTCGTCCCCACGTGCAGCCACCCGTGCCGTGGCCTTCGGGTGCCCTGCAGCCCAGGGGGTAGCCCCGGTCCCTGTGGGCACCCCCGTCCCCAATCCCTGCTGCCTCCCGTGGTGCCGCAGTCTCAGCCCTGCTGCAGAGAGGCTGCAATCTGGCAAGATGTGCCCCGAAATGCCCCGGGGGGGGGGATAAGGGCAGGACATCACATCACTGTCGGCATCCCACGGGTGGCTCATGCATCTCATCTCCCCTGCCCCAGAGCTGGACCCCTTTGGCGACCTGTTCCCCAGCACCAAGCAGGACGGGGCGAAGAGCTTCGACCTCACCAACCTGGCAGACTCCCTGGCCGAGTCCTGCAAGGAGCGGAAGGACTGTAAAACCCCCGAGGCCTTCCTCGGCCCCGCCGCCTCCTCCCTGGTCAACCTGGACTCCTTGGTCGCGCCACCGCAGGCAGCCAAGACGCGCAACCCTTTCCTCTCGGGTAGGTCCCGGGGTGCCAGGGGTTCCCTGGGGTTCCCAAAGCATTGGGTGGGAGAAGGGCGCTCGGGGTGGAGGACGAAGAGGAGGAGGAGGGTGTGGAGGACGCGCAGCCGCCTTGACGCACCTCGCCTTGACGCATCCCCTTGCCTCCTTGCAGGTCTCAGCACGCCATCCCCCACCAACCCCTTCAGCCTCGCCGAGCAACCCAAACCCACGCTCAACCAGATGCGGACCAGCTCGCCCGTGCCCGGCCTGCCCGCCGGCCTCCCCGTCAACGCCATGACCTACAGCGCCTCGCTGCCCCTGCCCCTCAGCAGCGTCCCTGCCGCCCTCCCCGCCTCCGCCAGTGCCTTCCCCCAGGCCGGCGCCGGCCCCTTCCCCGAGCTCCCCAGCACCCTCCCGCAGCCCTTACTGCCGCTGAGCGGCCCCCCGGCCCCTCCAGCCTCGCAGGGGGGGCTCAACCCCTTCCTCTGAAGGCTCCAGACCAGCAGCACGTGTAGGCTCTCGCCCCTTCCCCGGCTGTTACGGCCCCCTTGGCGTTTCCTCCTGCACAGACCCTTAGGGCAGCCGGGTCGCTCGCCGCAGCGGAGGACGCCTCGTGCTGGGGTGGGGGGGTCACAGGCAGCCAGCATGGAACCCGCAAGAGGAGCCCGGCCTCATGGGGTGCCCCCAGTACAGCCACCGGCGGAGGACCCGTGGCAAGGGCTTCGTTTTTGGGGCCCCGCGCATCGGGCGGGGGTCCCGGTGCCGGCCCCGCGCTCTCGCTCCCTTTTTGCCGCAGCGCTTGCATGGAGCCCCCCAGGGCTGCCGGCTGCGCTATGGGACAGTCCCGGGGGACGGGGAGGATTTGGAGCTTATCCCTTTCTGCTCCTTTTTCCCTCAAAATGTGCCGCCCCCCCCGCCAAATCTCGTCCCCCCGAATGCTTCGCGCTCTCCCCGCTCTCCTGGATGCCGCTGCTCCGCTTGGCCCCGTGGCCCTGCTCTGCTGTCACCTGTGTTATTTACCAGCCGGGGGGGGCGACCCCACACCCCCTGTGTGCTCAGCGGACTTTGTACCCCCAAAAAAATCCCTGGAGCCACCCCCCGGGAGCCTCGAGCAGAGCCTGGACCGGGAGCTCCCGACCCCTGCAGCCGCTGCTTGGGGTTGGGGTGCGGAGGCGGGGGGGGCTCGGGGGGTGTCAGGGGGATGTTAGGGGGGGATCCAGGGGATTTTGGGGGGGGTCCAGGGGGATTTAGGGGGTGGGGGGGCGGCAGGCGTTCTCGCTTCGGTGCGTGCACGGTCCCGGGGGCTCTGCGGCTGTACCCAGGACCCCATCAAGCGCCCGTACGACAATAAAATTCTCCACCCAGCTGTGGCGTGCCGCCTCTTTACACCTTGGGGGGGTGATTTAGGGGTGGGTACGGGGGTTGTGAAGCCCCCCCCGGTCTCCTCACGCAGCCCAGAGGCCTTGTTTGTGGGTTTGGCCCCGCTTTAGGGCCCGACCCCTCCCTCCCGGCCGGGCCCGCCCCCGCCGCCATGTTCGCGGCGCCGCTGCGCAGGGCCCGCAGGTACCGGGGGGGGGCAGCGGGGCTGGGGTCGGGTCCCTCGGGCACCGCCGTGGCCCTACCGGGACTTTTTTTTTTGGGGTGGGGGCGGCAGCTGCGGCCCCAGCACCCCCCCGTGTGCCCCCCGTCCCTGCTGAGCTGCCCCGATCTTGCCCCGTGCTGCGGGCGCTGCTCCCTGTGCATCCCCCTGCGTTTCCCCTAAATGCTGCGTGTGCCCCCTGCAGCCCCTAAACCCCCACCCCCGCACCGTTTGCATTCCCCTAAATCCTCCCCGTATATCTGCACTCCCTGCATTCCCCCAAATCCTGCCTGCACACCCCACACCGCTCCTGCATTCCCCTAAATCCTCCCCGTGTCCCTATAACCCCGCACCTTGCGTGGCTCCGCATCCCCCTGCCCCCCCATCCTGCACCCCACTTGCAGCCCCCCATCCCCAAATCCTGATGCCCCCAGCCCCAGCAGGCTCTCATGGCTCCCCTCCTGCCCCCCCTGTGCCACCCGGCTGCACCCCACCACCCACGGCCCTAAAATGCTGCCTTGGGGGGGTGCTGGGGCTGTGAGGGGGGGCAGATCCATGGCAGAACGTGTGGGGTGATGGGGACCCCCTTGAGGGGCTTCTGCCCTAATGCTGAGGGTTGGGAGCGTGCTGGGGATGTGCACCCCAAAAAGGGGGCACCCAGGTGGCTGGGGGTGTCACAGCTCTCCCTGGGGGTGTCATGGGTCTCTTTGGGGGTGTCACGGCTCTCTTTGGGGTGAGAGGGGAGCGAGCGGGGCCGTGGCTGTGTTCCTGCCCATCCCATCCCTCTCTCAGGTCCCTGTTTCTGACGGGCAGCATCGCCATGGCCACGGCGGGGCGAGCCAGGCCGCCCGGCCCCCCTCGTTACACCAACCGCCTGATTAACGAGAAGTCCCCCTACCTCCTGCAGCACGCCCACAACCCCGTGGACTGGTAAGAGCTCCTCTCGCCTCCCCGCCTCGTCCTCCCTCTGCCGAGGCCGATGTGCTTGGGGTGCCCGAGCTGCTGCTTCTCGGGAAGCTTCAGAGGAGCCCAGAGGCTCTGCCCCCACTTCTTGCCTCCCCTCCGCAGGTACCCCTGGGGTCAGGAGGCCTTTGATAAAGCCAAGAAAGAAAACAAGCCGATCTTTCTGTCAGGTGAGCAGCAACAAGGCGCGTGTAACACCCCTGAAGGAGTAGATAAGCCAGGCTGCGTGCGGGTGGTGGTGCAGGTGGAGGTGCTGGGCACCGATTCTCCTCCAGCAAGAGATGCCCCGTGCTTTTAGGGCCCTGGCTGTATGGAGGCTGCATGCAGGGGCCTTTTGGCCACCTCAGTCCTCAGCTTTGGAGCAGGAGGCACGCGTGGCCCGTGCTTGCAGGAGGCTTTTCTGCCACAGCAATTTGTGGGGGCACGCAGCAGCCTGGCTCGTCTCTGAGCGACCCCCTGGGGCCTCGCCTGAGCGGGTGGGCTTGCTTGCAGTGGGCTACTCCACCTGCCACTGGTGCCACGTGATGGAGGAGGAGTCCTTCCAGAACAAGGAGATCGGCGCGATTATGAACGAGAACTTCGTGTGCATAAAGGTGGATCGTGAGGAGCGGCCAGACGTGGACAAAGTGTACATGACCTTCGTGCAGGTAGGGGAGGAGCGGGCAGGCTCTGCCCTTCTCCCTTTGAGAAGGACCAGCATGGGGTGAGCTGAACCTCTCGTGGGGTTTTTGCACACCCCAATTCCTCCTTCAGGCTACCAGCGGTGGAGGTGGGTGGCCGATGAGCGTCTGGCTGACTCCGGACCTGAAGCCCTTCGCAGGGGGGACGTACTTCCCTCCTGAGGACAGCGCTCGCCGCATTGGGTTTCGGACTCTGCTGCTCCGCGTCACAGAGCAGGTACGGGGCAGGCAGTGCTCAGGCAAAGGGGGAACGGAGAGATCGCTCTGGGGGTGCGGGAGGGAAGAGGCACGAGGAGCAGTGGCACAGAGAGGGTGTCAGAGCTGTGGCCGGGCTGGGGGTGAGTTTGGGCTGGCCTGGGGAGGGCACTGAGAGCTGAAGGTGCAGTTAGGGGTAGGGCATGAAGCAGAAAGAAAGGGAAAAAATGGAAGTGCCGATTTTCTCCCTGCATCACAGTGGAGGCAGAACAAAGATGCCCTTCTGGAGAGCAGCCAGAAGATCCTGGAAGCTCTGCTAACCATGTCCCAGATCCGCGTGCAGGGCCAGCAGTCACCCCCGCCATCCGAGGAGGTGCTGGCCACCTGCTTCCAGCAGCTCTCCAACTCCTACGACGAGGAGTACGGTGGCTTCTCCGAGTCCCCCAAGTTCCCCACCCCAGGTCAGTTTGGGCTTTGCAGCTGAGCCGTGCCGGGGGGCAGAGCCCGGCCCTCAGCCTCCCGCTCTGTCCCTGTGTTGCAGTGAACCTGAATTTCCTCTTCACCTACTGGGCCCTGCACCGAGCCACCCCAGAAGGGGCGCGGGCACTGCAGATGGCTCTGCATACCCTCAAGATGATGGCTCACGGGGGCATTCATGACCACATCGGGCAGGTAGGAGGAAAGCCCTGCAGATAAACCCCAGGAATGCCCAGGAGGAGGGCAGTGGGGACACATCTGCTCGGTCTTTGCAGGGGTTCCACCGCTACTCCACCGACCAGCACTGGCATGTCCCTCACTTCGAGAAGATGCTGTATGACCAGGGACAGCTGGCGGCCGCCTACAGCAGAGCCTTCCAGGTGCAGCCACCGTGCCCCTCTGTGGGGTGTGCTTAGCACCCCGAGTTCGGGCTGGGCTGGGGTGTGAGCAGCGTCAAGGCTGGGGCCCAAACGTTGCCCATCTGAGCGCTCCCATCCTCCCCTTTATCCACTGCCCTTCATCCAGACAGGAATGCTGCATGAGCTTAGCCCCTGAGGAAAGGAAACTCTCTGCAAGAGTCAGCACCACGTCCTGCTGCTCAGACCATGGTGTAAATCCAGGGCTGCTATCCAGTGCCTGTAATCCATGTCAGAGACCTTACCCCAAATAGTCCCATGTTTAACATCCCTGCACATTCAGACGTGCCTCTCCCCTTTGCCAGCTCTTTCTGTCGGGGCCGTGACATCTTGCTGTGTCTCTTTCCTCCCCGTGCCCGTTGTGGTGTTGCAGAGTGCCATCCGCCTCATCTCTCCCGCAGATCTCCGGGGATGAATTCTTCGCTGACATTGTCGGGGACATCCTGCTCTACGTCTCGCGGGACCTGAGCGACCAGGTGGGTGCTTCCCCGAGTTGGGCCAAGCGGAGGGGGTCGCTCACCCCGTCTGGGCCATGATGGATTGCTGCAGACCAGGGATGTTGTACCAGCATCTGGGACATCTCTGCTGCTTTCTCCCCAGGCCGGAGGTTTTTACAGCGCAGAAGATGCGGATTCCTACCCCACTGCTGCATCCAGCGAGAAGCGAGAGGGGGCTTTCTGTGTCTGGGGGGCCGAGGAAATCCGGGCTCTCCTCCCCGACCCGGTCGAGGGGGCTGCTGAGGGGACAACCCTGGGAGATGTCTTCATGCACCACTACGGGGTGAAGGAGGATGGCAACGTGAGCCCTATGCAGGTGAGGGAGAGCCAAGACCTGCCCGGTACCGCGAGCATCGCTGCACACGGGGGACATCAGAGCCACCCGAGGCACGCGGGTCCAACCCTGCTCAGCCAGGAGGTGTTCCTAGAACGGGGCTCTCCTTGCAGGACCCCCACCAGGAGCTGAAGGGCAAGAACGTCCTCATTATCCGGTCCTCCCCGGAGCTGACGGCCGCCCGCTTTGGGCTGGAGCAGGGCCGGCTCAGCGCCTTGCTGCGGGACAGCCAGCACAGGCTGCAGGCAGCCCGGGCACAGCGGCCACGGCCCCACTTGGACACCAAGATGTTGGCCTCGTGGAACGGTGAGCAGGGTCCTGGGGGGGCCTCAGCCCCATGCACGTTGCTGCACGTTTGGGATGTTGGTTTGGTTTGGGTTTGGTTTGGGTTTGTTTTTTTTTTTTTTTGTTCTTCTTCTCCTGTTGCCAGCAGAGAGCAGCAAAACTCTTTGCATGGCGCAGCCTGCTCGGCTGGGCTGCCAGGGGATGGGGATGGGGGCTCAGGACCCGGGTCCGTGCCCACCTCTGTGTCAGCAGGGTGAGCACAGGTGGCTGTCTGTCTGTCTGAGCGTCCTGCAGCGGGTGATAACCACAGGGTCACAGCTCCTAGGTCTGGAGCCTGAGCTGGAGTTACAGCGTGGAGCCAAGTGCTGCAGGCAGCAAGACTTTCTTAAGCCCAGTTCCTACCCGCAAGTTAAGGCTTAGCTCTTGCTGGCCTTGCAGTGCTCCTCCTTTCCCTTCGGAGATAGCGAGCGACTTTCCCCGTGGTTGGAAGAGCTGCTGAGCTGCCTTTGGCCTGCCTGGCATGTCAGGGGGGGGATGAGCTTCAGTCTGAGCATCATTTAAAGGAAAACGAGTGGCTGCTCCCTGCTGCCGCAGCCCCTCTGAGCCTGTCCCTGTGCCCACGCAGGACTGATGATCTCGGGTTTTGCCCAGGCTGGGGCAGCCCTGGCCAGGCAGGAGTACGTGAGCCGGGCAGCGCAGGCGGCTGCCTTTCTGCGCAGGCACCTCTTCGACCCGGCCAGCGGGAGGCTGCTGCGGAGCTGCTACCGGGGCGAGGACAGCGTGGTGGAGCAGAGGTGAGCAGTGGTGCGGAGCGTGTCACCCAGCCCCAGGGTTTAAGGTCAAATCCTTTGCATTCCTCGCCTGCCGAGCTGGTAGGAGCCTTCCCGTGCTGCTGCTGGACCCGCACTCAGCTGGGGCTGAGCCGTGTGCTGAGCTCGGGAGGGAAATCCCACATCACAGGTGCTGGTGGGGAGGGCTCTGCCCTGCTGGACCCGCAGGGTTGGAGGCCCTGATGTCCTTCCCCGCCTGCCGTTGCAGCGCTGTCCCCATTCAGGGGTTCCTGGAGGATTACGTCTTCGTCATCCAAGCTCTCTTTGACCTCTACGAAGCCTCCCTGGACCAGAGCTGGCTGGAGTGGGCCCTGCAGCTCCAGCACACGCAGGACAAGCTCTTCTGGGACCCCAAGGGCTTCGCCTACTTCTCCAGCGAGGCTGGCGACTCCTCTCTGCTCCTCCGCCTGAAGGATGGTGAGCTGGGGGACCTGCCCGTGCCCCGGGGAGGGCAGGGGCGATGCCCGGCGTGGGGCTGACGGTGCTGCCATGCCTCCCGCAGACCAGGACGGAGCAGAGCCCAACGCCAACTCCGTCACCGTCACCAACCTGCTCCGAGCAGCCTGTTACTCCGGCCGCACCGAGTGGGTGGAAAAGGCCGGGCAGATCTTGGCCGCCTTCTCCGAGAGGCTGCAGAAGATCCCGTTAGCCCTGCCAGAGATGGCCCGGGCCACCGCCGTCTTCCACCACACCCTCAAACAGGTAGGGCTGGGGCTGCTGAGCTGTGCTGTGGGGCCACCAGAGCCCGCTGGGACCAAACCTCTGCCATCTGTGGTGTCTCTGGACAGGTGGTGATCTGCGGAGACCCCCAAGGAGAAGACACCAAAGAGATGCTTCGCTGCGTGCACTCTGTCTTCAGCCCCAACAAGGTAGTGAAAGCAGCCCCGTCCTCGTCCTGTGCGTCCTCCCTCCTGGGGACCTCCCGTCCTGTCCTGCTGGTGGCAGGGGCACGGCTGAGCCCTGCGTGGCTCTCCTGGGGCAGAGAGGTGGCAGGGGACAAGGGGCGGCGCTCGTGGCACTGCTGGGCCAGCTCCATCTGCACCTGGGGCTGAGCTGCAGCGTCAGGCTGGCAATGGGGCCAAAGTCCCAGATTTTGTAACCCAAATGGGGAGAGCTGTGCTGAGCTGAGCTGTCAGCAGCGCTTCCTTCACCTCTCCTCGTGTCAGCACAGCCCACAGAGGCTGTCCTGCGGACGCCCAGCAGCGTTTAGTGGTGCTGTTGGAGGACAGGGTGCAGTGACCAGAGCCCCCTCTGCCCACAGCACCCCATCCAGCTCCCCTGCAGCGCTCCCTCGCTCCTGGTGCTGCGTGCGCGCCCTCCTCCCGCTTTATTCCTCTCCCTTGGAAGGATTACAGTGAGTGACCCAGTTTGCAGGCACGGAGAGCACTGCGCTGCCAGCAGGAGCCCGGTGCTGCCTTCCTGCAGCCGCTGCTGCCCATCCGAGCGGGCTCCTGGTGGGGGTGCCCAGCTTTGGGAGCTCGGGCAGAGCCAGGAGCTCAGCAGCACCCTCGCTGAGGCTGGGACCAGCAGGAGCAGCCTGGCTGCTGCCTGCTGGGGTTGGCTGGAAAAAGGGCTTTTCCTTGCTCGTTTTCCCATCCTCATCCTCTCCTTCCTCCCTGCAGCCCTGAGTCACCTCCCTGGGGACGTGGCTGCGTTGGGGACCGGGGATGTGGAGACGTCAGCGCCGCGTCCCCGCCACCCCCGCTCCCCGGTGCCGGCAGGGCGCCGGGGGCCAGCCTCGGCGGCGGGAACACAAACAATTAATTAGGTCGCTCCAGTAATTAATTCCTTACAAACCTCACATGGAAAGCCTGGCCGTAATGAGAAGCCGATGGTAAAACGGCTTTGAGGGCGCCGGAGCCACTACATCTGAACCTGCACCCGCGGGTGGAGGAGCCCGGGGCTGGAGGTGGCTGCTGAGGGGATGCAGCGGTGCTGCTAGGGCTGGGGACCCAAAGTGGTTCCCCGTGACACTTGTAGGGCCATCAGCCTGGCCAGATGCCACCCACCCCTTTGCTGGCATCTCCCTGGTTGCGTATGCCCTGTGGGACTGGGTTGCTGGTGGCAGGATGGAGCCAGGCAGGCTGGATCCCGCTCCCGGTTGAGAACTCGGCCCCGTTAATGGTCTTTAGGGTAATTACGGAGGATCCCATTATCTCCTCAGCCGCGGCGTGCGAGCTCCCTGGCTCGCCTTTATCCCGGCCCCGCAAGAGGACCTTAGGGAGCATGTGAGAAAAATGAATAATGAATTTCAGATTGGACGTGAATTGGTAATTAATCACTCCTGGAATTAATTCCAGACAAAGGCGAGGAGGGAGGAGGGCAGGGAGCAGGGGCTGAGCCGGCAATGGGGCAGGGCAGGGGCTGAGGGGAGATGGGGGGTGCGTGGGGCGGGACGGGCGAGCTGGGGACACGGCCACCCCCTTGGGGACACGGGGCAGGGGCAGCCCGTGCCGGGCAGTGGGGTGGCAGTGGGGGCAGGACGGGGATGTCGGGGATCTGCAGCCCTCGGTGGCAGGCTGAGCGCCTCGGTGCTGGGCCAGGCACCGCTCGGTGCCCGCCTGCTGCTTCCAGAGCCCCCGCGGGGCCCGTGTTTGCTCGCCCCTCGTGTCCCCGTGCTGGGGCCAGGCTCCCGGCCAGCTGCCGGCCGTTCCCGTTGTTAGACCGCAGGGCCTGAGGCTTTCACAAATGTTTTCTTACTCAGCAAAAGCCAATTATCCTGGCAGCCCCGCCGCTGCTCTTGCGGCAGCTGGGAGAGCCCCCAGCCCAGCGCTGGCCGCTGGCTGAGTTTTTGGGAGGCAGCTGGGGGGCAGGAGGAGCCGGGTGCTGGTTCCTGTCCCCCCTGTCTTTGGGTGGCACAGGGGGTCCCAGCCGGCTGTGCCCCCCCCCCCCCCCCCAGCTCTCCCTTTCCTTCTCCTGCAGGTGCTGATGTTGGCAGACGGGGACAGCGCCGGGTTCCTCTACCGCCAGTTGCCTTTCCTTTCATCCCTGGAGAGGAAGGACGGGAAAGCCACCGCCTACCTCTGCAGCAACTTCGCCTGCTCCCTGCCCGTCACCTCGCCCCAGGAGCTGCGGGGGCTGCTCTGCCAGTGAGCCCCCCCCCCAACCCGACACCCTGTTTGCCAGCAGGAGGGTGAGGAGGAGATGGATGGACACCGGGCTGGGACCTGGGAATGTGTTTGGGGGGGACACGCATCTGAAAGTCACGCTGGGCATGAGCTGGGGGGCTCCTGGCCATGGCTCAGCCCCTCCTGGAAAGCGTTGGGACCTGGGGGGGACACAGCACGGCCAGCTGGGGGGGACAGAACCATGGCCAGCCTGGGTGCAAGCAGGAGCTGCTGTGGGTGGGAGCACAAAACAGCCCCTGCCATGGGGAGCAGAGATGCTGTTGGCCAGGACAGCCCCTGGTACCTCGGGGGGAGGCTCAGCCCCGGTTCCCCAGCACCCCAAACCACCTGGGTGCCTGGAGGGGGCCACCTCCACTGCACCTGCACTCGCCTTGTCTCGTAGAGGGACCAGAAAGCAAACAAAATCCAAATCCTGGTGTTAGTGCGGGAGTCAGATGCAAAAGCTCTGCCCTTCTGGCACCTGCCTCTGCTTGCGGAAAGCCCAAGGCAGCCGAAAAAATAACCCACAAGTGGCCTTGGGGGCAGCGTTAGCAAAAAGGGAGGTTTCCTCTGAGCTTTCCCTGCAAAGCTGAGGCTGGACTGAGGGTCCCATCCGCATCCTGCTGATGGAGCCCTGCGGGGCTGGTGCTCACCCCCCCCTCCTACGAAGGGATTTTGGGAGATGGCAAAAGGCAGTGGCTGCCTTCGGAGCTTTCCAGTGGGTCGTGCCAGGGTTCGGGGTACCCGGCCAGGAGAAATGCCTTTGAAGTCAGAGAGGAATTTTGCACCTCATCTCGCGAATACTTTCTGTGCTTGTGGAAGGGGAGAGCTCCCCCCCTCCCCGTTGGTTTAAGAACTGAAGTGTTTCTGGAAACCCAGGCGAAAATCGCTGGCTTCAGCAGACGGCTGCTTGTGCGCTGCTTCTTTGGATTTGGGGAGGTTTTTTTTTTTTTGGGTGGTTGCTTTTCAACTTGGCACCTTTGCTGTGGGGTTGATGTGACGTCCCAGAGCGATGCTTCCCATCCTCATGAGCCCTCGGAGCAGATCAAGGCCAGGAGGGCATTGCTGGGAGCCAGGGAGCCCAGGGCTCAGGGCTGGGGTGACCGTGGAGCCGTGTGGGTGCCCCTGACCCTGGGGTGCGGGCACGGGGTGCCTTCATCCCGCACCCTCCTGCTGGTTCTGGTTACCACGTCTCTGTAAGCAGCCACTGGGCAAAAATGCGCTGCGAAGGGCTTGTCAGGATCAATCGGGCTGACCAGTCAAAGAATAAATAAAAAAGGGAGCTTCTCCATGACAAACAAACGCTGTTGTGGCACTTGGTCCTGGGGCACTGCTCTGTGTTTGGTGACGGACATGGGGCCGCACTGGGGAGGCTCAGGGGGCAGGAGGCAGCACCCCTCAATTGCTCTCTCTTCTCTCCAGCTGCAGAGCTGTCCAAAAAAATAAAAAAGCCACCACAAACTGCACTGAGCAGCCCCTGTGTGTTACTTTTTCCCCACAAACACTTGGTTTTGTCATTAGGCTGCTCAGGAGGGAGCAGGGGCACTAGTGAGATGGCGGGGAGGGGAGCAGGGATTCCCTTCCTTTTCATTTTATTTATTTTTTAATCCTCCTCATCTGCATCTCTCTCCCTTGGCCGTTCGCTTCCCCAGCTTCCAGCCCCTCCGAGGAGAGGGGAACCAGTGAGGTTTCTGCTCCCTGCACGGGCACCCGATGGCTTCACGCTTGAGCGCCCCATTGCTGCACGCATGGGTGGGCAATTAGGCAACACCTGAGCACCCAATTAAGCAACACCTGAGCACCCCATCAGCTCATGCCCGAGCAGCCAATTAGCCCATGCATCCCTGCAATTTTGGGCATAAACGGGCAAGTTTTGGTAGCTGGGAGCTGCAGCGGTGCTGGTGCGGAGGTTGAGAAGCGCTGGTGCTGTGCTGGAGTGATGGAAATGCCTCATTGTGCCCCAAAACGTTCGAGGAGCCCCTGGCAGCTCAGTGCAGGTAGATGTAAGGAAGGGCTGGGGGTGGGAGGTGTGGGGCTGGAGCCCCACACGTGCGAGGAACCGCTGGGTGCTGGGGCCGGCCCCCCTCGCTCCCCCTTCGCACCCCACCCAGCTGTTTGTGCCATCCAGCTTGAGTGACGCCAACGTTCGTGAAAAGCAGAATCTGCAGCCGAAGCTGTCAAACACTTGCTCAGTTGTTGTTATTTTGTGTTTTTTAAGCCGACTTTCCACGCGAGCGGGTGCCAGGAAGCTGGGGACAGCGCGAGGGGGACGGGGTGAGCGGCTCTGCCCTCACCTGCAGGTCGGTGTCGGGATGGTGCTGGGAGCACTGCACCAAGGTCACTGCTTTACCCTGGGACCCTCAGCCACAAGGGGTCTTTCTGGAAAGCAAGCAAGGGATGGCTCAAGGAGCCCCCCCCTGAGCCTCCAGGGCAGGGGGAGCCGGCACTTGGCCACCCGCACGCAGCCGGGATCAGGCAGTAGACACTTGGCCACGGCACGGCTATTAATCCTGCGCTAATACGGTTGTGGTATTCACTGACCACGGCAACTATTGCATTAAATCTAAATGAAATGTGCGTTTTGGAGGCTTTGCAGAGGCCGGGGGAGGGCGTTTGCAGAGGGCAGTGTCCGTGCCGGGGAGGGGGCTCTGGGAATACAGCGGGATGGAGCCTGCTGCGGGACGTGGGGTTTGGTTTCCTCACCCTGCTCCATCCCCACCACCCGCAAATCTGGGACGGGCTCATGTGATTATCTCCAGATTAAAGGCAGCTAATTTAGTTTGTGCTAGAGGCCGGGTTGGGTCGATGTGCTGGGGTGAAGCACACACACGAGGACTCGCTCAGCTCTCCGTACACCTCAGGGCAGGCTGCGCACCCCGGCGGAGGCTCCGCGGGGACCTTGGTGAGGTGGAGACGTGGGAGCTGGCAGCGAGCGATCCCCGGGGCTTTGCACAGCAGGAACGTGAGGCAGCACGAGCCCCTTGTTGGGTTTTTGCAGCTCAGCAGGCTGCTGTGACAGGCGTGAGCTGCGGCTCTGCGGGACTCGAGGCTCTGACAGCCGGCCCCCGCGCGTGCCGCCGCTCGCCCCCGCGCTTTCCGGGGACGTCACTGCCAGGAGGAAACCACTCAGAGCCGTGTGGTCTCCTGCAGCCATCCCCTACTGGGGTATAGAAAACTGGGAAAAGGCAGCAGCCAGCATGGGGAGCTCCCGTGGTGGCCAGCCGGGGCTCGGTCCCTCTCCCTTTTGGTCCCCTCCGGCAGGGCAGCACGGCAGGAGGCAGGGTCCTTTTTCATAGCTGACAGCCCATGAATATTTATAGCAGCAGATTAAAAATGTCCACCGCATCCCAAATTAGGCACGGGGCCCTGGATAGATCCAGGGTGCTGGTAGCGGCGGCACTGATGTCAGCACGGGGGTGACGGGGCGGAGGGTCCTGCTCCTCTGGGAACACGGTGGTTGCTCTTGGGTCCTGCCGTGGGGCCAGATCCTGCTCCCCCGTGCGATGCCCGGTGTCTGCTTGGGATGCTGTACCACTCTGTGGCTCTTTTTTTGCCACCACAAGCTTTTAAAACTCAAGTTTCTGTGGCCGGGCTGGTGCAGAGCTGTCCGCGCGCAACCACAGACCCGTTACCTCCCACCCTAGGAGGAAAACGGGCACGAAAAGGAACCCGCGTTTGGGTGAAGGAATGGAAATTAGAGGGGGAGAAGAAGGGGACCAAGCTATTTCCAAGCTCCTAAGGGGTTGGCAGGGACAACAGAGCAAAGAGCAAAATCTAATTTACAAGGAGTACACAAAGACAAAAGCTCTGGACGGCGTCCTGGCCAGATCCCAGCCCACGTGCCGACGGAGAGCTGTGCCGCGGGGGCTGGATGCGGCCCGGCAGCCGGGCACCAGCCCCGTGCCTGGGGGCAGGATCAGTCCCGTGGGGCAGGGTGGCCAGCAGCCCGCAGGGAGGCTGCTCCAGGAGCCGAGCTCTTGCAGGGGAAGGTCTCCAGGAAGGTCTCCAGCCCGCCCCGGTGCGCCAGCATCACTCGCGCCACATCACCCAACACCTCCCGGGTCCTGCCCTTCCCTGCGCACCGCCTGCCAGCCGCACGCGATGGAGAGGGAGCAGGAGGGGAATCACAGCCCTGCTCGAGCCCCCGGTGCCAGGCTTCATGCCTGACCCCATGCTGGAAGGGCTCAGCATGAGCCAGGCTGGGGCCACGGCTGTTTCTGTCTCCCCTCGAGCAGGACCCATCTGATCCAACCCTGCCAGGGATCAGCGCGTTCCCAGCGGGGGCTTCTTCAGCATCCTTCAGCCCGCCACTGGTCACCAGGGCTGGGTGAGCAGCCTCCTCCACCAGCCACCACGCCGGGAAACGCTGCCATGATTAGCGTTATTACTGCTAATCATCAGCCTGCTCGCAGCCGCCGTGGCTGGGAGCTCAGGGAATTAAAACCCCGGTTGCTGATGCCGCGGGTTGGATCCTGCTCCGGGTCCGATCCTGCACCAGGGCCGTGGAGTCGGATCCCCGCAGGTCTGGGGTCCATGGGGCTGCTGGCTCCGAGGGAGCAGGATTAGAAACGGGATTAAGGGATTCTGGTCACGAGCCTTGGCAAAGTTGTAATTTAAATTTAATTTAAATTCCAATGTTGATGTTGTTGTTTTTTTTTTTTTTTTCCTTTTTTCTTTTTTTTTTTTTCTTTTTTCTTTTTTCTTTTTTTTTGCCTTCTCTATTGCTGTTTTCCTCAATAAATGGCACGTTCTTCATCTGTTGGCAAAACGAGGCCATTCCTGCACGCAGCTCCCTTCGGCCGGCACTGGCGAGGCAGGCGTGGAGCAGGGCACCCCGGCGGGGTGGGGGGACAACCGGGGGGGGACAGAAATGGGGGGAACGGGGCTGGCAACGTGCCCCTGGGGAGAGCGAGCTGAGGTCCCCACGGCCTTGCTGGGACATTGCTCTTCTCCCAAGTTTGTTATTTCCCCCCCCACCCCGGGGCATGGTGAAGTTCAGACCTCCCCTCTTCATTTGTTGCCATTTATCTATAATTTAGCCCGGTTTTTAGTTATATTATAATTGAGTTGCGTGTGTCACAGCGCGTCTCAAACAGAAAATATAAATATTTAACAAGCTCCACTGGTAATAAAGATTCACATTTGCCTCATTCTGGTTCCCAGTACATGAATATTCGGCACCACGCTCCGTGGGTATTAACTTCATTCAGATTTATCCCTGGTTATGCAACGTAACATCAATGACAGATAGAAGCCAGACCTCAGAAGAAAAAGTAATCAAACCCAACAACACCGAGCCAATTTGGTGTCATCAGCTCCCCTCGCTTGGTTAGCGGTGCGGCACCTTCCTCCCTCCCATCCCTGGCTCCTGCCTGCCTCCGAGCATCGAGCGCTTGCTGCTGCGTTGCTGCAGGTGGGATCTGTCCCAGTCACACCAGTAAGGGCCAGTGGGATGGTGCTGGGCAAGGCGCCCGTCTCTGGCAGCTGCAGAAGTTGAAGCGTTTGTGCTCCGACCCTGTTTGCTTGTGGGAATAACACGGGGGGGCTCCGCTGGAGCTTTTTTGGTGGGGTTGGGTTCCCAGAGCCCCGGCTGCACCCCAGCCATGGCTCTCTGCCTTCCACAGACATTCCCAAATAAATTAATTTCCCGAGAAAAGGATGGAAAGGGAAAGAAAAGCTGGGCTGGCACTGGTGTGTGGAGCAGGAGCAGCTTCATGGGGCCAGCAGCGGGCTCCCCGGGGGCTCTGCAGGGCTGCGCCCCCCTTCCAGCATCCCCGCACCTGGCCACATGTGCCCACAAGTGCTGGGCAGTGCCAAATTCCTGCTTTTTTACCCCATTTGAGCCATGACCCCTGCAGCCCGCAGTGCCTGGTTAAAACCTCACAGTCAATCAGCCCGTGTCGAGGGGGACTCATTAAGTTAATTAGGACCCGTGTCCAAGGCCGGGCACGGCCGGGCGGTGCCATTCAGCCAAACAGGGCTGAGTCGGCTCAAAGCACCCAGGCACCGAGCTGCCAGCGCTGGGGCCACTTCTCCCATCCATCCCCACCTGCATCCTGCACGTGTTTTGCACTCACACGTGGAGGTGCTTGCACTTTTGCACAAGCACACACTCATGGCACGGTGTCCACGCGCGCACGCCTTGCTCGCGCACGGCTCCGGGGCTGGGCTCGGCAGCGCCTGCGTTCCCGTATATCACGGGGATGTTGCAAGCTGCTGAAAATTCAAAGTGCTGTTTTAATTATGTGCTGTACGGAAAGCATCCTGCCTCTTGGAAGGGAAGGCTGACGACAGGACTGCCAGGATATTTGCAGTGGCAGAAACCCAGCATCCACCCCAATGTATCTTTAAAAGGGAAAATGTCAGGTTTGTCTGTAAAATAATAACCAACAACCTATAAACAATGACATCAGCAGCCACCTCGGTGCTGGGGAAGTGATTTAGAGGCGCCTTGCCTGTGCGAAGCGAGAACATCTGCTCTCTGCTGGAAAGAGGAGGAAGATCTCCTCATCAGCATTAAATTTAAATGAGCCATTCCTCATTTGCACGCTTCTGCGGCGCTCCGCTCCCTGCAAAAGGGTGACTGGGGAGCTCAGGTTTTGTTGGAAGCTCAGCGAGCAGGTTCTCCCTCGCTGGCTTTCGAGAAGTGTGTGGGAATAACGTTTTTCTACCCAAGAAGGCACCAACTGTGCCGTCACAGCCCCGTGAGCACCCGGGCACTTTGGGGTCACGCCTTGTCCCAGCGCTTGGGGTTCAGCATCCCGTCCTGCTGCACCCAGGGGACTGAGTGGCCAAAATCTCAGTGTCCCCACGGATGTGACAGCAAAATCTGGCATTTTTGGTGAATTGGAGATTGTTTTTGTGTTAAATGAGGGCAGGGGCGAGGCAGCTGCGTACGGCACCCGGAGCCGCTCGGCTGCCCGCTCCCCACCAGCCGCCTGCGTCGCGAGCTGCTGGCAGACTCCGGCGTGCTCCACATTATTCTTAATTATATTTTACTTTAAAGGGCCATTAATTACAAAGATTTCCCAGCAGAGGTCTTAAAGAAAAAAAAAAAGTGAGAGGGAAAAAAATAAAAAGCCCCTTCCGCACCAAGGGGTGGTGCGGGCGAGCTGGAGCGGGGGCACTGAGGGGGCCAAGGAGAAAAAGGGGGTGCAGAAAGCCCGGTGGCACTGGGGGTGTCCCTAACTTGTGAGTGTCATTGTGCCTGGTGGCATCTGGTGGGGACCAAGCCAAGCGCAGAGCAAGGGCCCTGGCTCCTGGCACCCAAAATCTGGGCTCCTGCTGGCCCCGAGGGTGTCTGGAAGCAGGGACCCCACAGGCAGCCACATGCCGCCAGCTTGGGGGGGGGGGCTCCTTCCCTCCTGCCCCGAGCCTTTTCCTCCCAGCCCCCCAAGGTCTGCATTTCCCCATCCTCCTGCTGCTCATCTCCTCAGCAGAGCAGGAAACATCCACGCTCATTTATGTTCATTTAATATTCATTTATTTTAAAGTCAGTTGGGTCATTTGCAGCAGGAAAAGCTGTGGTTTGGGGACAAGGGAAGGGCTGGGATGGGTGCAGCCCCCTCCCGGACCCGTCACCTGGGTCTGGGACATGCTGCAGGGTTGGGATTTGGTGCCCTCACCCCCCAACAACAACACAGCCCTGGCGAGGGGGGATCTGATGAGTCTGACCTGCAGGGCAGCCCCATCCCCAGGTCATCCACCTCTTCTCAATTAGCACTGACCCAGCTGGTGCCCAGCAGTGCTGTGGGCTCTTCTCCCCCAGCTGCTGGCCCTATGGGTGCTGCTGCAGTGCTGGGGGGGAAAAATGCTCTGTCTGAGGCTCCTAAACGTGCAGGTAAGAGCTGGGGGGTGAGGGTTGTCCTGGGGGGGGGGGGGCTCTTGGTGGGCTTATGCCAGGGATGTGGAGGTGGGAGCGCTGCTGAGTGTCCCTGGCTGCTGTGGTTTTTCTGCATGGAGAGCTGGGGGGGATTTTCTGGAGCTGTTTGGGAGGGCTGCAGGTGACTGTGGGTGTGCTGTTGGTGAGGTTCCTCTCTCCCACTGAATCCACGTGTGCTGAGCAAGGTCTTGGCACCCTGGTCCCTCCCGAGCTGTGATCTGAGCCCTGCAGCCCGTCCCCAGCTGCTGCACTGCGGCCTCCTGGTATCTCACGGCTCAGGTTGGCATTTCTGGGCTTTATTCCCCACTTCTCCAGGGTTACCCTGAGCTGTGACCATGCCTTTAGAGTTCAGGGGGATTTTGGCAGCGCTTCCAGCACTGCTGGGGACTGAGACTGGTGCGCTCGGGATTGCCGCTGACGGGCACCGCAGCACTCGGGGCCGTGGGGCTCAGCAGCGAGCTCCTCGTTTCCCTCTTGTCTCCTCCTGTCAGACAAGATTTGAAGATTCAATTACAGTGGGAGCTGCTGATAGAAGCGGTGCTGGCGCGCTGCTGGCTCCCAGCACCCGCGCTGCATGGGAACCAGATGAAAGGCGAGAGCAGCGCGAGGGGGTGGGGAGAGGAGGCACTGGGAACGGCGGCTCTTGATGGCTGACAAAGATCCTGGGAGGGAAAGGCAATAAACGAGGGCTTGGGGTGGCTGGGGAAGGTTTGGGAGTGTGGTACTGGAGCTGCAAACCCACATCTCCTTGGGTGCCCATCACCATCCCGTGTGTGCCCGGTGGGGCCAATTTGGGTGTCCCGATGGGCACCTGCTTGAAAGCACCACAATGCAGCCTGCCTGAATGTGCATGGTAGAGATTTTTTGCCTAAAATCTGGCCTAACAGAGCCAGATCTAACAGATCTCTGCAGCAGCAGTGACACACATGTGGCAAGGCTGGACTTCACCGTGCACAGGGCTCAGCGGTGTCACGGTGCTGCGGGATGCAGGACAAGCCCTCCGCAAAGGATGGATGCGCGCATCGGGGGGGAGCTGTCTCTGGCAAGTGGCACAGCAGAAGGCTGGATTTCAGTCAAGATTTATTTTTTTTTTCCCACCCTTTCTGAAGGCTGCCTCTTCCTTGAAAGCCGCGCTTTGTTTGTGCACGAACACTTCAGAGAGATGTGGGGACAATCTGGAGCGCCGCGGCTGCTGGTGCGCAGCACCGGGGCCTCTCAGCAGGGCACGGGGACAGCCCCGACTGAATTCACAGGGAATGCTGGAAAATATTCAATAGGGCCAACATCCAGCACGGTGCTGGGTGTGCTCAGCTCCTTGCCAGGCTCTGCAGTGGGGTCCCTGGGAGAACAGCACGTGGTCTTGGTGGAGCAGCAGGAATAACCCTCCTGGTTCTGAGCCACCTTTCCAATGCACCCGTTTGTGTCTTGGTGTCTCCATGTGGTGTTTGGGCTCTCAGCCCCAAAACTGTTGTGGGTGCAAGGATTAGTCCCTGAATTCCATATGGGGGGGCTGTTTTTGTGGGGCTGATGGCTCTTTGCTCCTTCTGAGGGTCAGAGATGAGATCTGGCCACTAAATGCCCACCCACATCCCGGGGGAGCCTTTACGGACCGATCCCCTCCCCTCCTGGTGTTTCCTGGGTGCAGTGGCAGTTGTTAAGGAAAATGAGGCTTTTTAAAGATAAAGGAGGGGGGTTGGACTGGAAAACTGGGTTCCACTCTGAATTACATTGTGGTCCCATCCGCATCCCAGTGCCGGGAGCCGGACAGAGCTCGGCTCTTGCTGTGTCGGTGCCGCAGCCCTGTCCTTGCAGGCGCAGCAGTTCCCAAACCTCAGCCCTGCTCAGGCACGGATTGATTGTGCACCAAACGGTCGAGGTGCAAACGTTGATCATGCAGGAAAGTGCTGGTCATCAGCCAAAAATAAGTGGTCCCCAGCTGGAATTGGTAATTCTGCTTCACAAACCAAGCGGATCGCGCCAGTGGTGTCCGTTCCCCCTGCGCAGTGGTTGTGCTTCGTGCCGTAGTATATTTTCCCTACTTGTCTGGCTCTTTGGTTAATAAAGATGGAGAGGAACAATAAAAATATTCATTAAAAAGGAAAAAAAATAAAAGATGGAGCCCTGCCTGTAGCCTCTAGCAGCTGGGAGAAGCAATTGCTAAATGAAACCGAGACCTCCAGGGTGGCTGCTGGTGCCCAGGGCTGGGATTTGGGGGTGGGGGGGATTTGGGAAGCCCAGAGCCCTGGGTGCCTGGTGGGGCCGTGGGATGCTGGGGGTGAAGGCCACAGCTGTGGCACCGCAGGGACGGCTGCTGCTGCGGGGCGGAGGGAGGGGGGCGAGGGAGCGGTGATGAAAAAGGGAATTAGCAATATAAGCTCTGGGAAAAAGCAGCTGTCGGGTGGGGTTATGCGGGGTTAAGCCGTTATCTCGGGCTGTATCGAACGTGGGGCTGGGCTCTCGCTGCTCCTCCCAGGTCATTAGGCGCTGTCCTGAGGAGTGAATGTGCCGAAACCCTCAGGCTGGGGGCTCTTGGCGTGGGCGCTGATGGATGGGAGCTCCACGGGGAGGCTGCGATGGATGGAGCCGGGGCTGGGAGGAGCAGGGGAGAGACCCCGTGGGGACCTGGGGCTGTGTGGGGACAGGCTCGGTGGGATGGGAGAAGGGCAGGAGAGGCAGGCAGGGTGCTCTGTGCTGTCCCCATGCCGTTGTCACACCAGCTGAGATGCAGCAAGTGGCATTTCTCATGGGGTTATCACTGATGGGATGGCCCCGTGGCACGCGGTGTGTCCATGCTGGCACAGGGGCTTGGGGGCAGCCGTCGGAGCACTCCAGCAACACCCCGTGTCTGAGAGCTGCTGCTGGGAGCCCTGCCCTGCCCCAGCCCGTGGCACCAAGGCGAGACGCGTGTTTCCTCCCCGCTTCCGAGGCGTGAGAAGAGCTCTGTGCCTCGCTGCGATTTATCGCCCGGCCCCGAGCCAGACGCCTGGATGGCTTCAATCTGCAGCTCCCGGAGCTGATGGAAATATCCCCCCGTCACATTAACATCACCCACAGCTACCGCAGCTGCGTGTCAGCAGCGGAGCAGCCAGCGACCTGCTCCCACGGGGCTGGAGCCCCCAGGTTGGGGCTGGCTCCATCGCACCCCCCCCTCCTCCTCCTTCAGGGGCTGGCTCCGAGCCCCCCTCACCGCACCACAGACGCCTTGGGTGAGCACCCACCCACCTCCAGCTCCCCCCCCAGATGCTTGTGATGCCTTTCCTAGAAGTACCAGCGAAATGCAGTGTGTTTATTTGTGCTGAAAAAACATGGAAATGGCAGTGGGAGCACAGCAGGATGGCCAGGCTGATGGTGAGGCTGCTGCCTCCCTTCCCTCCTTGGGCATCGGGGGCAGAGCGGGGTGCTCAACCCCTGTCCCTGTGGTGCTCTGTGTAATTCAGGGGGCATTGTGTTAGCTCCCGAGCTGTCGGAGGTATGGCTGGTGTTGGGGTGTGATTTGCAGCCCCTCCAAAGCCACCCAGCCCTAAACCTCCTGCTGCCGCCCGCCCTGTCCCCGCCTCACCCCCATCCCTCTCCCCTGTGCTATCTTCGGTCTAATTAGGAGGCCAGGGCGGCGCGTGTGAGGCGAATGTGACCTCATTAGTTTCTTAGGCTGTATTGAAACTTCTTCTCATTTACATCCCAAATCCCTGAGCGCACATCTCTGCTCTCCGGGGTGGCTGCTGCTGCTTTCCAACCCTTCTGGCAGGGCTCTGGGCCGCAGCCGCGTGCCCTCTCCCTGATCGCCTGCTCCACTTCTGCCTCCAAGCCGAGCCCCTCGTGGGTTTGGGGGGGGCAAATTCCTGCTTCAAAGTGAGGGGGGGGGGAGAAAGGCTCCTGGGGGTGATGCCCTGTGCTGGGGCACTACCCTGTACCCATGGGGATGGGGTGTGGGGAGAGCAGCCAGCACCCCTGCCCTTCAGCGCCTCCGTTTGCTGCAGCACGGGGATGCCCAAATCCCCCTGGCTTCATCCTCCTGACGTTCAGAGGCTTCCTTTCAAGCTCTGAGGATGCACAGCCCCGTGGAGCCTTTCTTTTTCCATCCTAGCTGGAAGGAGAGCGCGCTCTTTGCAACGGGAAAGTTTGCGTGGGCTCTCCTGTGTGCTGCTGGATCCCTTTATAGGGCAGGTACCTCCGAAAGCAAGATGTTTCCAGCTCTCGCAACGAGCATAATTCTTGAAAACGTACGCAATAAACAAAACGAGCCAAATGTAATTAAAATGGAGACAGCATATAATCTGGTAACCCACTTAGAGGCTCAAAGCTTCGGCTTTTTTTAAAAAAAAATGTTTGCTCCCAATCCATTTAAATAAACAGAACGCCACACAAAGGCTCTCTGTACATTATCAGGACACAAAGAGGAGCGGATCAAAAGCAGCTGTGGCCGGGCTGTACATATGTAGCGAGGAAATTGCTTGATCTCACGTTGCACCTTGCACATGCAAATGCGTCTGCGCCCCTCGCTGTGCGCCGCAGCCCAGCTGCTGCTGCTCCCCCCCCTGTGCTCTGCGAGGGGTGGCGGCAGGACCCCCGCTGGGCTCCCCCCTGCTGTCCCCCCCCCCCTTGTAGTGCTGGGAAATGGGTACGGCGAGGTGGGACCCGTGGGTGGCCCCGTGTCAGCCCTTGTGCCTGGTTAGGGTGCGGTGGGACCCATGGGTTGCCCTATGTCACCCTCTGTGCCCATGTAGGGTGCACTGGGATATCCCTCTGCGTGGTCTGGGGGGGTCCTGGGGTGCGATTGATGCTTCCCTACAGCACGAGGATGTGCTGGGGGTGCTCTGTGGTGTCTGCGTGTCCTGGCTGCTGTGGTAGGTGTGGGGAGAGGCCAAAGCTGGCTGAGCTGCGCCCTCGCCATGGGTGCGCACAGCAGTGTCTGGAGGGGTGAACTCAGAAACTCAGGAGATCGATGGGAATCCTCTTCCTTACTGCCTGTGCCACGGGTTCTCTGCTTGGCCGGTGTCACACAGGCCGTGTGCTGCCACATTGCGTCCCCCCAGGCTTGCTGGGGACCATCCTGGTGCTGTGGGGTTTCCACCTCCCCTCCCCAAACGCCGTCTGGCGGTTCCGCAGCACAGCCTGGCTGTGTTTGTTGGCCCTTGAAGTTTTGCCAACCAACGTGGTTTGTCTCGGGCCGGACAGCAGGGGCTGTGAATCCAGGACCAAGCACGCTCCTAGGCCAGCAGAAGGCATTTGGGGTCAGGCGAGCATCTTCCCCTCGCTCTTTGGGGTGGCTGGGGCTCACCGGGGGGTGCTCGTGGTGGCGCGATGTGGGGCGAGGTGGCGGTGGGGAGGGCGAGAAAGCTCTCCTTGAACTTTCCACCTATTTCCAGGTATCTTCAGCTTTAGGAACCGGAGCCTGGGCTCAGCCCGGGGGGGTGATTTCTCACCCCCACCCTCACCGATACCTCTCCCCGGGGGCTGCTCCAGGCTCGGTGCCCGCCGTCGGGGCCGGCTCCCGCAGCGGGCGGCGTCGCACCGGCAGAGGGAGCTCCGGGAGCGTCCTCCGAGCGGGGGGACCGGGGGCGGCGGGGCTGGACCCCCCCCCTCCCCCGGGCCGGAGCTGGGGGCTGTGCCCGTCGGGGGTGGCTCTGCCCCGGAGCTGGGGGTCCCTGCTGCTCTTTGGGGGGGGTCTGAGGGAGCGGGGCTGGGTGTGGGGCGGTGCTGGTGGGGGCACAGCGCCGGCAGCGCCCCCCCCCCCCCCTTCCCGTGGCCATCCCGGCGGTGACGGGCACGGCGGTGACCCCCCCCATCGCCCCCCCGGGGGCTACAAACCGTGTGTGCCTCGCACCGGGGGGGGGCAGCCCCCGCTGCCGGCAGCCCCACGGCCTCCAGCACGAGGGTCCCGGCCTCCCACGGTGGTGCTGGGGGGGGGCAGGACCCTCATTATCCCCCCCCCCCCCCCCCCCAGCGCGCCCTGTGCGCCCCGTCCAGCCGCGCCGGGGAGGGATGGAGATGGTAAAGGGGGGGGGGGGGCGCTGCCCGTCCAGCTGTGCAGCCCTGATTGACGGCCTCGGCGTCCAATGGGGGGGCTCGGAGGGGCCGGGGGGGGGCCTCCATTGGCTGGGGGGGGGAGGAGGAGCCGGGACTTGAAGTTGGAGTGAGGGCTCCAGCGGTGCCCAGCGCTCCGCTCGCCGCCCGCCCGAGCATCCTCGGCGGCTGCACCCCCCCGGGGGGCCGCTGGTGGGGGCGCGGGGGGGGGGGGCGCCGGAGCCCTTAGGGAGCCTCCCCCGGGGGCCCAACCCCGGCTGCTGGAAGGGGAGAAGGGGAAAAGGAGAAGGAGGAGGAGGAGGTGGTGGTGGTGGAGGGAGGGGGGGGGGCAGAGCTCGCCGCCTCCCCTCCCGCGGCTCGGGCCCCCCCGGAGGCACGGCGAGGAGGAGCTACGGAGCCCGCAGCCGGCAGGGCAGGGCGAGGGGGGCCCGGCCCCGGCTCCCCCAGCCATGCAGCCCCGGAGCTGAAGCCCCCCGGCCCCGGCGCGATGGGCTCCCCCCTTTAGGTTTCCTCCCCATCCCCGGCTTTCCCCGGCTCCCCCCCCCCCCCCAACCCCCCCCCACCCTCCCCCGGGGGGGGGTCGCGGCCGGAGGATGGACGAGGCTGGAGAGCGAGCGGCCACCGAGGACCCGGAGCCGGGCAAAAGCAAGACTTTCATCCGTCTCAACGACCTGTCCGGGGCCGGGGGGCGGCAGGGGCAGGGGGCTGGGGTCGGGGAAGGGGCCGGGGGGGGCGGCAGCGGCGGCGGCGGCTCGGAGGCGGAGGCGCTGCCCTACCCGGCTCTGGCCCCCGTCGTCTTCTTCTACCTGAGCCAGGAGAGCCGGCCCCGGAGCTGGTGCCTCCGCCTGGTCTGTAACCCGTATCCTTTGCAGGTGCCGGCGGCGAGGTAAGCCAGCACCCCCCCCCCCACCCCTTCCCTTTTTTGCCCCCCCCCCCCCTCCCTCGGCTGGGATTTTTAGGAGGGGATGGAGCCGGCTCGCCCCCCCCCCCACCCCGGTGCCCTCTCGGGAAGTTTGCTGGGTTGTTGCAGGGGGTGCATCTCGCCCCGTCCCACTTGGGGGGGTCCCCTCCGCTGTGCCCCCCCCCCCCCAAATCCCCGAGCTCCCCCGGGAATGGGGAACGGGCCCCCTCCTCCTGCTCCTCTCCTGCTCTCCCCGGCACGCCGAGGGACCCCAAACCCCATCGTCCCCCCCCCTTTGCAGAACCCCCCCTTCCTCCCTGACCCCGTTTCTCACCCGTTTTAGGCTACCCGCTCCCTTCCCTGGGGGTTTTAATGAAGCCGGGGGGGGGAGGCGGTGGTGCAGGGGGGATGGAGAGGGGCTGGGTCGCTGCTCGCTTACGGGGTCCCTAAATAATTCACGGTGTGTGGGGCCGGCTGGAGGGCCCGCTCTCCCCAAACCCTCCCGGGCTGCCGTGGCCCAGGGGCTGCTCCTGGCTCGGTGGGGTCCGGGCAAAAGGTGGGGGGAGCGGGGTCCCATGGGGTGCCCGTCGGCCGGGTCCCGGGGTGAGCCGTGCCCCCACACAAGCTCCTGGTCCCCTCCAAACTCCCCGTCTGCTCTGCACAGGTTCCGTGTCCGAGCTGCTTTAGTCAAGTTTTAAGCTTTCAAAAGAGAAGGGGGGGGGGGGGGGGAAGACAATAGGAAAGCCACTTCTTGCTGCAGTCTCGGTGCCTTGAAAGCCTCCCTTGGAGTTGAGTCGCGCCCAGCGCACGGCTCCTCGCCTCGCGCGTGGTTTGCCAGCCCCGAACTCCAGCTCCGGCGTGTGATCTGCAGGAAGAAAAATCCCACAGGGGGATAAAAGGAGGCGATGTGGCTTCCAGCAGGGGATGGTGCCCGCCAGCTGCCCGTGTCCGGGGTGAGCGGGACCTTCCCGGGGCCGTGCAAAAACCAGCGCCGAGCACGGGCGGGCAGAAACCCCACATCTGGAGTGGGAGAGGCTGTGCGGCAGCAGGGAGGACATGTTACACGGCACCGAGGGCCAGCACGAGCTGGGCGAGAGCTCCCAGCTCACACAAACCGGGAGTAAATCCGTCGGGGCTGAGGTCGCTGTGCCCGGGCGAGGGGCTGCGGGAGCTGTGGGTATTGTTTTAGTTAAGCTTCGGCAGTAATTCATCCGATAAGCAGTCTGCCTCCTTTCCTAAAATGTCCCCCAGGAGGGGAAGAAAAGCAGGATTTCTCTTCCCAGTCATGAATGCTCCCTGCGGTTCCCCCCAGACCTCTCTCGCACCAGCCAAGCAAGCCGGGGCTGCGTTTATTTCAGCATCTTAGGAAATCTCCAAACTTTGTGGAGCGTTCTGTTTTGGGGAGGAATATGAACTGCGAGTCCGGGTGCTCTCCTTCGGTGGATAATGCAATTTATGACAGCTGATTTATGGATGTTTTTTTTCAACCCCCTGCCTCTCCCCGGTGGTGTTGTTTTGAAGCAGGTGTCGACACCTGAATGTTTTCAGCTGGTTTGGGTGAAATCCCCTCCACCCCGCTCCCTCCAGCAATGGCTTAAAATGCCTCTTGTCCTATGAGCGGGTTTGCTTTCATCCCTGGGAGAGGAGCGTTACCGGCAAAGCCTCCCCTGGGCACCTGCACACCCTGCTGTGCGCAGGGCTGAGCGCTGGGCACAGCCCCGGGGGCTGCGTTTTCCTCCTCTCCTGCTTCCAACGGGGAAATCAAACTGCTGGGAGCCCTGGGAGCGATGCCGCAGGGCTGCGGGTCGGGTGGCTGTGAGCTGCTGGGTGTTTTCTGGGCCGCTGACCCACAGCTGGGGGAGCTTATTTAGGAAAAGCAAAGAAAAAGTGGTCTTTAACCAGGTTAACCAGAGCGGTGCTGCTCGTGGGTTTGGCTCTCCGCAGCCCTTTGCTTTTTTAGATGTTACACTTTTATCTTGCTTATCGTGGTGGGCCAGAAAAGTGAAAAAGTGACTCTTCCTGCGCTGTAATCTCCTAGGAATCGTGCCCTGGTGCCACAAACCTATAATCGCCTCCTCGGAAAGTCCTTGCTGCCACCAGCTGCTTGGGGAGGAGTGACAGTGCCCGGCCACGTGGCTGGCAGGAGCCCTCCCTGCCCGCTGCCTCTGGCAGCCGATGGAGGGGCTCTCGGGGGCTCCTTCCATGCCCTCATCTTGTTTTTGCCTCTCCCTAGGTGAGGCTGTGTGGATATCCACCTCCTGCCTGCTCCCCAATGTCCCCCTGCCCTCCGTGGCGGTCCCTGCGGGCAGGATGGGTGCTGCGGGTGTTGTAGGGGGTGCTGGAGCTGCTGCTGCACCCAGAGCCCTCTCGCTGCCCCAGCAAGGCCAGCTGGTGTCCCCGGGGCTGGCGGTGTCCCCGGGGCTTGTCACATCCCCGTGCCGCTGGGATGCTGCTCTCCATCCCTGCAGGCAGGTTGTGTGACCGTGATGGCCAAGGCAGGGCGAAGGTTGACGGGCTGGGTGTCAGCAGGGATGCCAGGTCCTGCCGGGATGATTTGTGAGGCTCTTCTACCCTGTTCCAGCTCCAAGCATCCTCTGTTTGAGGCTGTTCCTCCCTTGGTCTGGAGCGGGGATGGGGGAACCAGTGCCGGGCTCTCGTTCTGCTCCCTCAGGGCTAGAAAGTGGTCGCGGAGTTTGTCCTGATCCAGAAACTGAATGCTCCAGGGCCTGAAACGTTGGGTTTTTAACCTTAAAACTCTCAGCCTTGCAAAGCTCTCCTTCCCCTCCACCCCATTGTGGTTTTTGAAGGAAAACCTGGTTGGGGCCAGGCCCCCAAAGGGGAGGGAGGTGATGGGACGTGCTGCGGGGTCACCGAGCTGGGGCTGGGGGCATCAGGGCTGGGGAAGGCTGGGCTGGTGGGCAGGGAGGAACGGGGGTCCCCGGGGGGGAAGGAGGAGGGAAGCTGGTTCTGCTCGACTTTCCCTTATAGGATAAAAGCACCACGAAGGCTGGGAGGATGAAAGGCTGCAGCAGGGGCTGTGCCAGCCTGCTCCTCTGATCAGAGGCAAGAAACGAGGCTAGGGCTCGAGAGCTGCGCGGTGATTGAAGAGCAGGGCTGGAGGAAGCGGGGAGGATGCTGCTGCGTGGCGTCAAGAGCTCTGAATAGGAAAATAACAGCGTTACTGGAGGGCCTGGGATGTTGGTGCTCCAACCTGCCTCTCCCCGGTGGCTGCGCACGGAGCGGTTTGGCTGTACCGAGCTGCTGCCCCACAGGATGCCTGGCACGGCCCCGTCTCATCCTCCTGGGGCAGAGCTCACGGCCTCTGGACCTTAGGTTTTAAATTTATTTTATGGCTGAGGGCTGTGTGGGGCCGGCTGGGGCTGCTCCATGCCCGTGTCTGTGTGTCCCATGTGCCGGAGCGTGGTGGGACGGGGCGCGAGCCCATCGAGCTCTGCTGGGGTTTGGGCTTCCCCAGCTGGGTGTGCTCCGTGCCGTGGGGGCACACGAGGTCCTCGTCCCCTCCTCGGGCTGGGTGCTGCTGCTCGAAGGGCTCAGCTGTAGCACGCTTAAAAATGGTTGATTTTTTTTTTTATCCAAAGGGTGTGTTTCGAGGGGGGAGCGTGTTAGTGCTCTTTGATGGTAGGTTTGTGAAGCAGCTCACTTCTGGGTGCAGTGAACTGAGGTGCTTTGCTTTGGGAGGTTGAAACTGAAAGATTTCTTTTTTTTTGTTTGTTTTAAAAACCCACCAAGGAGGAATTCAGTGGCTTCACCCGCCCCGTGCTCAGTCCTGGTGCTCGCTTCTCTCCTCTCCTGCAGCCACCAGGTCACCGGTGAGCGCCTCCTGCTGAGGGGGGATGCAGAAGCCCCATTCCCTGCAGCTCACAGGGAACTGGAGGCTGGGGGGGGAGGCTGGGGGGGTCCTCACGTCCCCTCCCTGCCCGTGGGGACAAGGGGAACTGGGATGGGGCACGGCTGGGGATGTGCTGCTCTGCCTCCCATGCAGCGATATCAGGAGAAAAAGCAGGACTCACTGCCTTCTAGCAAGGGCAGCACGAGCGTGGTGTCTTTTTTTTTTTTTTTCCTTTTTTTTTTCCCCATTTATTCCTCCTTTCCCAAGGGACAAATAACTCTGAAGCCTCTTCCCCGCCGCTCGGAGCCCTGCGGGAGCGAATTTGGGCTCGGTGTGGCGGCCGGCAGCCCCCTCACTGCTGCCTCCCGAGCAAAGCCAGGAGCTGCTTGATCCTAATCTCGGTACCACACCGACCCCAATCCTAACACACCGATCCCAATCTTAACACACCGATCCCAATCCTCCTGCCCCGCATCCATCCAGCTCCGGGAGCTCCCCCCCGTTGGCTGCTCCGCGGGTGTGTTTTCGAAGGGAGATTCTCTTCGGCGAATTCCCTCTCCCAAGGCTGTTGTGTCACATCTGGAAGTTTGTGTAGGAGTTTATCCAAGCGCTGGAGCACGGGGCAGCTTTTTCTCATTTAAAAATCATAGGCTGGCATTTTGAGCCGGGCTGGGGGGGGGGAGGGAGGAGGAGGGCTGAGGGAGCTGTCTGCCAAAAAGGAGACTGGAGCAGAGGAATTGTAATGACTTCCAGAAGTTTTTCTTTTCTTTTCTTCCTTTCTTTCTCTCCCTCCCTCCCTCTCGGCGCGCAGACAAAGGGCTGAGCCCATGCTGGTTATGTCATCCCAGCCCGGGGACCCGGCTTCCCCGGGGGGGACCGGGGGCTGCCACGGCTCTGAGCCCCCCTGGCAGGAAATCCACGAGGACGATTCCTACAAGGAGATGCCCCCAGCCTGCTTTTAATTTGGGGAGGGGGCGGCTCACCCCAGCCTCCTGCATCTCCTGGGGCTTGGACCCCTGGGGCCAGACCCCCCTGGGCACCTCTCATCGCCAGTGCTCCCCCCCCCCCCCCCGTGCCGGTGGCACCCCTCGGCCGCTCGCTGCCCTCGAGTCCATCCTTTTGTGCTCCCCCCCCCCCTGGTTCGGTAGCACTGGGTGGTGTTGGAGTCGCTCAAGAAATGCCCAGGATTTTATGATGCATACAAAATTTTCTGCTTTCTTCTCCCCCCCCCCCCCCACGCCGCGCACCCCCTGCAGATGTTTTGGCACCGGGCTGAAAAAATGCCTCTCTCCCTTTTCTCCTTTAAACTCTTCGCTATTTTTTTTTTTTTATTTCCTCGCAGAAAAGATCAGGCTTTTCTTTGCCTGGGCTTCTCAAACCCGGGTCTCTCTTAGCCCTGCATTTTTGCTGTATTTTGCTGGGAGGGAGAGAGAAAAAACCTCTGGCCCAAAGGAGCCCCCACGCTGGCTTTGTGCGCGGATCCCGCAGTCGCTTTCCCTGGGCAGCCTCAGCCCCCGTCCCGTGCACGGAGACCCGGGGAAGGAGCATCCACAGCCGGGCTGGGAGGGCTTTGAAGCCTTGCTGTGGTTTGGAGGGCTTGAAATTTTCTAGTTAATTAGGAGGCCTGAGTGTTTCTGGGTTTGTTCCGGGGCCAGAGCGTGGCTTTTTCTTCCCCTGGCGGAGGCTGCGGAGCGCCTTGGCTTTCCGCTGAGCGACCTAGATGGGGAATTTTTTTTTTTTTTTTTCCCTTTGGTTGGTGATGCACGCGGAGGTTTCCCCCAACCTGGCTTGGCTGCGCTCGCGAGCCTCGGCCTCTCAGCCAGGAATCCGGCCTGGCGCGAAGAAAAATAATAATAAAAAAAAAAAAAAAGAGAGAGAGGAGGAAATTCTCATGGTTTTATATAACCGAGTGAGTAACAATTGATCGTGCTTTGGGATGCTTTCACATCTGCTTCCTACCAAAGCCTCGGCAAAGAGGCTTTGAGCGGATGGAAAAAAAAAAAAAGCACATTTTTCACCCTGACTGTTTGGCCGAGAGAAAGTTTCGGGCTCGCTCTCTGCCCGCGGTGGCATGGTGCTGGTCGCTGCCCCAGCACGAGCGGGGCTGTGGGGACACCCACATGTGGGGACGCTGCCACCGAACGTCCCGGGGGCACCCTGCAGCCACAAGTGGACGGGGCTCGGCTTGGCCCCGGCGTCTGGAGCGTGGTTTTGTTGGAATTTTTCATGCGCCTCCCAGGAGGAAGGGCTGGGGGTGGGTTTGGGGGTGCATCCGTTGCTCTCGCCCTCGTTGGAAGAGTATCCAAGGAATGTGGGGTGTCCTCCTGGGGGGCAGCACAAAACCAAACCCAAATGCTGAAGCCCATCGGGCAGGTGATGGGAGGGAGCTGGGAACTTGGCAGGGACGAGCTCAGAAAGCAAAGGGGATTGATTTGCTGTAATCCACGCTCCAGCCCCACGCTCGCAGGGTTCCGGTAGCAAAGCAGCCTTAGACTTCGCTCTCATTTGGGTCTCTTCCAAGAGATTTTCCCCCGGCGCATCCTCTGAACCTGCCTCGGGATGCTCCTGATGAGTGTTTGGGGCTGGAGGGGGCTTCACCCACCCGCCCATCCCTGCGCTTTGTGCCGCCCCCCGGGATTTTCTGGGCTTCAGAACCGACACAGGCCGGGTTTGGAACTTCTCCTGCCTGGCACTGACGGTCTCCAAGGGGCTGGCGGCCACAGCAGCAGCCCAAGGCAGAGCCCTCCCCTGCCCAGATGGCGGATAGGACTTGTTAATGATTTGTTAATTCAATTAGGAAGCGATCGTTAACCCCTTGCGAGGACACAGCTCCCTTCTGCAGGGCAGGGTTCGCCCCCACGCCTGCGACTCCCGGTGCCAAAACATTTATTTGGCGTGAAGCTGACAGCCACGCTATGCGAGCCGAGATGTTAATCGGGAACGGGGCTCGTTGGCAGCACTGGGCTGAGACCGGGCTCCTGGGGGGGAGCATTTTGGCTCCCTCCCCACCCCAGGGGCCGTAGGAAGCAAATGTTCCCTCTGCTGAGCCCTGAGCGAGGCTTTGAAACGCATTGGATGCGCTGTGCTGTAACCAGCCTCCCCTCCAGCCTTACCCAGTGACAGCCTGAAAAACCCAGGTCTGGTCGGGCTGGCGGCACCTGGCTCGGTGGTACAGGTGTAGGGTGCCTTGGTTTTGGGGGTGTCTTGAATTTTGGGAGCCTTCCTCTCCCGGCAGGCTGCCTGCAGCAACGCTACCTTAACTGGAGAGGAGAGAGAGCCCGGTAAGGATGATGAATTGCGGGGCCCTCGTGCTCCGCTGAATTAATGCTTATTTGGGCAGGCAGGGAGGAGAGGAATTAAATTAATATCTGACTTGTAACTGCTACTGTATGTGCTTATTGACTTATCTGGCTTTGGAGGAGCATAAATACGTCTCAGGATATGCCCCCGAGACCGCAATCTGCCGGGGTCACGGCGCAGGTCTGTCTCTGATGCTCCTTTAGAGACTCGCCGTGACTTCTGGGGTCACGGCTCCTAATTCCTCTGACAGAGGACCCGGCCGCTCGCAGATGTGAACGTGTTTGTGCTGCACTGCGAGCCAATGTCATAAATCTTGAGGGCCTGCGCCTCGCATAAATCGCGTTTCTGTCTGACCCCACCGACTGCTCGGGGCTGGGGGCGGCTCAGGCTCGGGGGAGCGAGCGGGGTGGGCGAAGCCCCTCGGTGCTGGGACTGCCTGGATTAGAGCTGCAGCCCCTTTCCTCGTGCTTCCAGCCATTCCCCGAGCTTTTGCCTGCTTTGGGCAGTTGTTGGTGGGCTGGGGATGCCTCAGTGAGGCAGGCTGGGGGTCTCAGACAGCCCTGCTGCCCTTCCCAAGGGGGCACAAACCCACGGATCTGTGCAGAGGAGCAAAAGCTTCCCTGGTTCAGGTGTCCCAGGGGGTGTAACGCCAAACCCTGTTGTGCTGTGGGTGCTGGGGTGGGCACTGCTGCCCCCTCCCCCTGTGCACAAGGAAGGGGAAGGGACATTTCCTTCTCCCAGCTTCTCGCCCCGTCCTGCAGGGACACGTCCCTTTGGAAACCTCCCCCTCTGGCTGGCCTGGGGGAATCCTGCCCGGCACCAGGCTGGAAACCAGCTGAGGAGCCCAGCACCAGCGTGGGCACCCGTGGCAGGGGTGGGGACGCTGCCCTCCCTTGTCTCGGTAACTGGGATTTGTCTCCTCCAGCAGCGGACGTTCAAACCTCGCAGTTGGGCTCTGGGCTTGGCTTTTTGCTGTGTTTTGTTCTCTCCTTTCTCGCAGCCCCGTGGAGCTGGGTTGTCTCCCTTCCAGGAGCTCCGGAGGGCTGGGCAGGTCGTGGTCAAGCTGCAAATCCGGCCGCGAATCCCCTTTGTGACAAAAAGGATGCTCTGAAAACGCCGCTCTGCACCTCCTCCCCTCCCCAAACCCCTCCTTTTACCTTCCCCACACCTCCACTTCCCACCTCGCAGTTTTACTATTGCCTTGGTTTCCCATCGGGGGCAGGCTGCGGGTTGGTGTGTGTGTGTGTGTGATGAATCTATTCAAGGAGTTGTGATCTCTGCGTTTCATTTTGCAGTTCAGCTGGAAAGATCTCGTTTCCAAATACACCCACACACAGGCACGGCGAGAGAAAGCAGGCGAGGGAGCTGCTCAGGGGGATGGGGCGGCCGTGGAGAGAGCGCCAAGGAGGGGACCGGGGCGGGCAGGGCTCGGTGCCAGGCATGGAGCAGCCCCGAGGCTTTCCCTGAGCTCGGTGAATCCTATCCGGAGTGATTTTTGTAGGCTTTATTTAGGGACAGGAGGTGCTACCCTGCGCCCCGAGGCTGCATCTTGAGGTGATGCACGTGCTGGGCTGTGCCCGTGGGTGGCCGGCTGCCCTGCTGGGGTCATCCAGAGAGAGGGGTCCTGGGGGCAAAGGTCTTGCTCTGGGTGTGGAGAGCCAAAACTGTGCCTAGGATTGGCCTGGGGAGCCGGGGAAGGGAATGGGACACCGCAGTGTGAAGGCATGGGAGTGTGTGCGTACCCGCTGTGTGCTGAGCAGGGCACGGCAGCGTGCAATAAATGCAGAGGTACAGAGAGGAGTTGTGAAATTCCTCTTCCAGTGACCTTCAGGCCCAAGCCACCTCACTCCCAAAGCTCATCAGGTGCTGCAGGAACCCGGCTGTAGGTCCCCGTCTGCGCCCCCTGCCCAGCACCATCCTGCCCAGCCCAGGTCCTGCCTCTGGCTCTGGGCCACATGGGGAGCTGCTGGCGGGGTGGGCGCATCCAAGGGGGGTTGGGATTAGCAGAAAGCACCAGGATCTTCGTGCTGGTGGCACCTCAGTGTGCACAAAATAGGGTCCCTGTGTCCCCCCTACCCTTGGGTCTGTGTCCAGCAGGGCCGGTGGCAGCGGCCACCCCGTGCTCGTGCACCGTGCTCGGCCCCCGCGCGCCGCATCCTCCTGCCGAGGCTTCTGCGTGATTTTTTCCATCCGTCCGAGGCGGCTGAGCTCATACAACAATATTCCCCGAGCCAACACTGCTCCTTTTTGAAGTCCCTTGTTTTGGTATCCCTCAGGCTTCACCTTCCCAGCCCCGAAACACAACACCCCCTCGGCACCGCCGCCTTCCCCTCGGCACCACGGCTCTGCTCGTCCCCTGCGCCTTGCGGGGGCCACCCTGCGAAACCACCGCCCTGTCCCCGAGGGGGTCACTGCATCCACCACAAATTTTAAGTGGAAATGGGGATGCTCCGGGCCCTGCAGCCTGCGGTGTTTGTCTTAGCCGGGTGCCGGGGATGCCAGGGCAGTGAGTTATCCCACTCTGCGGTCAGGGTGGAAGCCAGGGCAGGAGGGAGCGGGGAGGATGTGGCAGCGAGGAGCGATGGCGAGGCGCTCCCAGCCAGCGCTCGTGGCCAAGAATTGGGTTTTGCTGGGGTTTCGCTCCGTTATTTGTATTTATTTTATTTTTTGTTGTCGCTGGCTGAGAGGTGAAGCCTGTGGGATAAGCAGCGGAGGTTCCGGGAAATATTTCGCCTCGCTCGTGGTGCTGGGTTTTGTGTTGCTCTGGCAGCGGATGAAGGCGGCAGAGCGCAGGCAGCTTGGCGCAGGGCTCTTGTTCCCCAGCTCCGCCCGGCCACGAGCGGCGAGAGAAAACCCCAGCGAGCCGCCTGCCTCTCCGGGGCCCGTTTGAACTTTTCTCCCTCTTTTTTTTTCCCCCTTTTTCTTTGAGCCAGGACCTTCCTGAGGGGCTGGCATCCCCAGGCAGAGCGCACATCTATGGTGGTGTGCTGCCAGCCCTCTCTGGGCTGGGGCTTTTCTGGGATTTGCCTTTCCCCCTGATTTTCTTCCCATGGCTTTCGCCCCTCAGGCTCTTGTGCTCGCCGCTGGGCACGGGGCAACTGTGGCTGAAGGCAGAAACTGTTGAGGCGAGGATGCGAGCTGCTGCTCATGGCCTCCTGTGTGTTCTCTCCGATTAAAATCTTAAATTCTGCCATTTTTGACAAGATTTGGGTTTTCCGCGCTGAGCCGCAGAGTCTCTATGGCAACAGCTAGAGGCAACTTCCCTCCCCAGCCCGTCTGATTTTGCAGAGGGGGAGAGGACGGGTGCGGGCACGTGCCCGAGAACTGTTTGAACCCCCAGCATGTGGGGCAGGGAGCAGAACAGGGGCACTCGGTCACAGGGAGATGCAGAATTGCATCAAGCAGGGGACTGCAGCGAGCTCTGCCCCCCCTGCCCCTCGTGTGTTCTCCTGCCTGTCGGGGGGAGCAGTGCCGCGTCCACCCCCATGTCCATCCATCTGTCCATCCTGGGGCTGCTTTGGGGTTTTCTGCTGGGGTTTGCTGTGCCCCAAGGAGCGCAGCGAGGTGGTGGCAGAGCTCAGAGGCGTGATTAAAACCCAAACCTTTCAGGAAAAGCTTCGCAGAAAGGAATGGAAAGGGAGTCAGCTGGGCTAGATTGAAACTTAATAGGTTTTGGGAGTAATTTTGAGAGTCCTATACTGGAGGTCTTTCTAGAAAGATACTATACAACTTAATAACATGTTATATTCCTATATATTATATTTAAATCATCCTATAGTATTGTGTAGGAGGAATCTAATTTTCCACTACAGGGTAATATACCTTCCTATAGGTTTTTGATCGTGTTTTTTTTTTTTTGTCCAATGGAGTTAAATAAAAAAAATTATATCCTTCCTAGAAAACCTAACGAGATGACGAGAAAATAATAGCTTTAATTTATTTAATAAAGGATATAAGTATTTTTCCTGGGGGTTTATATAGCCACAAAAAAAAAAAAAAAAAGGAAAAAGAAAACTCACTTTGAACTTGTTGGGAAGGGGTTTGTGAGCGGAGGGAGAGGGGTCCTGGGGCCATCGGACTGGTCCCCAGGGGTTCATTGCCAGGAATAATGTCCCTGGGAGCAAAGAGTGGGTCCCCCATCAGCTGGGGGAGTCCTGCATGGGGCGGCAGGGGTCTCACTGTGTTGTGGGTTATATCCTTGGGGTGCAGGAGGCGCTTGTGTTTATCCTGAGGTGCCGTGGGGGATGCGTTTCTGCCTGGTGATGCCGGGTTTGGGGCTGGAGCCGTCTCCAAAGCGGTGCTGTGCTAAGGGCAGGGCTGCATCTGTGGGCTCGCCTTGCTCCCTGGGTTTTGGGGTCTCCAGTTGCACCATGGCCAACAAACCCCTATTGCTGTGCACCCTGCTCGGGTACGGGGAGGCTCCCCAGGGGCTGCGGGACCGGGCTCCTCCATCCCAGCGCGCAGCCGCCCAGCACTGCATCCTCGGGGGACATGGGGACCCGCCGGGCACCCAGCACCTCGGTGGCCTCCTGGGGGAAGCCGGTGGCCCTGGTCCTTGGGGGTCCCCAGAGGACAAGCGCTTTTTAATAGCCATGGCAACTAATAAGCCCCGCGCGGTGACATCCCGCCGTCGCCTTGGTGACGGGCCGCACATCACATAGCAACATGTGCCTCACGTACCCATGGAAACGGGAGGGTTTTTAGCATCGCCCCGGTACATCTCCGCTCGGGGAAGGTGCTGGGGCTTATCCCTATGTGACCCCGCTGCAGGCAGGGCTGTGCCCGGGGGCTGCGTGGCTGAAATCCCAAAGGGGATTTGGGATGGCACAAGGAGACCCCCGGCACGGGGAGGGAGCGGGGTTTGGTGGGGACAGGGCAGGAGCACGGTGCTTGGGGGTTTGTCATGAGGGCAGCAGGTCTGGGGGGTGGAAATCATTAGAATTAGGTATCTGATGGGCTCATTGAATGGGGGAAAATAAGAAAAGGTGCTGTGGGATGGAGGCTGGAAACCTGCCTTGCTGCGGGCAGGGTGGTGTCGCAGCAGGATTTTCGCAGGCAGCCCGCAGGCTGGTTTCCCCAGGGTCACCTCCTCCTCCTCAGGCTCCCACCTTGGGTTTTTCCCGGTGGGATGCAGAGGCTGGGCAGTGCTGCTCCTCCCTGGGCAGCATAAATCCTCGGGGGGGTCTGTGGCCCCAACACGTGGCCGGGTGGGATGGGGCTGCGCGACCCCATGGTGGGGCGCAGCACTCACACCGCGACGCTTCCCATTAAACATTTTCCTGATATTTGCCACTACCAGGCTGGAAAATTTAGGAGCTGGTTCGTTTGTAGCTGCTGAAGTGCTTCTTGCAAGCACACGCAGCCCTTCTTTCCCTGTTTTTACAGACTTGCCATTAAAACCACATCGTGCGGGCACTTTGGAGAGCAAAAGAGCCAGTGGCCATGGCCCAGGGCCGGTGTGCAGGTGGCTCTGCGGGGTGGGTCAGGTTCCCCCTGCAGATCTGTGGGTCTGTCTTGGTCAGGAACTTGGTGCTGTCATGGACGGGCTTTAAAAACGTTGGAAATCTGCACCAAGAGCTTTTCTGGACCTTAGGCTGGCAGCAGGGCCACTTCTGTGCTTGCGGTGTGTTTCTGCCCACCTGTCAAGGCTCTGGGGTGTGCTGGTCCGTGCCGGTGGGAAATCCCTTCCCTTGCCCCCAGATCTCACCGAATAGCTCACCATGTGCCCCAGGGGCGGTTGGACATTGGATGGTTTAGAGTTCAGAATAAAATCAGCCGGGAAGCCACGACAAAAGGTCGAAGGAAGGGGCGAGGTGATGTCCTGGGGCCGTGCCATCCCTGAGGAACCCCATCATGAGGCTGGGCTGCCCCGGCTGCTGGCTCTGGGGTCCTCACACCCCAGCTCATCCCCTGCAGCAGGAGTGTTGGCACTGGGGGGCTGCCTCAGGGGGTGTCCGTGCCGCTGGCCTTGTCCAGGGCCGGGGTCTGGTGGAGAAGCTGCTGCTCGTACCCATAGCCGTGGGTCTGCCCCCGGGCTCACTCCTCCCGGTGTGCTGCAGCATTTGTGCCTCTGACAAATCTTCGCGTTTATTTTCCCCCCACAACTCGGGGAGCGCAGCCAGCCTCTCCCCGGCCCTGCCCTAACGAATCAGCTCGCGATTCCCAGCGTGTTTTTGGCACCGGGCTGGAAATCCCAAGGCTCCGTTCAACCAGCAGCCAGCCAGTAAAAATAAAAAATAATAATAAAAAAAAAGAAAAATGGGGAAGGAGGGGGGTAAAACTCAACCGCTGGGCTTCTCGCCACGGCTAGGATGTGGTGCTCTAGGGGATGTACCCCAGCCTTGGCCATCGGTGTGGCGTGCAGGAGCCTGGAGGAGCAGGGTTGGGGTCTCCACGAGCTCATCCAGCCCCGCTGCGGGGTTTGGGGGTGACAGAGGCAGCGCCGGCCGCAAAGGAGGGCTGCAGCCAGCTTGGCGAGGCTTAATTAAATGTGAAATCCTGGCCCTCATCTCCCGGGCTTTGGCTTGGGATGCCGCGGGTAGGAAATCACTAGAAGGAAATAATGAGAATTAGAGCAACTTGAAGGGCCGCTGCCTTCCCGGCTGGCACGAGGCGAGCGAAGCGCGGGGCTGCAGAGCCGTGGGGCAGCGGGACGCGGCCACGCTTCTCCTCGGGGTATGTGGGGCGTGGATGGGGTCGTGCCCGGGGTTGTGGGGCAGCTTTTTGGGGTGGCTGTGCTGTCCCTCATCGCTCCAGCTGGGTGCTGCCCGGAGCTGGGACTCGCTCGGGGTGGGAGCTGCCTCTCCCCGATCCCCCAGGTGCTCAGTGACCGAGCCTGGCAGCGAGCATCTCCTGCAGTAGGTGTCCTTTATTTTTTTTTTTTTGGTGTGTGTCTCTTTTTCTTTAGAGGCGTGCTCATTAAGGCTGCAAAGAGCCTTACTGTAAATTGGATACAAATGTACAGTTAACACCGACTCTCCCCAAGGCCAGTGGAGGTATTCTGGTATTTAACGGAGACGAGGGGAGAGATCCAGGGGAAAAAAAAAAAAAAGAAAAAAAAGGAAAAGTGGCTCTAATTGAGGCCGGTATTTGAACAGTGAAGACCAATTAATGCTCCTGAATCAATAGGGCTGCGTGACTGAACTAATACAGCCCTGCTGAGGGTTTGGGAGCACGCAGCTCCTGGGATGCTTTTGCCTGGAGCCTGCCTGGGGCGAGCTGTGGCCGTGCAGGGACCGTGGGGTTTGCAGAGCCCTCGGGGTTTACAGCCCTGAGGGGCAGTGGGAGGTGCAGATGAGATGATTTGCCCTCAGACGTGCAGGAAAAGCGATGGGAGGCAGAATTTTCATGCTGGCAACCTTGGGCACCATCGGGGGGCAAGCCCTGCCCCGAGCTGCCTGCAGCTCGCCCCGGTGCCCTTCCCCTCCCTGCTGCTCCTCCCAGCCCCTCGCTCCTTTTCCAAGTTAGAAATCCAGGACGCTGCCGGATGCACTGGAGGAAGGTGGGGGGAAAGGCAGCCAAACCTGGCGGGCTCGGGAGGTTATTTCTGGCCGGGCTCGGTGCCACGCTCGCTACCTTTCGCTGCCTCCTTCCCACCTCCCACGGCCCCGCTGCAGCTGGGGCGGAGGAGCCAGCGCCAGCCCCGTGGCGATGGGGGCAGGAGGCAGAGCTGATGGCAGCTCCTGGAGGCTGCGTGCCAGCGCAGGAGGGTTAGTGGGTTGGAAAAATATGGCCAGGGGTGTCAGTGGGACCTTCCTCCCCCCTGATGCTTTGCCCCACGCCCCGATCCTTGAGCTGGGTGAGGGTCTGGGTGAACCGAGCGCATCCCCATCGCCTCCAGGCAGGCTCTGTGGTGTGAATGGAGAGCCTGGCTTCTGGTTTTTGCGCTTTTCTCGTGATTTCTGCTGTGTTCCCATGGCTCCAGCTGCCGGGACAGCCGGGGGAGCAGCTGGCAGCGCGCTCAGCCCCGGTGCCACACACTTGCCCGAGCAAAAGCTGTGAGCGAAGGGAGCTGGCGGTGTGGGGGCTGCTCCAAAAAACCATTTCCTGAGCGTGCCGAGGTTCGCTCCCCACGGGGGAAATCTCGGTGCTGGGCAGGACGATGCTCTCCTCGCTTCCCCAGCAAGGATTTGGGCTCAGCATCCTCCACGGCGAGGGGCTCCGGGGGCCTCCGGAGCGGCACAGCCGGTGCCGGGCGGGCTGTGGGGCTGGAGGCACGTGTGTTTGTGGCGGGCAGAAAGTAAATGTTGTCACTTCGCATTACCAAGTGAACGCTGTCGCTTCGCGTTACGGCCCCGCTCGCCCGCGCTCGGGTGCTGGCAGCCGCAGCCCGGCCCCGGCCTCGCTGCAACACGAGCCCCGGCGGCACGGCCAAGCTCAGTGCCGGCCAAACCGAGCAGCCCGGGCTTGGCTGGGGAGGTTCTTGCACAACCTCCATCCAGGCCCCTCTCCTCACCGCTTTTTGCCCTCCGAGGGGGATCCGCAGGGGTTTTTGCTGGGTTTGGCATCGAACGGGGGCTGCTGAGCAGATAACGGGGCGGTGCGCAGCCCCGTTTTTGTGTTATTTGTTATTTATTTTCTGATATTGCAAAATACAGGGCAGCACCTTGTGCACGTGCTGGTGCCCCTGGGTGTCACCGTTGCCCTCAGTGGGAGCAGGATGAGGCTGCTGCTGCCCCAGCACTGCAGCAGGATGGTGCCCGAGCCGCTAGCGCACGGTGCTGCTGAGCGCTGCGAGGAGGAAAGAGCCGAAATATTTATCTTGGAGACACAAGAAAAGCCATGAGCAGGGAGCCAGGAAGGGGAGGGCGGGTGGGGAAGGCTCGCAGCGTGCTGGCTTTCTCCTGCTGCTCCCTCCCCGCACGCCCTTCTTCCCCAGCCCTGGTTCTCCTCGTCCTCCCCGGGGGGAGCAGCCGGTGCTGGCAGCATCTCCTGGCCCCAAAGCGGGGGAAACCATCCCATGAGCCCCTTGCCCCCATGGGGAGGGGGAGATGTGGGATGGAGACCCCCACCCAGGAGGCTGCCAGCCTCGCTGCCACCTCCCAGGGGGAGAGCAGGGCTCTGGGGGGGCACAGAGGGGTGGTGCTGAGCCCCCTGGGGTGCCTGGGGAGGTGGCGGAGGCGGGGATGTCCCTGGGGGCTCCCTGCGGGGCTGGCACCAGGGGCTGGGGGTTGCCAGTGGCTCCGTGGTCCCGTCCCTTCCCCAGCAGCTCCCTGCTGGGGTGGGGGTCCCAGGGGGGTCAGGAAGCCCCCCAGGTCTGTCCTGCCTCAGTGTCAGCTCTGTGGGTACTGTGGGGAGCGCGTCCTCCCCAGCGGGTGACGTGAGACGAGGATTTGTAATTGGCAGCTCGCTGGCTTCGGTCCCACGGCTCGCGACCTTCCTGCTGCTCCCACTATTTTGTGTTTTGCTTCTTAAAATATTTACGTACGTCTCTATAATGTGATCTTGGCAGCGGCCGTGCCTCAACACCTGCTATTTCCCCGGGCGGGGGTTTGCTAACGTAACAGCCTCCCCGGTCCCCGGGGCCTCGTAAAACCCCGCGGAGCTGATGGAAAGCCTGGGCTGGGGCTCTGCGGTGTCTCCGTGGGGCTGTGGGGTGGGGACGGGGACGGAGCTGGTCCCGGCTCGCTCCTGGTGCATCCCATCCCCTTGGCCAGGCACCTGGGAAGCGTGTCCCCACGCACGGTGCTGCCGCTTCGCCTTTTTATTTAAGCCTCTCGCTCACCTCTAACAATAACCCTGGGGAACGGGTTCGCGCTCTGCACGGGTGACCTACCAAGGGCACGGCTGGTTTGTAGGAACGGCCGAGCACCCATCTGTTATCCCTTGGTGCTGTGGGCTCTGGCTGCGTGGGACGAGCTCCGCATCCATCCCTCTCTGGTCCCCAAAGCCATCCGCGCTCTGCCCCCGGCCCCGGCTGCGGTTTTTATAAGCCTGAGAATGGATCCCAGGGACAGCCGAGGCTCTCCGGGGAATGGGGTCACGGCGATGCAGAGGAAATCACTCCCTGGGAGCGGCTGTCCAGAGGGGAAGAGGCCGGCGGTGCCGCGTTCACACGGGGCTGGGAGCGGGGCCGGGGCGCGGGAAGGCGCTGGCACGCAGGGCGCGCTCCCCACGGGGTCACGGCGTGCTCGAGGCTCCCTGCCCCGGCGAGGTGCTTCGGAGGAGGATTTAGCACACGGAGGTGCCTGGGAGACAGCATCAGTGCTTGTATGGGCCAGGCTTTGGGTCCGCTGCCATGGGTTGGGGGAACCCAAAAAGGGACAAAGCTGGGGGGCAGCGGGTGCCGCAGCAATTCTCTGCTCGCCCTCTCCAAGGAAAGGCTGTGAGGACGGCAGGTGTGGCCTCGGGGGGCAGGGACGAGGCAGCAGGGCACGCAGGATGCTGTCCCTGGCCGTCCCCGCTGTGGCACCGTGCCCTGACGGAGCCGTGCCTCCCACGGGCAGGCGTGGGCCCTGCCGGAGCACGTTTCCCTGCGGGACATCCCCAGCCCCCATTGTTCCTCTGCTGCTCCCTCCCCAGGCACCAAGCAAGGCTTTCCACGAGCATCCCACCCCACCCAAAGCCCAGGTTTCCTCGGGCTCTGGAGCCTCCAGCTCCTGCCCAGCCCTCGGTGCTGCTTCCCCTGCGTTTCTCCCATGCGTAGAGCGGGGCAAACAAATTACCCATGAATAATTTATCTAATCTATTAGCTTGACGAACGTCACCGCATTCCTTCCCCGGCCTGCCCAGATCACAACCTCCTTCCAGCGCAGAGAATTCCTTCCCCCCGCCGCTTCCGCTGGTGCTTTTTGGCTCGCGCTGTTTGTTTGCAGACCGTCTGCCCGCCTGTGTTGCTTGGATGGCTCCGAGCGCGGCCGCCTTTGATTCGGACACGTAGCTCGCTCCGCGGGGTTCTGACCCCTCGAGGGGCGAGATGCGGCTCTGAGAACCAGGTTTTTGCCCTGAGCAGCTGCAGCTTTTTAATTCCGAGCTTGCTCTCTGCAGCCGATCCCCAAATTTCTCAGCAGCGCCGTTCCCGCAGCCCGGAGGCTCCCGTGGGAAGAGGGGCAGGGGGGCACTCGCCCCTTCCCTGGCCCCTTTTCCCCCTTTTTTTTTTTTTGTGGTGCCCTGGGGCCAGGGCTGCTCTCAGTGTGAGCACCCCACAAACATGCAGCGTGGTTGGGGGGTGCTGTGGGGGGACACGAACTGCCCCCAGATCCTCCTGTCCTTGAGGTCTTTTCCTGGGTTGGGGTCCGAGTGTGTCCTTGCCAGTGCTTGGGGGATTGATTTGGTTGTGAGCCTTCCTGGAGGAAAAATGAGGCCAGCTGTAGGGCCCCTTTCCTCCAGGTCCTTTTCAGGTGCAAAACCACAGCAGTGCGAGGGGTCTGGACCTTTTTTGTGGGGTATTTTGGTCCTCGCTGCAGTTCTGGGTGCGATGGGGGCTGCAAACGGGGCAGAGACACAGCAGGAGCCATAAATAATCCATGAGGATGCCCTGTGCCAAGCCTCGGGCTGGGGCTAACCCTTAAGACACCCACCAAAAGCTCAGCTTGTCAGAGGGAAGAGCAGGCTCCGAGGTCCCACGGGAGGCACCCAGCGGTCCCGGCCCCTCCGCAGCCATCCCCAGGCTGGGGACGGGGCAGGGAGAGTGGCTGGAGGAGGGGGGGGACCCTGCAGAAGGGAGCAAAAGAGCCGCCCTCCTTGCCCAGCCCTGCAGCCGCGGTAATTAAATATCAAGATCCACTCCCCCCTTTCTAGCAGCCTGTTTCCACTTATCCTTTATGGGCGATTAATCAGGGCCGGGGAGCTGACGGCGCTCAGAGGCGCGTCTGAGCAATGGGAGGGATGGGGATGGGGGGGGTGGCGGTCAAAGGCAGCTGCTGGGGGCCGAATCTCCCCATGGTGAGGGAGTTTTGGGGGGCAGAGGGGCTCAGGGAGGGTCATTTCTCCTGGCTTGGCAATGGGAGCCTCCCTGGTCCCAGAGGGCTTTGTCCCCCCGCAGGTGCCTCCCCCGTGCCCGGTGGTGTCCCGGTGCCGCCGCGCTGGGTTGGTGAGTGGCAGCCGTGCTAATTGCGTCTGAATCCCAATTAGCCACGAGGGAAATGTGCAGAAATATGGGAAGTAAACAGCTCGGGGCAGAAATTCCCCCTGCTTTGGGGAACCTTCCGCTAGGACAGGTTTCCTGCCCCCCTTTTCCCTCTGCGGGCTGCTCCCCCCGGCACACGGGGCACTTTCTGGGGTGCTGATCCCCCCCCCTCAGGACAGTGCCGTCACCTCCGGCCCTGCCGGTGCCCCCGCAGCCACAGGGCTCAGAGGATTTAATTCCCTCGGCCTTTCTCCACGGGTCAGCCCTTTCTCTGGCTCCCCTCCAGCTTTTTGGGTCATCTCTCAGAGAAGTCGAGCCATAAGGTTTGCCCCAGCTGGAGCACGGACCCACAGCTTCACAGGCGAGCGTCCTGCCCGGTGGATATTTATACTGCAGCAGCAATGTTAAAAATAACAAAAATCAGAGCAGGAAGTTGTAGCAGGGAATGAAAATCTGGCGTTGAGCTGTGGTGGCTGGTGCGTGCCAGGAGTGCCCGTCCTCTGCCACCTCCGGCCCCGCTCCGGGTCCCCTCCTCTCCGCGGGTCCTTGTCCCGTGTGTTTGGGGCATGAAACCTCCCCGAATGCCTGCAGGCGTGGTTCTCAGCCCCGATGTCTTATTTGGGCTCAGCTCAGCCCTTTTCCCTGTTGACACAGCTTTGCCTGAGCTCGCAGGGCCGCAGCACCGTGACCTTTCCCGTGTTTGCCGTCCGTGCTCAGGATCGGCCGTGCCGTGGCAGCGCGGCTCTGCGCCACAACCAGGGGGGCAAAGCCCCTGGCGAGGGCGAGCACCTTGTAAAAATGTTTGTGTGCTCACCAAGCTGCTCAGGCTAGCACCCCGTGGCTCTGCTGCTGCCTCCCCCTTTGCCTTTCGCTCCCCCTTTCCTTGCACCCGATGGCATTTCAGCCTCCTTGATCCAGGACTGGGCTCTCCCCGCTACCAGCGCAGGGCAGCAGCGAGTCCCTGGGCAGCAGGGACCACATTTCCCAACCGAGGGCAGCTCCATCCCTTCCCCACGTAGCTCCCAGCACCGTAACCCCTGTACCTGGCAAACATTTCCCCCTTTAGGAGGGCTCTCCAAGGGTTAAGCACGCTGCAGCCCTGCCCAGCTTGGCGCTGGCTCCCTCTCCCCGGCGTGTGACCGTGCTCGCCCTTTCCCAGGCAGTGGCTGGAGCTGCCCGCGTGGGTGCAGGACGCACGGGAGGGGACCAGGGCCGGGTACGGGACCCATGGGAGGTGATCGGGGCCCCCACACCCGCTGCTGGCCCCGCACCACGGCCAGGACCCACGGTGTGGACCCCCAGAGGTGGCTGCGGGGCTTCCTAGCAGAGCGCAGGGAGGAAGGGGTGGAAATTGGAGAATCGGAGATGATGCTGGGTGGAAATTGGAGACGATGCTGGGAACTCAGCCGTGGGATTTGTGGGGGCTTGCCTGGCTGGGGCTGGGCAGCCAAAGTGATGGGTAAAACTTCCAGGGACTGTCCCCGAGCATCCCCAGCCTGGCTCTTCCCAGGCAGTCCGAGCAGCGCGTGTCCCCAACCTTTGCCATTTATTATTATTTTTTTTGCCATTCTATTATTTATCTTATTACCCGTGACGATTGGAGCTCGCTAACGTTACTTCTTGGCCAAGTCTTGCTCGCAAGCACTCGAGGGCGAAACGAATCGGGGTCACAGGAGGGTTTAATTCAGAGCGTTGTCCTTCAAGGGAAGGAGAAGTCAGACGAGAAGTTTTAAACATTTTATAAAAATATCCACATGTGCTCAGCGCAAAACTCACCGTCTTTACCTAATTTAGAAAATGACTTTATATGGGGAAAGATTTAACGCTGCTCTGTGGAGGGGAAGAATAATGAAGACGTCTGCACCGAAGCGCACTGCCACCCGAAGATCTCCACGTGCTTCTGAAAGGCTGGGAGAGAAATGATTTTTCTTCCCTGGTTTTAGAAACTGAGGCATGGGATGAGAAAGCCATAAAAGTGCAACTTCCCGGGCTAATTTTAGCCGTTTCAGTCCATATCTCAGCACCTAAATAAATGGCCTGGTTTTAACAGACCCCAGGTTAGGTCCCTGGGGTGAAACCTGGAAGGAGCCGGGCTCCGTCGGCCTGCAGAGGTGGCATGGGGTGGGAGCTGCCTTCGCTTGGCACTGCCACGAGTCCTGCCAGGACACCAGGAGATGAATCTAACGAGAGCAAATTCATCCAAATTTCTCTGAATTTAAGCGGGGATGAAGGGTTTCTGTGCAGGAGGAGCTGTGTTTTGCCCAGGTGAGGTCAGTGCCCTTTGATTGCCCTGGGGTCAGGGCAGGCTTGGAGAGCAAAAGTTGATCCAATTTTTAAAGCCCCTTTGTCAGGCCCCAACCTTTGGAAGTTATTTAGCAAATATATACGCACATAACAATAAAAATAAAATTATTTAGCATGCTCCTTAAAGGAAAATGCAATCTGGCTCGCTCAGCTGAGCAGACAGAAAGGTTTCCAGGGTCACTCTAACCAGGAATAAATGCTGACGCGTGCACAAGCCAAGCTTTGCGTTTGGTGATCTTCGTGGGAATCCCAAATCTGAACAAGTGTGACCTGGGGACAAGCCTGGGAGGGGGAGCTGTTCCCAAAATGCTGGCTCAGGCTGGGCAGTTGTACCCCGGAGCCCTGCGGCGGGCCCTGCAGGATGCTCTCCTCCTAGGAAATGGTTCTGCTTTGGGAAGGACGTGGCAGGCTGGGGGGTTTTATAGATGTCACCTGCCTGGGATGTTCCCGAAGTTGGGCTGCCGCAGAGGAGGAAGGCAGGAGCAAAGCAGCCTGGCAAGGCGCACAAAGCCACCCTCCTTCCCCCAGCTGCTCTGCTCCTGCTAATTCGGCTCCCCGCAGCGTTTACACACAGCCAGAGGCACGGGGTGGGAGCCCTGCAGGGCTGGGAGGGGATGGGGGGTGGTTGTACACCCAGTTGTAAGCCCGTCGTGGTGCTGGTTGCAGCAGGCACTCTCCTCCTGCGTCCCCATCGTGTCCTGGGCCAGCTCTGCCCGTGCTGCGCCCCAGCAGCGGCACTGGAGGTTGCTGCAGATGCGATGGTTTTTGTAACCAGGGATGCTGCGGTCACTGCACTTGTTCCAGGCAAAGGCAATGAGAATTTGATGAGGTGCAAATGGTTGGCGAGCGCTTGGAAGTGCTGGGTTCCCCCGCCCCGTGCTCGCACACCCTCCTCTCGGCACCGGCAGGGCTCGGGGAACAGATGGGTGTCAGGGCTGCGAGATGCTCCGAGCCTGGTTTCTGTCGGAGGTGCTGCTGTGGTGCTTAAAACCTGCTTCTGGCTGTGGGATTCATTAGGGCCCCGTCTCCAGGGTTCAGAGGGAAAGCAGAGCAGCTGCTGAAGATGGGGCCGTAACACCCAGACCTCCTCCAGAGCAGTAATGGGATTAGGAAGAAGACAAACACCGAGTGGCCCCATCCACGATGGCTTTATTTTCTGCTTCCTCCTTGCCTTTCACGTTATTCGTTAGGAGGGGAACACGCATTTTGCATTAGAGGGCAGACGATTAAACCACCTGGGACTGAGAGAGGTACCGGTGATCAGCTGGAACGGGGAGGCTGGAGCTTTCTCAGCTGTTTCTGAGAGCTTCAGCCGCAGATAACAGAAGTGAGAAGTGGATGGGGAGCAGGAGGGGAAGGTGAGGCTGTGGCAGAGCAGGGGGCAGGGCAGTGAAGGGCACGAGCTGCAGCCTGCGGTTGTTTCAGCAAGGCTTATTAAGGGAGAAACCGCAGGGTTTTATTTTGTGGAAATTCTTTAGTTTCACAAAGATTTGTGCACTGGGAGTAATGGACCAAGTGTGTGGCAAGGAGCCGGAGGGGGAGCCTTGCCCTAGCCCCCAGCTGGCTGGTGCAGGCACCCCCTGTGCTGTGCCCACAGGCAGCAAGTTTGGGGAAGCAAACTTTGGGAAGCGAGCTCGCCGCGCTGCCTTGTCCCGCACAAGCCTGATCCCGTGCTGGTGTTTAGTCACATGTAGTCACCGTGATATTTTGACACGGCATCAGGATGTTTCAGCTCACGCACGGGGACGTCACCTGCAGACACCTGGAGGAGTGATTCAGGTACGGGGCAGCGCTGCTGGGGAGCTGTGCACGGCACCCGCTGCTTCAAACTCTTCATCCCCTCGGTGCTGGGGAAATTCGGTGTGATGCTGCTGTCGGGGGGGGACCAGCTCTGTCCCCAGCAGCGCGTGAGGTGCTCTCTGCCGCTGCCCCCACCCGCAGGGTGATGCTCTCGATGCTCACCCAGGTGTGGAAGCTCGCGCCGAGGAGCACTCTGTATTTCTGGGCTTAGGCTTGAAAATCTGAAGCGTGCAAGATGGTCTCTGTCTAATTAAGTACTTAACCTGCAGTGAAAGATTGTATTTTGTGTTGGTGTTTTTTTAGAAAGGAAACGTTGGCTCCGTTTCCAAGTGAAACAGAAGCAGTCCAGTTGGAAACTTGTCGTCATTCAGACTTTGTAAATATTTTTTTTTTTTTGGAAGCCAGGTTGGAAAATGTAGCCAAAACTTTGTGGGTGCTTCGAGTTGCCCCAAAGCTTTTCCATGCAAACACCTTTGCATGGAAAATGATACCCGGTGTTAATTGCTGTAAGCCATTAAGTGGAAAGGGCTTGGTAGTTGGGTAGCTGGGTACAGCTCCCGTGGGCTCCTGGAGGAGGCTGTCACCCTGGTTATCATCGATGTTGTGGAAACTGAGGATCCCCAGGGATTGCCCTGTGGAGCGGCCCCAAATGGTGTCCCCAGGGCATGGCGCTGGTGACAGTGCAGGGAAAACTGGGGGGACACGGGGTACAGCCCCTGATCTGCTTTATGTGTCACCTGCATCCCTTGATGCTGGTTCCTACAGCGTCTGCCCTGCCTCGGTCTGTAGGGTTAAAACGATGCCGGGTTTGTCCTTGGGTTTGTCCTCTGAGCTTTTTGCAGAGCTTGGCTGGGTTTCCCCGGGGGCTTTGAGCTCATGCCCTTCTGTGATTAAAATACCAGGGTGGGAAAGAGGAGGGAGCTGCTGCAGCAGCCGTGGCCGGCAGCCGGGCGCTCCCAGGTTATGCTGGAGCTGGCGCAGCAGGGAAGGGGACTGTAACACTGCTGCCCTGCCTGCCCTGCCTGGAGCTGTTCCTCTGCTCATTCCCAAGCTGGTTTTCACCCTGTCTATGGAGAGCAAACGGACAAACCCCAGGGTGTGAGCTCCATCGCTTCCAGAAAGGAGGGAGTGCGTGGAGCCTCTGTCTTTCCCAGGCCTGGAGGATGCTCTTTGGAGGGCAGGTGGTGGGGAGAGGCAAACCTGAGCAGTACCCTCTCGTTGGAAGGGGTAAAAATGAATAGAAATGCCCTCTTGGAAATGCCCCAGAGCTGCTTCCCTCTGGAGATCTGGGCAAGGAACTTGCTCATGGGTCTGGCATCCGACAAACCTGGCCCCTGGGCACCAGGGGCAGCACCTCCTCCTGTGCTGCTGCAGGAGGCTCAGCCCCGAGCACCCCTCGTGCCCGGTGCCTCTGTTCCCCATCTCAAATCTCACCCGCGAGCATCCCTCACCCAGGCGCCTGCAGAAGGATGGTGGCTCGGGAGAGCTGGGAGTAGAAGCTGGTCGTGCATCTCCAATGGATATGGAGATGATTTGTTCAGCGTGCTCGGCTCCCAGCTCCTTTCCTACCAGCTCTTCCCTACGAGGCTTTCCCTGGCTCTGTCTCAGCAGAGGGAATTCCCTTTCTGCCTGAGCTGCCTTCCCTTCTCCAGCTGCAGCAGCATCACCCAGGCGGGTTTGTGGTCCTCGGCCCGATACCTCGCTGTATTGACTTCCTGCCACCCCCTTGTTAGGGCAATTAGGGAATCGCTGCACTAATCAGTGGCTGCTGCTGACCTCGCTGAGCTGTGCAGTTCCTGCGTGCCCCGCTGCAGCTGCCGACACCTCCTGCCCTGGATGAATCTTTCATGCGCTCGCCTCGTGTATTTTTAATAGGCTGGGGCTTGGTGAGGGCGCGTGCGGGCTGCTGGCAGGGTTTGGGGGGGCACCCCAAGGATGCGGGGGTGAAGGGAGAGGGGTTTGGGCTCTGGATGGGTCCGTGGGCAGTGGGGGACTCGAGGTGGTGCTGGGCACGGCAGCACCTTGCTTTGGGAGCTTCCTCCTCAGGCACCACTGGAAGAGGAGGAGGAGGAGGAAGAGGAGGAGAAGGAGGGAGACATCCCCTCCATCTGTGCGCTGCCCTGGGGAAGGGCGTAAATCACTGGCTGGTGAAAATAGGAAATGGGAAAATGGGAAACGCGCTGGTTTTGCTCAGGTTTTGAAGCCTGCAGGAGCCTCCCAGGGCTGCTCCCTGCCTGTTTATGGGGGCTGCAGGGGTTTCCCTCTTTGCCTGCCACCACAAACCCTGCTCTGCCCTCTGCTCCAGCAGTGAAGTGCAGGGGATGTTCTCCAAGCAAATACCCTAAACACACAAATCTATTTTTCTCCGCTTTATCCCAGTCTGCCATCCCATGTGTTTGGGATCTCCTCCGCTCTGCCCTGCCCTCTCCATCCTTCCTGCTTCGGGCTGAGCCTGGCTGACCGCCGCGGAGTCCCCGGCACGGGACCGCTCCTGCCCCGAGTGCGGCCGCGCAGAGGCATCGCTGCCGCTCCTGAGCTCCGCGGGCGTTACATAAATCCGCCCCATACCCAGCTCGTGGACGTCACCGAGCTCTGTCCATGCCCATAACATCATTGTTGCCATGGGAACCAGCGTACTTCCAAGGGGGAAAAAAGTAGAAGGAGACTAAAAAAAGGACAAAGAAGGAACAAAATAAGACAAATATGTGACATATCCCAACGACGTGTCGGTGTAGGATGTTGTAAAGATTGCGCCGCAACTTGTTTGGGAAGCCTTGCATAACGGTTTGGTCTTGGGCAATGCAGCAAGCTGAATTGGGGACGGTGAAAACCTGGGAGTACCCCAAATATCCCGAGCGAGGCGGAGGCTGTAGGGCACGGGCACTGCCCGCTGCAGGAAGCACGGCTGATTTTGGGGCTCCTCGGGGCACCCTTGCCCTGCTGCTGGCAGCCTGTGCCCGGAGCTGTGCGGGAGGCTCTGTGCACGTGGGGGCTTTGCCTTGCCGAGCACCAGCTTGCTGCACTTGTTTGCTGGGGCACGAGGGAAAGCTGCGGTGCAGCAAGCTCTTGGATTTCCTCGGTTTCCCCCCGCCATGAGCATGCATGGCTGGGAGGTGGCGGAGCGTCGTGCTGGGAATATTTCCTGGGTGAGCAGCCAGCAGTGCTGCTCTGCCATATCCATCACCGGCGAGCTCTAAGGGCAGGCTTTTTTAAGGGACTTTTTGCAGCCAGTGCATTTAAAAGCTGTGTATTTGGGGGTTGAGTGTGTATCCACTCCACACTTAAGGCGTGGTGGGAGAAGGAGCCTTAAATATATTATCGAGCACCGGTGGTGGCTCCGGCGTACTTAGCGAGTTCTAAATTGCGACCCCTGGTCCCTCCTGCAGCGGGGGAGTCCATCAGGGAGGATTTTGCTGCTCACGACAGCATCTTGTCAAATGCCACGCATGAGCTGCTGGGGAGGGCGCTGCTCCTTGGGGCTTCCTAACGGGGTGGGCTGGGAGCCACAAGGGATGGGGTGTTAGGGGATGGGGTGGTGGGGACTGGAGCCTGACCCCACAGCCCTGAAATGTCAGCAGAAGGTGCTGGAAAGGTGATGGGTATGGAGAGGGTGAGAGGTTGGGGTTTTGCTGAGTGCTGTTAGGGCAGCGTGTTGGGAATGGTGTGGGAAGCTGGACCCAGGGCTCCCTGTGGTTCCTAACGGGTGCCCCAAGCCTCCGCCGTGCCTCTCCCGCACCCCTCCATGGGACAGGTGTGAGCAGGACAGCAACGGGAATCTGGGCTAAATGCACACCGAAGTGCTCTAGCTTGGGATTTTATCATGTTATTTAATTTCCTATCAAAAACAGCTCCCCCCCCTCTGGTGCTGTTCCCGTGGCCGGGCTGCTGGTGGCCGTGCCAGCCCTCCCAGCTCAGGAGCTAATTGCCAGCGATACGCAGGGCTCTGCTTAAAAGCTCCAGCTCCTGAAGTTTGGGGATTATGCAAGGCACTCAGCTCGCAGGGTTCTTTTTATCTGCATTTTTTTTTTCTCTTTAAGCAGTAAGATTTTAAACCCTTTTGGTTGCTGGAAAAAAAAAAAAAAGCTTGAAGTTTGAATCTAAAAGGCAAAGGGGAAACAATTCTGCAGCAGTCAGGCAAGCAAGAGCCTTGTCAGGATTTTTTTTTTTCTTTTTCTGACAAAACACCTCTTTTATCGTGCTTCAGCCCCTCCAAATACAGCATCCTTTCTCACTCCATCACCTGAGCAGGCTCCTCTGTGCTGCAGAGCAGGCGCCACGCTCCCCTGGAGCAGCGGCTGCGTTTCCCAGGCAGGGGGAAGCCTCCCCTGAGCATCTCTGGCAGCACAGGTTTGAAATCTTTGGGAGAAAATGAAAAGGCGATTAAGACATTTAATCCCAGAAATTCCTATTTTCCTCTATTAAAGAGTTTTGCTTCCCTGCCAAGCAGCGATGAACCTCCTCTGCGCTCTGATGGGTGCCAGTGGCATTTTGGGGGCACTTTGTGGGGTTTTGGCTGCCTTTAGGTCTCGGTGTGGCTGTGGTGCAGGGGGTGCCACAGTGCAGCACCTGCAATGGCTGCAAGGAAATGAAATCTCAAACCCTGTGGCATGAATAATTGCCCTGTTTGGGTTTCCCAGGTGTAATCGCAAAGCTGCAAGAATTAAAACAACCTCCCAGGGCTGAGGGGAAGCAGTCTGAGAGAGCTGCAGAGCAAGGGGGGAGCACAAGAGGCCAGACAATGTCCCCAGAGGCCATCCCTGCCAAAACTTCATGTGTTCTTGCTTGTCCCCACACCATGGCCGTGCTTTCGGGGTGGCACCGTGATGTTTGGAGAGCTCCCAGGGGCTGCGGTGCCTCTTGCACGTGCTGGAAGCACGACGTGGCTGCTGCCCTTAATTTTGAAGGAATACCATTAAAAAAATGAAATAAACCCCAATTAATTGTGCAGGGTTGGGGTAGGATTGCGGCAGGAATCCTATAACCTTTCTGCCAGGTGTGACATTCGGAGCCTCCTCCTGGTGGCCTGGGCGGTGGGTGGCAGAGCTGGGAAGGGGTTTTTATTTCCATATATTTTATTTCCATCCGTGAGGCAGATTAATTCTAAGGGCTTTTCACTTCCCTCGCGAGCGGCCTGAATTAATGTTTTAGGATTTTGGTGGCTGCCGCCTCCCTCTCCCCCAAAGGCCAGACCCTGGAAGTCCCATTATGCTCTTGTCAAAGGGGCTATTTCTGGAATTGATGATAGGAACGAAGCCTAAAACTCCGTTCTCATTAACGTCTGCGGCTTATCCCGGCGTCGCTCCTAAGCTGGTGGGACTCGGTGGCACTGCAGGGGAAGGCTGTCATTTCAACCCAATTTTCGCATCACATTTGCACAAGAATTTCCAGGCCTCGCCAGCACTTTCTGCAGGTTTGCTGAACAGCAGCAGCTGTCCCAGAGAGCAAAAACTTTGCAGGGCAGGAGGGAAATGCCCAGGAACTGTCCTGGTGCTGCCACCCCCGTGCCAAGGAGCGCGCCTGCAGCTGCTGCTGCCCTCCAGCAGCATCGTCCCTTTTAATTCCCTTGCTGGCAAATTTGATCCAAACTTCTGCAACCGAATCATAGCGAGCATAATGCAATATCTTTCTCTTTTGATTATATTAAGCTGGGTAGCGCTGGCTAATTGAATCCTGGGTTCTTGCCTCTTAATTACGGGAGGTCGTGCTCAGCTGTGCGCACGCAGGTGGCGCCGGGGGGAGGCGTTTGAGGGCGTTCGTTCAGGGTGAAGGCTCCTTTCCTCACAAGCACTTGGCTTCTGTTTTTTTTTTTTTTTTTTTTAATTTTCTTGTGCTTTTCATTATTTACAATTTCAGAGAGAGGTCACGGCAAAAGTCTTGCTGGATCTTTCTGGAAAGGGAGCACCTGTGAGAGTTTCAGCTCCGACCAAGCCGATGGTAAAATTGTGGGGTTTTAAGAATGGCTTGGGGTGGGCAGGTGACCCCAAAATTGGGGACTCTCCAGCGTCCCGTGGCATGGAGAGGACTGTTTTGAGTGTTGGTCGTGCATGTGTGACACGGGTTCTCTGCACCAGGAGGGCACAGCCACCGCAGGGCCAGCTCGGCACCAGCAGTGCCTTGGTGCAGGGTGCGGTCCTGATGCGGTGCCACTCAGCGTGGCGAGGAGCAGTGGGGTCTGTGTGGGGCTTCCTAAGCCCTGTGCTCCCTGCTCAGCTTTGCCCCTTCGCTGCCAAGGCAGCAGCAGCAAGCAGTATTCAATAAAGCACCTTCTGCTGCTGCTAATTGAAGTTTTCCTTTGTCAGCCTCTCCCTCAAACAACAGTAGGTACAAAGCCGTAGCCATCAGCACTTTGTGTGGCTCTGAAAATCCCATTAGCAGAAGAAAGAGCTTGAAGTTCCATTCAGCTGGAAAAAAAAAAAAAAAGGGAAAAAATAAAATAAAATAACCCCCAACCTTGTGATCTATCAGCTGCACATTAACATATCGCCCTGTGCACCAGCAGGCTCCTGTGCCGGCCCTGCCCCGGGGATATTTAATCAGGGAGAAGCGTTATATTGGACTGAAAATGTGTTTGCCTGAGGGAGCGATGTGCTGATAAGTGGGTCTGCGGTCAGAGCTGGGCAAAGAAAAACGCCAGCAGCGGATAAAATCCCATCCTGCTCCCGGCCCCCCTCTCCCCAGGCTGTTTTTCCACCCGAGGGGTGCCTGTTCTCAGAGCCGGGGTGCCCGTTGTGGCAGTGAACGCAGGGACCAGGCACCCACCCAGGTCGTGTTCTCATTTCGGCCACGTGAGGAGAGCTGGGCCTGTCTTCTGCCGCCGGGAAAGAATTTATTTGCAAGGATTTGCCTGGCTGGGGAAGCTTCCATCTGTCCGTCTGTCTCGTCGGGTTCCCATCCGACCGAGCGGGCTCCTTCTGAGCCTTGAATATTTCGCGCAGCCCTTGTCAGACGCACACTCATTCTGTCACCAATTTGGGATCTTGCAGGCTTTTTTTTTTCCTCTTTAATTCCTGATTTTCTCGAAGGGCTTTGCAGTTCATCACTGGCAGAGCCGTGGATGCTTTCCAAGCCCCCCCAGGCCAGAGAACGCCCGCGGATTTGGCGCGGCTGCTACCGGAGCCTCCTGCCCCCTCCTGCAGCGTGCCCTCGGTGCGTGCCCCCGCAGGGCTATATTTGGGATAAATATTCCAGCCCGTAGCCGCGACCTGACAGTCGGAATTTCTATTCCGATATCTTGTAAACATTTCTTCAGATTAAAGGATCCAGATTGCCAGGGACCAGGCGGTGACTCAGCCCCGTGTGATTTCGCAGGAATCGGAGTGGGGTCGTCCTGCGGCACCGCGTGCTCCGGCCCCGCGCCCCGCCAGGCAGGCACCTGCTGGTTCCCCCACACCTTTTCCTTCTCCAGCCTGATAACACGACAGCACGGGCTCCAAAACATCACCCAGCTCTGCATCGCAGTGAAAGCTCTCGTCTGACGGGGGCTGCGCTCGTTTGGGTGCCGGCACCGAGCTGCTGGCAGCTCCCCGAATGCTGCTTGCCTTGTGCCAGGGCTGGTCGGCCTCACCAGACACGTGTCCTAGGCTCACCTCTGGGTGTCTGTGTCCCAGGCTCACCTCCAGGGCTCTGCACCCACCAGCTGCAGCGTGGCATCCTTGTTATCCCTCAAATGAGACGCAAACCTCTAATTACAAGGTGGTGAAGGTGCGGCGAGGACCTGCCTAAAGTGCGGCTTGATCCAGCCCAAAGACAAGCGTGGAGCAGGGGCCAGGAGCTTCCAACCCAGCCTCTCCCCTCCAAATTTACTTTTCCAGGCTTCAGCCCTATAGAAGACCCTGTAGCCACCAGGCAAGGACGTCCCCAACACCGGGCATGGGTTGGGGCACCCGCTCGAGGTGCTCTGCCTTCCCCCTTGCAGCTGGAGGTCAAGGCTTAAAATATTCCTGAATACAACGGGACCCAGAGCGTCCTGCCCACAGCTGGAAGCCCTGGTGCTGGCAGATAACCCCGGTGGTGACAGCTCCTTGGTTTCGTGTCCTTGTGCCCTTGGCAGCCAGGAGTTGGCTGGAAGAAGGATGCAGAGATTCAGTACCAGGCTCGAAGCTTCCCCAGGAGGATTTGCTGCAGCAACGCGCCTTGCTCCGTCCAAGCAAGTGCTCAGAGCCTGTCCCAGCAGCTCAGCTCTTCGGCGTTGCTCTGAGAGGCAACGTTTGGGCAGGGGATGGGCTCTGTGGGGCCTCACGGCAGCCCTAAGCCTTTTAGGCGGCCAGTTAATGTTTTTGACAGCCTTAATTTGGACTGGGAATGAAAAGTTCAATCACTGGCTTCAGGGAAACGCCCCTGGGATAAGCTGTGACATAGTTAATAGAAAATTGTAATGTTGTTAAAGTGCTTTTCTGTGAAATGCCAGGAGAGGAAATTAATGGCGTGTTTTTTTCTAAAAGTTTATATCATTCTTTTAATTTAATTTTTTAATCCATCATATCAGCACTCAGCAGTCTCGCCATGCAACTTTAATTTTATAGCGTTTTTCACATTAGCCACGGCCACTGATGTCACCACGGGGAGAACATGCCACCGGTTTGCCACTCGGGTACCAAACAGCGGGCAGGGTCTCCATGCAAAAACCCCAAAATCTGACCCTTGGGCAGCAGCTCTTGGCGTGCGCCTTGCTGGAAAGACAAGGATTGTCTTTGATTCAGTGGTGACTGCTGGTGTGCTGCGTTGGGGTGTTTCTTTGTGCCTGGTGCCAAATGGAGGTGAGGGAAGAAGGGGTAAGAAAAGGATATTTTAAAGTTTGATGGGAGTTTTATGGAAAACTTGTGGTATTTAAGTGCACAACTTGGGGAGCAGCAGGGCGAGGGGAGACAGCATGTGGGGTGTCGCGGATGGGACAAAGCATCTTGGGGTCCTGCTGGCATCACCCCCCTCCTTTTCCCTATCCACTAAGCTGGGGACAAAGACCTGGACCAGGGTGCAGGAGTCCTGGGGGCGAGGGGATGATGAGGGGGGCTTGTGCTTGGCACCGCTGCTTCCTTGACCGCTCTCCGTGCAGCTGGTTCGAGCGGGTGAGCATGCTGGTGATCCTGCTCAACTGCGTGACGCTGGGCATGTTCCACCCCTGCGAGGACATTGCCTGCGACTCACCGCGCTGCCGCATCCTGCAGGTACGGCCGGGCACGTGTGGCTTTGGGGCGGGAGGGCTGCGGGACCCTTCCCTGCCCAGCAAAAAGCTGCGGTGGCCGGCAGCGGGGCCGTGCGCCCCTCGTCCTGCTCCCTTTTCATCCCGCTCCCTTTCCTTTGGCAGAGCTTCGACGATTTCATCTTTGCCTTTTTTGCCGTGGAAATGATAGTCAAGATGATCGCGCTGGGGATTTTTGGGAAGAAATGCTACCTGGGAGACACCTGGAACCGCCTGGACTTCTTCATCGTCATCGCGGGGTGAGTCGGGCGCCCCGGCTGCCCCCTGCCCGCGTGGGCTTTGTGGCTCATGTGCCTGGGCTGGGGAGAGGGAGCTCTGTGGTGGTGAATGCTGGGGTCCCGTGGGCTCTTATGCATCAGGGCTGTCAGCACCACCTATCCTAGAAGCCTACAGTCTTTTAGGTTGGACAATACCATTAAAATCATCGAGTCCAACCGCTGACCTAACACTACCAAACCACATCCCTAAGCCACGTCCACACATCTCAAATACCTCCAGAGATGGTGACACCCCCACCCCCCCGGGCAACCTCTTCCCAACCGCCCTTTCCATGATAAATCCTCCCTGATATCCCCTCCAAACCTTCCCTGGTGCAACGTGAGGCCGTTACCCTCTCCTGTAGCAGGGACACCAGCCCAGAGGGGGACCCGCTGGTTGTCTCCATCACCCATGAGAGAGATCTCCAGTGCCCAGTGGTGGTGATGGCAGTGTACTGGTGATGTTTGGCTCACAAGCACTGTTGGGGATGCAGCAGGAGCCGTTTGCTGCAGTTTTTGGCCGGCACATGCATGTCCTGTGCCGCGCGGCCACCCTGCCTGGCGCTGGGCTTGGCTCCGCAGCGCTGGGGGCTTGGGTTTCATGCAGGCTGCCCGACGGGGGGGGTGTTCAGCAGATTGTTTGAAGCGCGGAGAGCTGCCTTCCAGGGAGGATATTTCAGTGAAATGTGCGTGATTGCCCTCTTTGTTGTTTTTGAGGGAAAGCAACCAAGTTTGCCTTTTTGAGCGTTTTCCTTTCCGAGGCACCTGGTTTGAGTTAAGGCTCCTCCAGCACCCGAGAATCTCCTGGCTGGGGCTGCAAATCCACATGAAAAGTGCCTGGCCCCCGGCCAGGGCGCTGAGTTTTTTTGGCACAGGATTCGCTCACCGGCCCTCGTCTCCCCTCCCTCCTCCAAGAGCCCGGAGACCTTTTGGGAAAATGGCGCTTTTTTTTTTTTTCTAATTTTTTTTCTTTCCCCTCCTCGCTTTTGATAGAGCTGCAGATCAAATTTACTGGATTTTCCTGGAAAGGAGCGGGGCCCCTCCAGGCTGGGCCGTTTCCCAGGCGAGGGTGTCAGTGGGGCGCCTGCCGTCTGCCGTACGGGGCGAGGAGCCTGCAGGCTTCCCTTACAGCCCCTGGTGTGCACCCCTGTGGGGAGCTGGGGGCACCGCGAAGGTGGCCCAGTACAACCAGTAAGGGGGTGGCAGGTCTCCCAGTGCGCCCCTAGGAACTTGTTGCTGGAGGGGCCGAAAGATCCCAGGTTCCTCTTGAGTTCTTTGTGATTTCTTGGAGCAGGATGAAGCGTGATGAGGAAGGGGACCTGATTGTGGTGTGCTGTGCTGTGCTGTGGGGTGGCGTGTTTGGGGGTGCTGCAGTGCCCCCCCAGCCCTCTCCCATCCTCTTTAGCTTGTCTGGCGTTTGGAGCCAGGGTTATATATCGATGCCCATGACGAGCCCCCCATCATGATGGGTGTCTGCTGCTGTTCCTCCAGGCTCTCCTAACCCTGCCCTAATTCCTACATAGCTGTGCTGTGCTTCAGCATCAAACTGCCCGCCTGCCTTCTGCACCTGAACGGGAGCCTGGGTTCAGCCCCATTCCCCCATGGAGCCCTGGGTGTGGGTTTGGGCACCCGCATCCCCCGGGGCGCGGCGGCTTCATTAGCTCCAGCAGTTCGCAGCCTCGCAGCCTGCTCGCCTTGGTGCCTCCTGCCAGGTCAGCTTTGCCTCTCGCTAAATGATCGGCCTTTCCTTTTTGTGCTCGAGCTGTTCCCATCTGGGCCCCGTCACAAGCAATTCAGCTGACAAAGGATCGAACTGGCTGTAGGGGCGAAGGCAGAGCCTTTCCCTCGGTGCACGCGGGGTTTTTCTGCGGCCGCTCATCCCGCTGCTCTCCCCCAGCCTCCCCATCCATCCTGGCCCCCGCTGCCTCCTGCTCCAGCATCGCTGCTGTCCTAGGGACCCCTCACTGTCCTCCTGCGGTGCCAAGTGCTGGGGACAGCCACGGGACCGGGCTGCTGCCATAGCAGGGGACATCAGGGGACCAGAGCCCGGAGTGAAGGTGTAGGTAGAAAACACCTTAAGGACACGACCAAAAGGCAAAGACAAGACCAAGGGTCAGGTCCCAACCCAGTAAAGTGAAGGGGGCACGGTGCAGGTGAAGTGCTTGGGGCATCCCAGGATACAGGCCTGGGGGGAAATTGGGGAATTTTCCAGTGCTGAGCTGTGGAGGAGAGCGAGCGCCAGGGCGATGCCCTGAGCCGCTCTGGGTTTGTTAGATACCCCATAAAGCAAATGGGGTTTTAACGTGGGTCTCATGGCAGGGCTTCACCCAGCCTTTCGCCCCTCAGAGCCTGCCCCAAATCTCCCCCAGCCCCTGAACCTCCTTGCAGAGGAGGCAGCACAAAGCTCTGCTTCTGCCTGCCCGCTGCTTTCCTCCCTGCGGGCAGACCTCCCGCGGAAACCCTCCGTAACCGTGACCAGCCTAGGACAGGCTTGCTTCCAAAAAAAGGAAAAAAAAATGGCATTTCAACCATTTCACCCTCCCTCCTCGAGAAGTTTCTGGCCCTGCCGGGGGCTGTGGTCACAGAGGAACCAATTTCTTGCGTATTTGCCCCAAAGGCAGTGCCGCTGGGCGGTGCTGGGCTGGCCACTTGCGCAGCGTGCCGTTAAGTACTTCTCAGCTCTGTTAAACTGTCCAGACCAATCTCATGAGCTCATGGAGAATAAATGACTTCTTTGTGACAATGTAATGCAATTAGCACTAATTGTAGAGAGTGTAATGTCTGCAACACATCTCTGTAATTACAGCAAAACTTGCTGCAGATGAGGGGAGCGCTACACAGACAAAACTCCGCTTGGTGAAGCACAGCTTTGGCTGGAGGTTACGGAGCTGTGTGGGGAAAAAAAAAAAAAGTGACGAATCACATAATTATGTTCCTTTATTTTGAAGGAGAGGATTTGGGGAGTTTGCTTTTTCAAGGAGCGCTTGAAGGTTACCAGGCGCTGCGTGCCGGCTCCCGCTGAGGGTGGCTCGATGGGATTTCGACCTCTCGCGGTGTACAAAGTGGAGGTGCCAAGGACGGGTGCTTGTTTACGCCCAGAAATGTGCAGCATCTCTTGCAGGCTCAGCTGGCGAAGTGTGGCTGTGGGGTGCTGATGCTCCTGGCCCCCTGGGGACCCACAGCCACGCTCTGCCCTGAAAACCAAACCGTGCTCAGCAAACCAAACAAAAAGCAGCAAAACCCCGCGGTTTGGTCGTTCCCCCAGGAGGGGGGCTTGCATCAGGTGAGGATTTGGTGCCTGCAGGGCTCCTCTGGGGCTCTGGGTTGGTGTCTGCCTTCCTGCCCCCCCGCAGGCAGGGCTGTGCATCATCTGTGTGTGAGCTGCGCGGCTCTGCTCTTCCTCCACGCTCAGCCAGTTGTTTGGCCAAGTGTCCCGTTTGCGCCTTGCTCCTTGGAACGGTGACGGGCCTCTCAGAGGGCTTTCTGACAAAGTTAAACACTTCTGGAATATTTTGCTTACAGTTCGGGAGGAGCTGGGGCTGGAGGTGGCTGGCAGCCCGCTTGCTTTTGAAGCAGACATACCAATTCTTTTTCCCTTTGCTTCCTGAGCACTTCTTGTAATGTTTGTTTTTTTTTTTTTTTTTTGTTCTCCCTGTGCTGAAGGCAGTATTAAAGGGTTAGCTCTGCTGAAGCTTTCATAAACAACTCTTAAGGATGTCTTGCTCCCTCCTGTTTTCGAGTGCTGAGTGTCAGGGCTGAGATATGCTGCAGAAAGCCTTGACGAGTTCGTGGGTAGCAGAGAGCAAGAGACGCACCACGTTCCCTTGCTCCACCTGAAACAAAAGCACAGGACGGTTTCTGAAAAGCTCTTTAGCCAGAAATTGGGCACAGAGACAATTCTGCCAGGTGGGTCACTGCGGGGAGCATCAATCCCATGCCCATGGTACCCAAAGGATGCGTGCTGGGGGTGATGTTCCCAGCCTGTGGCCTTGATCTCTTGGTGCCTTTGTGCTTCAGAGGCAGGCAGGGCTCCTCCAAACCGCGCTGCAGCCGCACAAGGCACCCAGGGCACCTCAGCAAACGGGGTGGGCATGGGGAGGAAAGGCAAAGCATGGGGTGTGGGATCCCCTGCTGCAGCCTCCTGGTGTGACACGGGGCAAAGGCTCCTCCTTCCCCTTTGTCCCTTAAAAAAATAATAATAATAGAAAAATAATAATAGAAAGGCGGGGGCGAAAGCTACTTTTTCGTGCCCACTCTGTTTGCTCACAGTGGTCTCCAGTGCCTCAGGGCACCTTGGAGCAGCACCCCGGGACCTTGGCTGCGTGGTGCCGGCGGTCAGGTAATTGTGTGTGTGAGCAGCGGGGTAATTGTGCGTGTGATCGGTGGGGTAATTGTGCGTGTGAGCGGGTGATTTGCACACACAATTACCCGATGTGCAGCTGCCCTCCCTGCCGACTGCAGCAGAGGCCGTGCCCGGCCCTCAACACCACCAGTGCTGCCAGCCGGCCACGGGGAGCCTCCTGCCTCGTCCCCGGGGGGGCAGCGGTGGCAGAACCAAGCCAAGCCACCAGCCGTGACCCCAAACCTCTGTGTGTCCCCACGAGGGTCCCAGCTTGGCCATGGGGTGCTTTTGGTGAACGCCTTGGTGTGCTCCCTGCCAGCCTCGGTGCAGGGAGGCTGCTGTTTGCAGCAAGCCCTCAGCAGCCGCCCTCACAGCCCGGCTGACTCAAACCTACCTGCAAAAAGGGGTATTTTGGGGAAGTTTTCAGACTTTTTTTTTTTTGAGAGAGAGAAATCTTGTTTCTCTCAGCTTTTCAGCTTGAGCTGAACTTGCTGCTGCTCCAAAAGCCTCGTTTTTCAGGTGTCCTGGCTGGGACTCACGGTGCCTCTGCACGGCCGGATCCAGGGGCTCGCACTACCTCCACCGCTTTTATTTTTATTCCGTCGGGCTGGAATAAAATGGAAATTTTTCAAATTAACAACGCCCACGGATGCGGTGAGACTCGCGAGGCTCAGAAAGCAACGCCTGAGCGAAAAGCAGAGCACAGCGAAGCCTGCGAGGGCCGGGAGGAAATTTCATCCCGGCTTTCTCCAGATACGGCACCACCTAAATAATTCGCCTTTGTCTTTCCCAGTGCTGATGGCTTCATATCATCCACCCATTGCTGCACTTTGTAGATAAGGGACGTCTGTGTGCCCGGGGTCGGAGAGCTCCTAGCGCTGCGTAAATCTGCATCCCGGGAGATCTGTGGGGGTGAGGGACAGCTCTTGGGGACACGGCCCCAGTGCAGGTGGGGGCTGTCACCTTGCAGCTTTGGTCACCTCGGTCACGTCCCCACCTGCGTCGTGTCCCCTGGTCCTCGGCTGTCCCTGTGCTGCGGGTGGCAGGGGGGCAGGATGGGGCCACCCAGGGCACTGCAGGGGGCTCCCGGTGGAGAGCTCACAGCTGTGGGCACGGCTCCATCCACAGCCCCATTTACATCCCATTTAGATCAGACACAGCCCAGCGAGCTGCCAGGCCACCCCCAGGCGGGACGGGAACAGGCTCCTGCTGCCTGCTCTGTCCAGAGCCGCTCCTCATGTGCCCTGTCTGTCTGTCTGTCTGTCCGTCTGTCCCAGCACCTCTCCCTGTGGGAGGAGTGCTTGCCAGAGGCCGCATCAGCTCTTTTCATGCATCCCCCCCCCAGCAGCTCGTCGTACGCCTGGCTTTGCAGATGCTCTGGTGGTATTCTTAGAAAGTCCAAAATGTTTCCGAAATGTTTCCTCTTTCTGAATAACTCCGGTGACCGGGGGCTGCCGAGCTCTCCGATGAGTCTCAGCGTCTGATGCGGATCCACCCTAGTTAATGCCGAGTGATTTTCTGAACTGTTAACGTTGCTGGGCACTTGGGATCACAGCAGAGGCTCTGACAGGCATCGTGCTCGCACATTTGAGCAGAAATGACGTTCGAGCTGGAGCTTTGTCGTGGGCTTTTTACACCGCGGATTCTCAGTGCACTGATGCGATACGGGCGGGTAAATGCTCCTGTCACCTCCCCGGTGCTCAGCACCCCGGTGTTTGCTCTCTTTGGGGAGCTTTGCTGGCCGGGGACTGGATTGATCCCTCCTGTGCATGGGAGGAGACCTCTGAGCTGCTGGGTGCTCGCTGGTGCTGCCTTTTGGTGACTGTTTCCCCCGCACCCACCTGCTCCCGGTCCTGGTATTGAGCTC